>NW_020656077.1:4775766-4962348 GCF_003589595.1 Hyposmocoma kahamanoa
CTTTAGTCTTCATTTGTTCTACGGACAGCGCGATACTGCGATGACATAACAATTTAAATTTCGAATAGGTTGACTTGGGACATTTTTTTCGTGGTTTTTGTATTAGACGCGTCGTCCATTTATTTGTAAGTCAATGACTATAAGCGAAAAATGACGCGTCGCGACATTTCGTCTCTGCGCCAGTGGGAGTTGAGCCTAACAATTTCGTTCATGTCCTAAGTGTACGCTTTGGCAGACATTTGATAAAGCGGGAAAACATTTCTGTGATACTCATTAGGTGCTTTTCACAAATATCTTTTGTACCAACGAAGCAGGAAAATTTTAATAAGCTGGCAAGTAAAGTGGGTATTAAAACAATTATTGTCTGACTTTTCCGCATTTTTTGTGTTGTGTCATTACCAGAGATATTATTTATACTTGACAGGCATCATCACACCACCTTTTTTAATAATACCAAGTGACGGGACGAACGAGTGGTGCGCCTGATGGTGAACTACACGCATATCCGTGACAGTTGCAGTGTCAGTCAGATCTTTAAATCGCAAAGATGTAAGGGGCACTCCTACTGAGCCCGTCATCCTGAGACATACGTTGACAAGTCCTATGTGCATGTGATTTCACCAGTATCCCTCTAAAACCTTCAAGGAAATGATAATCCGCTCTCAAATCCTTATAGTCATTTTTCTTCCTTTTAATTTAACGAAAAATGTAAAAATCCCCTGTTACTCTTAAGACAGAATAATTGAACCCCATGTTATGACTTGACATTATGTCAAATCCCCGTACCAGAGTAAAATCCTCGAATAAACAGTATTTACCAGAGCCCACCTGTCGGTTTTGTCTGCAGCGTAGTATTATTTCATACGCATTGCGGTGCTATTCAGTGCTGGCTCATGGAACACACACACTATATTTCAGCAACTAAAACCAGCAACGGATATGGTAGATGAGTAAATGGTCAATTGTGAGGGTGCCTTAAATAGGCGCCTGGTGATCTAATGAAAAATGAGTAAATTCAAAACAAAAAAAAAGTTTGTAAGATAAGCGCATGGAATTTATTAGGAGGATTGACTTTTATTATTCATAGTCAGGATTACAAGTAACTAATGCCATTTTTAAAGGACACATAGCGAATGTTACCAATACGTTATCGTGATGTATTTTTAACCCCAGACACAAAAAGAAAGGAGGTTTAAATTGGAACCTATTGGTCTTTCGGCGACTAAACGGGTGTCTGATTTCAAAGCGGTTGTTTCATGTGAAGACTGGTTTAAACGAGATGGTTTGTTACTGTTTTTGATGAACGTCTATTTGGCTGTTTAAAAATTATCGTTGCTTTTGTATAAATTAAATGTTAAACAGTCCTTTGTTGTGCCTGTCTGCACGTCTGCACTTTAAGAAGGATTATAAGGAGATGTCTGACGCATGCAAAAAAAAAGAAAAAGTAAGATTAAATCATATGATGGAAAAAAATGAATGAAATAATTAATGATGTAAATGATTATGAATACCAGAATCACAATATTGTAGATTGCCGAGTATATACAGGGTTTAAATTTGAGACGGGGCAGCAAGGCCAGCTACCTTAATTGTTGTAGCTACAGGAAAACGGTTCTAGACGACTATCGATGAATTTTGAAGATAACGAAAAGCAAAATAACTAAAAAAGTTATTTTGCTTTTCGTTATTGTTTTTATTTTGTAATACCTAATACGTTGTCAATTTGTTACTTTCCTTAACTACCTAGAATAACTGATTACTAAATAGGTCCCTACAAAAAGTATGGTAAAAAGTTTTTGGCAATTTCTGCCATTTCGAGTATTCTTACCTCAGTTGATCCCATAGAGACTATTGATCCTTACCAGAGACCGGATCGAATGGCACAAAAAAGTTTTGTAAAAATTGCCTTTTATCTTGCTGACTGTATCATTTTTTCAAAATCTGTGAATGACAATCAAAATATCTTCAAAATTCATGGATAGTCTTCTAGAACCGTTTTCCTGTAACTACAACGATGAACGAAGGTAGCTGGCCTTGCTACCCCGTCTCAAATTTACACCCTGTGTAGAAAATAGTATTAATGACTTCTATAGCTCTACAAATTTTAACGTGGGATTGATGAGATGATATTTAAAAACAATTAGGTACATCATCATCATCAACCCATTTATACGTCCCAGTGGTGGGCACGGGCCTCTCTCAGGCGAGGGTCTAGGCCAATAGTCCGTCACGCTGGCCCAATGCGGGTTGCGGACTTCACGCGTTTTCCGTGGGTTTCTGAACCTTCTCCGACGTGCAAGTTTAATTAAGATGTTTTCCTTCACTTTTTGGTGAATTCCAGATTAAATTTCGCACGTAAATTCCGAATAATTCAGTAGTGCGAGGCTAGATTCGAACCTACGGTCTCTGTTTGAGAGGTGATAAGTTAAACCATTAGCGTCCAGTAGTCCGCGTTGCCGCCGCACGGGCACCGCGTGGCCGCCGCGTGTCAGGCTCGCCCGCGTGCCCAGGACGCGTATTTTGGCATGACACACACACGCGGTCGCTGCGCGGCGGCAACGGGGACTCCGCTCGCTGAGCGCGATGAAATACGTGTCGAATATCATGATTTTTCAGAAAAGCCTTTTATTTTTAAAATCTGGTACATTGCATCTAAAACACCTAGTGCAATATTGTAATAGTTGAGCAAACCTATATTCAATAATGTATTATTAGCCATTAGTTCTGTCACTCGCATTAAAGGCCTTTGGTTACGACTGGTTTTATAATAGATCTGCCATCAGTTTATATATTACAGTCCAATCAATTGGAATCCTATCGTTCATTACGCAAGCCAATCATACCAGGACTTAGCGCATGTATTGTGGCCTGCGCTGCCTGTACCTGCGTATACTGCGTATATTATAGTGAACATGTGCAGCTGCGTGACAAAGGTTTGTGTTAAATCAAATTAAACAAAATAAAATAGTGAAGTATAATAATCTTTATTTCTACTACAGTATTAAGAATTATATTTTTAACCGGCTCCAAAAAAGGAGGAGGTTCTCAATTCGTCTGTATTTTTTTTTTTTTGTATGTATACTACGCGATAACTTATACTTGTGAACCGATTTTGATGATTTTTTTTTTTTTGGAAAGAAGGTACCTAGGTGATAACCTCATTCAAATTTGAAGAAAATATTCCACCTCTGAGGGTAGCAAACTAGGGGATGAATCCAGTTTCGCGGACTTTCCGGTAACCGATTTCAATAAAATTTGGCAAATAGGTGTAATTCTACGAACTTTTTAGATCGGTTTTTTTACGTACAAAGACACGACAGACGTAAGCACATAGAAAAATTCGTGAGGTCCGTTGGTTCGTTCCGTGGCTTAGTTGGTATAGCGTCTGGCACGGTATGCAAGAAGACGTCGGTTCGAATCCGACCGGATCGAAGGAATTTTTTCTGAGTGTTTTTTCTGAGTGTTCGATCTTTGTATTAATAATTATAACAAACTAGTGGAGTAATTTCACAAAAAATAATTGAATATCAATTCAATAAAAATTTAACTAATAATATTTATTTATTATGTAAATATTGATTTTAAACATATTTTTTGAATTTACTTGAGTGTTTTCTTTACTTTTATTAGTGAAAGAGCATGTGCATGTATATTAAATTCGTACGCTCTCAATTAAATATTATATTTAAGTTCATCCTGTAATCTGGAGATTGCCTGGAAGAGAGTATTATCTAGCAACAAGGCAAAAATGTTGTAATTGTCTTTTGTTTTTTTTATTGTGTTTGTTCTTGTGTGCAATAAAGAATATTTGTCTTGTATGTCGGTTTAGTTTATTTTCCAAATTCGTGTACCAAAACAAGAAAGTATACTTTCCCTGAAAATACTTAGACCAATGATCCAAGCGCTTTTGCGTATTTTTCTGTTGCTCGTGAAATAAACAGCTACGCTCGTAGCAACGTAGCCGAACCGTATCCGTACGGAAAGCTGGCGTCAACTGAATTGAAAAATCTCGTCGATTCTGTAAAAGGACGTTCGGAATAATCACGGTATGCGCTCGTACCGGCTTATTTTATCAACTGAGGAATAGGGAAAAATGTTTAAAGGAATCATGAGGCCGATTTTAATGAAAACTAAAACTGCATTGTTAATTTATTGCAGAGGCCATGAAATAAGGGATTGCTGAACGAATACGCGTTACAAGGCTGAGCATCGGCGAGGCTTTGTATTAATACACGCAGTAGTAATTATAATAATAACGCGTACATACTCACAGCCCCGCACTAGGGAAACCCTGAATCGCGGGTGCCTTTTACACTCACATAGACAACACATAGAAAAATTTTTAAAACTTGTATGGCAAAATATCAATTCTCACCTAACGCATCTTCGGTGGAAATGGTCGGGATTGACGAGGATGGGCGAGACGAGATTTGAAATATTTGTTGTTGTAACATTGAACCGTATTGCTGCCGACATAGACTCTTTATTAACTCTGCAACGGAAACACGATTCACGGTGACTCGTACGATATCGCGCGAGCTCGCGCGTGCTCGCGATGACTATTAATGTTTTTTTTTTTTTTTTTTTTTATACCTGACAGGCAAATGACTCCACTCCACCTGATGTAAATCGCGAGATTGTGGGATACAGTTGCGTACATTGAAATGTAAACGTTGACATATTTTTGGAATTATGTGAATGAGAATTAGATTAATATGTATGTCAAAAATTGTACTTTGTGCTGTTTTCAAATGTAATCACGACGGTATACTTTTGTTTCAGAGAAAAATAAACAAACTACATGTATCCATATCATTTTCGTAAATATTTATACAGTGCATATTAAAAATATACACGTTTTGGATTGTGATTTTATCATAATTATGTAACCACTTTTAAAACATTGCATCATTTTCAAAAATATATATACACAATACAGTTGCAATATAACGTAAACATACCAGCGCCAGTTGTTAACTTTTTTATGTGTATTTTGCAAGTTCGTAATATTTGCCCTGGGATAAAAGATTATATAAAAAAGTTATTAGAGGGTACAAACAGCTTATATTACAACATGATTATTTCTTCTTACAGTATCTTCATCTTATTCTGGGACATGGTACTTTAGCCGCATGTTTATGGCTTGACGAATTGAACAACACTGTATCTTCACTATCCATAACCCTAGCGCGAGATCACGAGTGCTCGCGAGTGCTCGTGCGAGACCGCGCGCGCTCTTTTTGATGGAAATAGGTCGGCGAGATTTCAATTCCTCGCCTCGCCTCGTCTCGTCTCGCCAGTGGGAAAGCACTTTCATGCTTACATTACCGTTTGGCGGTAGAAATAGGTAAGGCAGTACCTCACTGGACGAACTCTTTCACAAGGACTACTATTGCTACTATTGTACTAGTTATTAAAAATTTTGTTTTTAATATCCTACTTGTGTAAGTAGCCTCTTATTTCGAATCTGTTCTACTCTGCTTTTTTTGTTTCTATCTGAAATAATGTTTAATTGCAATGTTTCTGACTGAAGGTCTTTGTATCTAGGGCATGCAATTAATAAAAAAATGTAGATGTAACGGCTATGTGACCCACGGATAGGCACGTATAATCCTCTAAAAATATCTATCTAAAAGATGTATATCTCCGAGATGAAACGTTGGTATAAGTATTCAAAACAAAACAGATAGGTATCTAACTCGTAGCATAAATTATTTAAAAGGCTTGAGTCGTATCTTGAAATTTCGTCAATAGCGGACTTTAAGGAAATTTTGTTTTAATCGGAAAACTTTCCCCCCCAAAAGCTTTGCTACAATGTTATCGCTAATCAAATTAATTGGACTTTTGATTTTCCAATCTTCTTCCCGTACAGCCGTAGATACTTAAGGTACAAGAAAATAAACAGAGTTGAAAGAATATATTACCTACTAGTGAATGTAGCAATGGGAATAATGATGAACTTGATGAGTCTTAAAAATATGTACCTATTGTTTTATAATTTAAAAAACTGAGTTAAATAATTTCTCGCCACGGTTTTGATTTGCCACATAGAAAGGAGGTGTTAATTAACTGCCTTGTGGCCGAACGGTTACGGTTTTTATTTATTTATTAATACAAATGTATGGCTTACCTACATTTTTTTATCTCGTGAGTTTGAATGTAATTTGTGTACATGTGTCCATGGCAGGCGCGACCCAGGTTCTCCTAGTGCGCGACTAAGAGCGTGTGTGTGTTAAAAAAAAAAGTTTTGTTATTTTTTTGTTTGACTTGTTTTTTTGCCCTAGTTCTAAATAGATAATCATTTGTTACATTTTTTCAGGATTTCTCTAATTCGGTACTAAATTCAGTCAGAAGGAAAATGCGCTTTCTGTGGGGGGTCCGAACACTAATAGATTATATTTCGTAATATACTATACCCGTCTCTGTTTTGGAAAGGCTCTTATTTCATAATCTTTTCAATAGTTTCAACACATCTAAATATTAACAAGGATTTTTAACACGCGACACTTGCGATTTATAGGCGATTGCATGGATACAACTAACTACATACAATAAAAATTGTTTTCTTTAAAAAAAATCCCCGCACTGGGGAAACCCTGTATCGCGAATGCCATGGACACGTACATAGACAACCACAAACGACACCCAAACTCACGAGAGGAATAAATATAAGTAATACAGTTACAATAAAGTAGGAAAATAAAGATCCAGCACATTTCATAAACAGCATATAATAATTTAGACAGAAATAATATGGCGCCCTGTATAATCTTCAATATTTGATGTCTTCGGTGAACCAACGGCTTATACAGTGAACGCTAGTCAACGAGATCCTAGGTAGAGGAAAAGCTGTTTATTAATCATAAACATTAAAACGTTGTCCATTTTAAAATAATTACGCTTATAAAAGCGCTTTATACATAAACGCTTTTTAGTTTGAAGCTTACGAAATCGTTTGGAAAAAAGTTTCAGCCTCTATAATAATTTGCATTTTTGTGTTGACAGCGAAAAGGGAGAGTAGGCCAGTAATGGTTTTAAGATAAGTAAAGCACGACTTTTATTTTTATTTATAACACGTTGTAAAAATGAAATTGTTTAGTTAAAAAAACTGAGCAACGCTTACAACTTAAAATTATACGCGTGCTTGTGTGCTTATATTAAAAAGCAAACTCAGAAAAAAATGCGTGTCTCGCGCGCCGCCCACATGGCCTGCTACTTCACAAAAATCGTTTGTTCTACGGTGCTGAGAGTTAAAAACCAATGCCTGTATTTTCATGAACAAACTAGATAAAACCCTTTTCTCACTAACTGTATTTCAACAATCAAGCAACAAATGTAACCAACTGATATTATATTGAATAGAAATTTATTTATCAACGATACCTATACTACTACTAGTTCTTATTTATTTTTAAATTGTGATAAATTAAAGCCCGTTGTACGGAACAAAATACGATATGACGGGTCGGTACTCTAATAAGTTCCCTTTAAATCGCAAAACAATATTATTAGTATCTTTTCCTTATTTTGATAAAAAAGGCGACAAGCGCCTGTTCTTAAATAATTTATTTCGTGTGAGAGGTTGATGCTATCAACCTGTCATATAATAGGGGTTAAAGTATGAAATTGCCGATTTGGACTGAAAATCTAAATTGTTTATTTTTTAAATTTTTAACAAATTTATTTAATCAAAATAGTTGCCATTATTATCTATACATTGCTGCCATCTAATGGGAAGGTTATTAATGCCTTTGCGATAGAACTCCGACGATCTAGACTGCACAAACTGTGTGAAAGCATTTTGTACTGCCTCCTGGGAAGAAAACTTCTTGTCACGTAGATAATTGTCCAAATCACGAAAAAAATGGTAGTCCGTTGGAGCAAGGTCTGGTGAATACGGAGGATGACGAATGGTTTCTAACTGCAGTTCCTGAAGGGTCAAAATGGTTTCTCGTGCTGTGTGAGGTCTCGCGTTGTCGTGGAGCAATAATGGTGAAGATCGATTCATGAGTCGGGGCTGTTTTACTGCTAGTTTTGTCAACATGGTTCGGAGTTCGGCACAATAGACATCTGCCGTTATTGCTTGACCAGATCGGAGAAAACTATAGTGAATAACACCATGCTGAGACCACCAAACAGTTACCATTACCTTTTTATTGGTAAGTTTTGCTTTAGGACACTGTTGTGGCATTTGACCTGGGGTCAGCCATTGCATTTTTCTTTTCCGGTTATCATAAAGAATCCACTTTTCATCACATGTTACAATTCGATCCAATATTCCTTCATTTCTGTACCGGTTCAACAAGGCAACACAAGTTTCAACACGCGTTTCTTTCTGCAGATCAGTCAAATCATGAGGCACCCATTTTTCGTATTTTTTTATTTTATTGATTTGACGCAAGTAAGTCAATATTGTGGGTAAGGTAACGTTAAACCATGCCGCTAATTCCTGGGTAGTTTGACTAGGATCGGCTTCCACTATCTCTCTTAATTCATCGTTATTCACCTGTGTGGGCGGTCTTCCTCGTGGCTCGTTCTTTAAGTCGAAATTTCCATCACGAAAGCGTTTAAACCAAAATCGCACGGTGCGTTCATTAGTAGACCCCTCTCCAAACGCAGCATTGATATTGCGGGCTGTTTCTGCCGCGTTAGTTCCGCGTCGGAACTCGTATTCAAAAATCACTCGAATTTTCGCAGTATCCATCTTTCTTGTCTAAATTGAATAACAAAAACAATTGAAAGTCGATATTCAAATGTTGTAATTTAAAAAAAAAATCACAGAAACCATTTGAAAAAAGTTTCATTCGAAAACCTCAAACCATGAAGATTCTATGAAAATTCAAAGAACCTATTGCAATAAAACGGCAATTTCATACTTTAACCCCTAATATTTATGAAATGTAGACTTTTTGAGTGAGAAGTCAGATATACTCGTATTATAGGATTTAAAAAACTTTACGTATAAATATCGCGTTTTCAGAGGTCGATTCAATTTATATTTATTAAATCCCAGTTTCTTGTTTAACACTTTAGATAGAAATCTCACAGAGTTTTGCACTGCGAAGTGGCCGCGGCGAGACTAAACTTTTTAATTTTATTGGCGGACGGTATTGATAACGCCGTTTGGATACATCGTTTGAGTAGGATAACCGTTATCTCCTTAATTCATGGCCGGAAAAGTCGGCCCCCAACGATTATAAGCCAGTGCAGCGGCGGAGGTTTAGCGGCCTGTCAAAAGAGCGTCACAACTATGTTAATATTCTATTGTACGCAGCAACTTTGTTATCTAGGGATCCATCCGTGGTAATCTAATGGATTGACCTACCGCCACTCAAGCTGAGGGTTCGAATCCGGGCTTGCACCTCTATGTTTATCGGAGTTCATGTTCGAAATTAATTTGAAAATTATCATGGACATTTCGGTGAATGAAAACATTGTGATTAGGGCATGAAAACCGGTTACTCGATTAACCGAAAAAATTGAGTAACCGTCCATTTTGGAACCCGGTTTTCAGCTAAAGAAAACCCAGGATTTTAGGCATTTTTGGGTTTGTTTTAAAACTATGAAAACGTAAATACGTCATTCATAATATCATCGTATAGTGATGATATATAAACGATATAATGATAAAAATAAATAAACGATAGGAACTTGGGTACTTGACTGCAGTGTGGCGACAGCATCTGCAAGCAGGGCGCAGGCAACCATTGGGTAGCGAGTGGCGAAGGAGGTGCGAGTGCGCGAGCAGTATAACAACCAATATGCTCTAAATATGCATTTTAATTTTAAAATTTTACTTTTTAATATGTCCCACGCGTGACGCGAGAAGTTGATTGATCTCATAATAATAATAATAACGCACACACCCAACACTAGGGAAACCCTATTACGCGGGTGCCATGGACACACACGTAGACAACCTATACACCCAAGCTCACGAGAGAAATAAATGTAGGCCATATCAATATTTCTCCCGGCCCGGGAATCGAACCTAGAACCTCTGCGTGGCAGCCCGGCATGGTAACCGACCGGCGACAGAGGCACTGAAGCTGTGAATTCCATAAATAATAAGTATAATCTACAAACTATTGATTTGATATATTTTTTTAGTTTTCTAACACTTATACAATTATTTGGTAGACAATAAAATAATATCCAAAAAAACAGAAAATGCGTGTAATTGAAAATTAAAAACAGAAATAACCGGTTTTCAAAATTACTCGGTTTTTGCACGCCCTCATCGCGATAAAAACTGGCACACATCTGCAAAGCAAAATAATGATGTGTAAAGTTTCCAATCCGTATTGGACCCACGTGGGAATTATAATCCAAGCCTTGTTATTGTTAGAGGAGGCCTGTGCCCTGCAGTGAGACTACATATAGACTATTATTATATCCTTTAAAGCTTAATTATGTTATGTCATAAATTTAACAGCAATTTAAAGAATCGGATGCAGATATAAATATTTAAAAAATCAGTAAGGGCGTTACCACATTGATTAACGCGGAGGCGGCTTGAGCCGGTCAAAAAAGCTTTATAAGGGCGAAAATGTAAATATTTTTTATTATTTACTTGCTTAATTCCTGAAGTGCTACCAAGCAGAACCTTGCATTTGGAATCCGAAGCATAAAGACAAAAAAAGCAGATACACGTTTTCTTTCATCTTGCTTCTTTTCGTAATAAAAATAGGCGTAGCCACAGTATTAGCAGACACAAATTCGACGTCCACCATTCTCTGGAGCACACAACGGCGCTTGCAGAGTGTGGATACTTACGTTTGCGCACATAATTTGCCAAGTGTTTGTAGACGTTTGGGGCTTGCGTCTGGAACCGGCGTTGCGTTTGTTCGATCTGTCGTCATCAAAATCACATCGGCAGGAAGACATCCACTGTTGAACATAGACCTCCTCCAAAGATTGCCAGACTAGCTGGTCGGACGCAACGTGCATCCGTCGGTTACCCGCCGCCCTTACCAGTCATCCGTCCTTCTAGTAGGGGGCCGTCCCACTGAACGCCTTTCTCTTCGTGGTCTCCATTCGATAACCTTTCTGCCTCAACGGCCGTCAGTTCTGCCCACTGCCACTTCAACTTGCTAGTCCTTCTTGATCTTGATCTGTCGTCACTCCCATCAAAATTTTTGAAACGAGAGGCCGTGCCGTCGGTTAGTGTTCAAATTATATAGTTGTACGGGTTAATTAGTAAAACATTAATAGCCTCGCAGGACCGTATTACAAACACCATAACACAACACAACGGCACAACAACTTTTGTTCTATGACTTCAACCCGCATTGATGACGATGATGAAGGTATTACGAGAGAGATAGATCATATTTAATCTTTTGAAAATACGATCATGTTTGTGTTGTAGGGTTAGAATCAAATTTTAATGAGAGTAATTTAAAACCTTCGCGAAAGATTGTACTTTCGACGATTTGCATATTTTAAAAATGTTTTCAGGTTTATTTGTCGTTGGGGGAGTTTGTATTCGAAAAATATTAATTTTTATCGAGTTCTTAGGTTTTCGCGATTGTTTTTCTTCTGAATTTTAATTTCATAATTATTTCCATTGGACCAAATAACGGGACTGATGAAAATATCATAGTGAATAATTCAAACCGTGGATTAAACGCGTCTATTGTTGCTTTGGTATTACGAAATTATTCATTTTTTATCTCAACACCATTCCACAGTAAATATTTACGTTTACTTTTTGCGCCCTTGTAATTCTATATTATTAGCTGTTGTTATGAACGGAATTGCTGGTTTTTTGTTTTGCTATTTATTAGTTATATGCAATCAAAACGTGCTCGCTTGTCTTCATTCAAAAACATTACCGAGCGATAGGATGTTCATACCATACAGTTTAAAAAAACTAGTTTTGCGCCTGGTGGTAAGCGAAACGCCTATCCATAGCAGATCCAATGCTACTTAGAGCTTTAAATCGCAAAGATCTGAGAGGCACGTCCACACAAGTTGACAAATCCCATGTGCCTGTGATTTCATCAGCACCCTTACCCTTCAAAACCTAAACGCAGCAAAGGTCACATTACTGCTCGGCGGCAAAAATAAGGGTAACATGGTAATATTTCCCAGATCGAACTCTTTCATAAGCTCTACTGATACCATTAAATAACGGCACAAAACACATAAAAACTACGCAGTGGCAAAATTTTGTGCTCCCGTTTTCAATAAATTGAGAGCAAATAAAACTATCATGTGGACCGGAACTGTAGCTGTAGAAATCCTCGTGAAAGAGTTCGTCCAGGGAAGCACTGCCACCTTACCTATTTGTGTTGCCAAGCAGTAATGTGAGCATTACTGTGTTCCGGTTATGAAGAGTAAGGGTGCTAGTGAAATTACAAGCAAATGGGACTTGTCAACTTATATCTCAGGGTGACGGGCGCTGTGGCAGTGCTCAGGTTTTTGCGACTTAAAACTCCTGAGTGGTACTGCAACTCTTGTAGACAGGCGTGTAGCTTACCATCAAGCGCAAGAACTGTTCCTCCCGTCACTTCATGTCATATGACCTTCATAAAGAAGCATGTTTGTGCTCTTGGTGCTCTTGGGGTCGCCCAGATACTGCAGTGCCTCCGGTATGTTTGCGGATGCACACGCTGACTCTTTTCATCCTCTAATGCGTAAAAAATTTATGACAGTAAGACGCAGAATGCTGGAGAGACCAAACATCATACTGAGGACACTAGCCGAGAGTTTGGCTAGTGCTTTGCAAAGGCATTGGGTATCGGCTCTGATAAATTCTTACACTGAACATGTGTATTTTTGTTAATACTTTTTGTATGTTTATTATTGTTAATATCTTATAATGTGTGTGTTTTCTATTGTTACTAACATAGATTTTGTTGTGTTGTTATTGTTATTTATATAAGAAATAATACCAGCTACAGACACATGTCAATGCCTGTCTAGAATAGTGACCGATCTCAAAAGTATTTAATTAACTTAACTCGACGAACGAGTCGCGTGCCTGATGGTAAGATACGTGCCTGTCCATAACAGTGGCAGTGCCTCTCAGATTTTAAAATCGCAAAGATTTGAGGCATACTGCCACTGCGCCCGTCATCCTGAGACATAAGTTGACAAGTCTTACCCTTCTATACCGGAACACAGCGATGCTGCCATTACTGGTTGGCGGCAGAAATAGTTAAGGTGGCAGTACTTCCCTGGACGAACTCTTTCACAAGGAGCTCTACTGCTACTAAATTCCATGTTTTTCGTTTAAAGCATATTCACCTATATTTTCCCATTATTAAGGTACAAATTTGTGCAAATATGGAATCGCGCGTCGACACTCGACGACGGGCACCTTCGCCACGCATAACTTGCGCGCAGTCTCGCGTCAGACGCCGAACACACTGTGATCCGGGCGCGCTAATGCAAGGGTCAAAAACAGGACGCGACGCGACGCTTCGACTCTGCGCCAGTGTGAGTTGAGCCTTTTAGTCACGGATTGATTGTCAATTCCCGTGCCCATGACATTGACTCTCAACGTTCCGAAATATAGGAAAAATAAAAAGAACACGCACCGCGGTAAGAAACTTGTAAGTAATTAGAGATAATCATTGTGCGTAGTTTCTCAAAGTGGTCCCTAACGCCCTCCGGTGGGCGCTGCGTTGATGCTGTCCAGGAGGTGCTACCGCATTTGAAAAAAAAACAGAATAATCTATGTAAACCACACTATATGTATGTACTTATGTGTATATTTTTTCCCTTGTGTTTTTTTGTTAAGTTAATATAAAAAATACGTGTTTTAATTTTTTTTGTAGTGGCAGGCGTCGAATATTTTTTTATCTTGCCTAAGTAGGCGGTGAACCAAAATTTTTGAATAATCAAAATTTAGTGAATAACCACGAAAAGCCTTAAAATCTTTATTGTGTTTGTATGACCTTTTTTCTAAGAATTTTCGACGTTCTGTCTCTTACATCGCTCCGCCGATCTATCAGCTAGCATCATATCTGGTGTCTTAAAGAAGGAAGGCACAGAACATTAAATATGTCAATGTATATTTTGTGCTATTACAATTAAAATAATGCATAAATTTCAATGCTCTAGGATCGACCTCGGAGTATCGCAACGCTTTTCTTTCTTCATCTCAGGGCATTAAAAATACATACCTTATTACTTATTACAATTGTTTAGTATGTTATGTTGCGTATAATATACATTGTAAAAGTAACTGCTGGGCCACAACCGGTAAATCTAAACACTATCGATGATTACCATATACCGTATAATGGCCAGTTAGTCTTCTGGTTTGCCTCTATAATCGTGTGGTTACCGCATACAAAGGTACCAACGTCATCGACGCAGAGTACATGTTAATTAAAACCACAACAAGGTTGTGCCAAATGGAATTATCGCACCGCAAAACTGGCAATAACCGTTCATAAAGGAGTGACTGGTAATGGAGTTTCATGACTAGGCACTTTATTATCTTTTGAAACTGCGAAAGGTATGGCATGCGGATTGGTATAGTCACAGAGATTTTTTGTGAAACAAAGTGAAACAATTTTCGACACCCGTCAATTGTTTGGCTGGCCAATCAGAACGCAGTTGTCACAGTATTGAAATGGCAGAATAGTTTTCAAACAAATTAAATGACATTTCGTCTCTATTTCTGCTTATATATTCGATGATTATTATTTACGATCATTAGCGACTGTGTAGTGACTGCGACGCGCTGTGTGTAACCGCTCTAAGCATGAAATAAAAGCCGATCACGGATACTTCATTTTCAATATCCCTGCAAAGGAAATACACTCATTCTATTTACTAAAAGTTTGTTGAATAAAAGTTTTGCTGTTTGCTGGTTAAGTAGAAGAAAGTTTTTCTTTTTACTTCTCGTCCATGCAAAGCAAAGCGATGTGTATTTTGTATTTGATGGTTAGGCAAATATGTCGATTTCTGTTTATTATCGATATAACTGCGCTCAAGCTCTTTATACGTTAGGGTGAATTTCACTTTCCGAATTTCAAAGGCACTTTTTGAGTGATTTTTGTAAAACCCTTTTACCTTTTGGTTTTAAGGTCTTAAACGTACAAATAATTTCAAACAATGTCATTAATTATAAAATCACAGAAATATTTAAGGTAAATACAACAAAAAACGATATTTTAGGTCACACGAATGAGATTGTAGTAACACGAATGATTTTCTCATAAACATAAATGAGAAAGACGGCACAGTAATGAGAAATTATTATTACAAACATTTTATCGTTCACAAAAGAACATTTAACAACATTTAACATGTAACAAATATTTTAATATTTATTTATTTATTTATTTATTTACTTACAGCTTTACACGTACCATTACAGTAATAAACCAATGCGGCAGTGTACATATTCAAACGTATATACTTATATAATAACTACATTACACTAAACATATACTAAAACAAAGAAACTACAAATATCAACTTAATACATTACAAATAACATATAACATACAGGGTCATTCTTGTAAATTCACACAGAGGGCATGAGAACAAGTCTATCCTGTCTGCAACATCATTCAGGATTCGCAGAGCTCTTGTGAACGGAGCCTTTTGGATTAGATTAGTCTGGCCGCGCGGGACTGCCAGTAAGCGCGGTTTTCGTCGCCTCACTACGTATTCATTAGGTACGCACAAAAACACCCGCTCCAGTATACTGGGGTTAAAGATTAACCCTCTGATTATTTTAAAAAGTATCTGAGCTAATGCAAAGTCACGGCGTACCTCTAGCTTATTGTAACCAACCATGCCGAGTACGAACAAACTTGGATACACCTGTGGATAACATGGGTAAACACCACATATTTTGGCATACAAATGTCGCGTGAACTTATTCTGTATTCGCTCCATCATAGTTTTGTACTTAGCCTCATGAGGCGACCAGACAACTGCATTGCATTCGAGGTGGCTCCTTACAAGGGCATCATATAATGGTTTTAATGCAGAAATTTTGGTGAAGCCCTGCGTCTGCCTCAACATAAAGCCTAGGTTCCTGTATGCTTTTTTACATACTTTGACAATATGTTCACGAAACGTCAACTGGGCTGTGAATAAAACCACCAGATCTCGTATCTGAAAAATTTTCGGATAGGAACAGAGTTTAGTCTATACTCGTATTGGATAAGTGTCCGAGCACGACCGAATGTCATCAAAGAACACTTTGCCTCATTGAAAAACAGATTATTAGCTTGACTCCACTGGACGACCCTATCTATGTCTCCTTGCAAGTGTTCACAGTCTCTCACATCTTTGACAGCCAACAGTAATTTTAAGTCGTCCGCATACAGCAAACAAGTGGCATGATGAACAACACTCGGTAAGTCATTAATCATTATAATGAATTCAAGCGGGCCCAGATTACTGCCCTGGCTAACGCCTGATCCGGTACCGTAAGTGTCAGATTCATGTCCCTCATAGTCTACGAATTGTTGCCTGTTACTCATGTAGCTGGAAAAAAACGTAAGCAAGTGTGGAGTGAACCCTACGCGCGCTAGCTTCGTCAATAAGATGTCATTGTCCACTGAATCGAACGCTTTCTTAAAATCGAAGTACGCCCTGTCAACCTGAACACCAGTGTCTATATGCCACGTATGACACAAAATTGAGCAGATTTGAAGTGGTACTTCTGCCTGGGCGAAAACCGTGCTGAGAGTCCGAGAAAGAACTTATTTGCTCATACACATGCTTTTGTATAGCCGACTCGAAGACTTTGGCCGGAGTCGATAGTACCGCGACTGGCCGATAATCATTGACATTTGAGCTGGCTTTACCCTTCGGCACAGGCGTGACTCTGGTAATCTTCCAACAGCTCGGAAAGATGGCCGACTCTAAGCTTGCATTAAATATGTGTAAGAGCGGTTCTGCTAACTGTTTGCGACAATCTCTAAATATAAACGAGGGAATGCCATCCGGGCCTGCCGACCGCTTCGGCTTGAGGCTGGCCAGGGCAGTCTCCACATCCCGCAGGGTCAAAGTCTCTATATACGCACACGTGCACTCGATGAGCCACCCTACCTAACAGCTGTCTCGACATTCAACACCGCCTGATCAGTGCGATAAACAGATTTAAAAAATGATGCAAATTCGTTAGCACTCTCAGCCTTTGTTAAAATCTTCCCTTCTCTCATGATCTGTTGTTTGCTCGATTCTCCCCTGATTGATCTAATATATCCCCAAAACGATTTTGGGTCATTTGCTAATTTTGCCTGAATACTGTCCCTATAATGTTCGTGAGCACATTTAAGAGCACTCTTAATATTCGTCCTACACCTAGCGAATGCCATATAATCTTGATTTGATTTAGTAAGTTTGTACCGCTTATGAAGCATAGTTTTTAATTTAATGTTTCTTATGATATCTGCCGTATACCATTTGGGATAATTATACCGTACGTTAATGTGTTTCGGTTTTTTCCTTGGAACGCACGTGTCTAAGATATTAGTCAAAATTTCAAAAAAATAAGACAAGGCCTCTTCCGGATCTTGTTTACTGAAGATTAAAGACCAATCCACAGATGATATCAAGTCATACAATAACGAAAAATCCGCCTTATACATGTTCCATTTGGGCCTTTCCGTTTGTTCACCCTCTATGTAGGTACACTTACCACTGCTAGTCCGTGCTACCGGCACTCGAATATTGAGCGGTGGATGATACGCGTCCACCGGCTCCAAAGCATCGTCCACCGCTCGCACCTTCACTTCTCCGTTCTCATCCGAACTTAGCACTAAATCCAACTGACGACCCAAGCAGTCAGGTATCTCATTAAACTGCGTGAATTCACAAAATGACATGAAGTATGCGTAGTAGTTTAATACATTAGCTGGACAGGAATGTAAATTAAAATCACCTAAAACAATTAAATTTTTATACCTAAAACAAAGTTGCTTTATTAATCTAAACAAAATCATATATTCATTTTCGCTACTACGCGGTGAAATATAAACAACAGTGCACACAAACAAAAACTTTGAGTTTAGTTTACTATACACACAAACAGAAACAAACTCAAATGAGCGCGAGTCAATATCTACATCTGTGGGGGTAGGTATTTCTAGTAGCTCAAACCGATTTGTGGCCACGAAAAAGGCGCCTCCCTGTTTGCGGCCGTCCATACGATCACTACGTATTATTTTATATCCCGGTGGAATAATCTCATTATCATGTATCGATTCATTACAGCTCGTTTCAATAATTGCGAAAAAATCTGAGTTTGATGATTCCAAATAATTTCGAAAGTTAGTTAATTTTGTTCTTAATCCCCGCACGTTCTGATAGTAAATTTCTACAAATCTGTTATGGTTTATTTGGCTTGTTTGTCGATTTTCGAAAAAAAAATCCACTCACTAAACTCCGTATTTAGGGACCATGCGTCTGGTTGACACAATTTGGGATACTCCCTCTCCGGAACTGTGACACGAAATGAGGCGTATCCTCTGTCATTTTTATATAATATAACTTCTTGTATCAAAATCCTTCTCATCCGTGTAAGGCCATCTATCAAAAAGTAATTAATAAATAAGTATTTTCTTAATGTCATATAAACTTTGTTGTACATCAATATATCATCATCACCATCATCAACATTATCATCATGATCACCATTATCATCAGCATCATTACCATTCACATCATCATCACAATCATCGTCATCATCATCACAATCATCGTCATCATCACCACCATCATCATCGTCATCACCACCACTATCACCATCTAATTGTTATATTTCAAGTAAATGTTTGGCTTAAAGTAACTATTTGACTTAAAAGTAGAAAAGAATGAGAACGACAATAATGATATTTGGATACATTTTTTAATTGTCAAGTGTGTAAAATATGCGGGACCGTTATAAATGTACATGGATTTTAAAGTTCCCTTTGTCTAATTGATGTACAATAAAGTTTATAAAACTGTTACTTAATACTCATTTAGATAGATTGCTTTACATGAATGAGAACGATTTAGTCACTAGCGCTGAAATTGGTATTTAAGTCGATTTTTTGCTAAAACGGAGATGCACGGGTTACACTGCACTATGTACACTCCAATTCGACAGGAGCCCCTTCTCACGTGTGCGAAAGGTGAAGGTGATGCGGTATGAACTTTTGTTATTAGGAGACTTTTAGTTGAATTGACACTAATGATAAGAAAAATTGAAACACATTTTGTATCCCCAAGAAAACATGTTTGTTTATAATTTGGAAAGTTAAGTTTGGTAAGTTAGTAGTTTTTTTTCTTCTCTTAAAATTAGGGCGACGTGGAACCGGCTCCCATGAATGAGAAATTGCCCAGTTTTTTAATTTCTATATATTACTGTGACGTAGTAAAGTAGTCTTTTTATGTGTAACATAGACTAAGCAAGCTACCATATTAAATAAATAATGCTTAGCATTCACGTAATAACATAAAAGTTATTGAAAGGGACACATTTTTGGAGGTTATCTGAAAACGACCCGTTACGTGCTAAGGTTACAATGTTTATATGTCACCTATTAGTCTTAACGGAAACATTATGGGAAAGGTTATAGGCTACCCTTTTGCTGGTTAGGTACATTATCGCTGTACATTTACGTATAAGGCCAGCGAAATTTGGCGGACGGGAAGATGCAATTAAATTTATAAAAATATTACATTACTACAGAGGCCGGGAAGTAATGGATTGCCGGATGGGTATGAGTTGTATTAATACGAGTCAAGCAATCCCCGTTCCCGTCGAGACTTGTGTAGTGCTTTTCTCAAATAATGTGAGGAAATAATAAAAAACCAAAGCGAGGAAGAAGACTAAAAATCAGGAAGAATACCAAAGCACTTTAGTTTATTTTACCGCTATTTTTAAGTATGCAGTACAGGTAGGTATTTTTAATTATCGCAATAACGAACACTGAGCAGTTGGCTGTATAAGTTTTTCTTTTGTTTGTTTACATAATTCATTATTAGTAGAGATATTTCAAAGTTTAGAGCACCGGACAGTAATGGATTTTTATTTCAAGAGAAATTAGATATAAATTTCAATGCTCTGAGACCGACCTCGGCGCATTTCTCAATGCGGCATTGAAGAGCACGCTTGAGGATACCGCAGTGGGAGGCGCCGGCATGGCATGCGACGACATGCGGCGAAATCCACGAGTATGCGCCAGAATCTGCCTGAATGCACCGGGGACTTCAACAGCATAGTCGCCAATGGATCGGAGGCATATCGGTGGATATCATAAGAGATTTTTTTTATAGCCCCGCACTAGGGAAGCCCTGTATCGCGGGTGCCATGGACACACACACATAGACAACCACAAATTACACTCAAACTTACGAGAGAAATAAATGTAGACTATACAAATATTTCACCCAGTCTGGGAATCGAACCCTGGGAATCGAACCCTGGGAAGGGAACTCTGCATGGCAGACCAGCATGGTAACCGTTCGGCCACGGAGGCAGTTGATGTCCCTCATCAGTATGCGATGGCAGGCATAAAATCCTCCCCGATGCTCTCTCCGCCGTCTGTCGGTTTACGCTGGCCCTTATTGATTTAGGGTAACCAACAAGTCCTACCTTATAACACATACATTTGAGATTACAAATGAACTAGGGTTAAAGTGTTGCCTGTACTAAAGGTTGCCACATCCTGCAAGGGTCAAACAGAACTGTTTATTTGTATGCCTTACCTATACAGTTATTCACACATTTAAGTATATAAAATAAAGTAAAATGTACATTTTTTTAGTCAAAGTCAAAGAATCATTTATTCCATAGGTAAAATAAATTTACAGTTGAAAACGTCACTTACAAACTACTGCTCATTCATTACGCTGACTTCCCTGAGAAGAACGAGCAAGAAACTTTAGGATTGCTCTTTTCAAATAAACTTAAATGCTATGGAATACACTTTGAATTAAATTTGTGTGGAGTCTAGAGCCATGTCGTCTTTTCATACATCTTCATCTAACACGTAGTCTTCAATTGTGTAATACGACTTTTCAATCAAATTATTTTTAATGTAGTGTTTAAATTTAGGGGATTATAATCTTTATACCATACCGATACCAAATGACGGCACGAAAAAGCCTTGCGCCAGGTGTTAAGCGACACGCCTATCCATGACAGTTGCAGTGCCACTCAGAGTTTTAAATCGCAAAGATCTGAGGGGCACTGCCACTGCGCCTGTCAACCTGGGACAGGTTGTCAAGTCCCATGTGCATGTGATTTATTTATTATGAATTTAGCAAGGTATGTGCCCTGTCTTGGTACAATCTTTCAATAATGCATAGCAAAGTCTAGGTAAGCCGGTGGGAATCGAGTTATATAAATACCTCGCCCCTGTACAATACAGACAGTATCGTCACCTTCTTGACACGAGAAGACATTTGAGGGCGCAACAGTGAAAAGCTAATGACGTCAAAGCTTTGTTGCTTTCAACCTACCTGTCTAGTAAGCAGATGATGTTTCATATTTCTTAAGAGAAAATATTGTTATTCCTTTGTCAGGTAATACGAGAACAAATTTACGTCGATTAACTCGACACCTATGATTATAATAAGACTATATCTATTGAAAATTAATAAGTAAAAAACACATTTCGCACCTCTCATGGAAGAAAGGCTTAAGTGGAGTTGCGTCGAAAACGTTTATTGCTCCATTAGATACAGAAAAATATAACCCATATCCTCTCCAATTCTTGTATCTGTCCACTAATATTGTAGATAGAGTTACAAGTATTGGAGAGGATGTGGGTTATATTTTTCTAAATACAAAGTTACCCAAAATTCAAGGCAACTTTGAATGTGACTTTTGGAGCAAATCTAGAACAGTTTTGTTGAATAATTACCAAATTCCTTCTATACGAACGAAAAAAGGGCTTAAAAGAACACTATTCAGTTAATAAAGTAATTGTTAAGAAACATAATTAAATTTGAAATTATTAGAAAAACGCAAAACATGTTCAAAGTTACCCGAATTGACTGTATTTCGTTATATTAAAATAAATTTTCGCTACGCCGATTAAGGTTATTAGCATTGGAATTTCGTAAATACAGGTTGAATAATTTAACATATTTTGTGCATGCCAGAGACAATTACAAGTGCTCGACCATTTGTATTTTGGATGGTACTTATCTACCTATAAGCCTTGTTGAATCATTTTGATGGGCGTTTACAACAATTATAGTTCCTAATCGACAAACAAATAAGGACACTTAATTATTCACAATAAATCAGTCATAATAACACAAAGCGGCAAATGCCTTAATCGACCACATTATAGCGGTGCGGTAAACTCATTGTACAAACATGTAATATCGTACATGTTTGTACAATGAGTTTAGTGACAAAACATGTAATATCGTAGATTTAGACAACATCATTTAAAATATTTTTTATAAAAAAACCGACTTCATAAGTTTGTAGAAATCCAATAAACCGAATGCATCCCCTAGTTGGCCACGCTTGGCTTGAGGTGGAATATTTTCTTCAAATTTGAATGGGACTGCTACTACGGTACCCAAATGTCAAAGTAATCGCGTAACAAAAAAAAATACTATCGAATTGAGAACATTCTCCTTTTTTAAATCGGATAAAAATAAAAATTTGTGACATTACAAATTGCATTTCAAACAAGCGGTGTTAAAGGAAATGTTGCTCCGGAGCACCTGTAACATGTAACAATGAAAAAACATGGCTGAGTGAAACTTTCATAATTTTCTCACAGGTGGCGCTGTCGGCAAATAAATTTAGTACAAAGATCTGCAAAAAACACATAGATAAATTCCTAAGGTCTGTTGACTCGGTATATATAGCTTAGTTGGTAAGCGCGGTGGCCACTGTAACGCAACAGATGCTGAAACGAATAGAGATAGTTTTTTACCCGATAATTATCCGTCTAAGGATAAATATCCGATAAATATCCTTTTTTACTGACTATTTATCCTAAAACATGGATAATTATTTATTTGTGTTTTTATATTAAAATTCATTACAATTAATTTTTTATTAAATAATTACGTTTTTGCCATTATTTTATGTAACAATACTGTTCTACTTACGTTATTCGAGTCGAGTGGTATAAAAAATTCGATTGACACAAAGTTATCAAATTAACTGTAACCCTAGAGCTGACCTATCCTGCGTTAATAAAGTGCGGTCCAACTTTATGGTCTTGGGGTCTACTGCGTACTAAATATAGTCATGTTTGGACTTGAAATAGCCTAAGGATTCTCTTTGATAACTGTGAAGGTACACAAAGTTTTTTTTAAATATACTTTGTTTTACTAAATATAAATAATAAAACCACGATTAAAAATATTTAACCTCGTGTTATGTATCCAGATTTGCACGTAACACACATACATAAAACGTCAGGTCAATGCACAATTCGCATGCCCCGGAACACGCGCTCCGTGCATTGCAACGTGACCGATGCAAAACTCGTCATTTTAATTATAATTATGAGACACTTTTCGGTCCAACGTTCATAACATCAGACGTAGACTAAATTCCTTTAGTTAAGATCTTTTTCGTATAAGTACTTTTAATTAAATTATTTAGTTTAAGAAATACGTTTGTGGAAATTTAATATAGTTATTAATCATATTTTCTCGTCTTTACTTCATCTCCACTGCGGCCACCCTATATAATTCTCGTTTTTGGATAAATATCGAGTAAAAATGAATATATATCCTGAGTATTTATCCATGACCCATCTCTAGGTACGAATTCTTTTTTTTATTATACCTCTTGATGGGACGAACAAGTCGTACGCCTGGTGGTAAGCGACACGCCTGTCCATAACAGTTGCAGTGCCGCTCTAAGCTTTTAATAACAAAGCCCTGAGGGGTACTGCCACTGCGCCCGTCACCCTGAGACATAAGTTGACAAGTCCCGCGAGACTGTAGTTTCACCTGCACCCTTAACATTACTTACATTACTGCTTGGGTGCAGAAATAGGTAAGGTGGCAGTAGTTCCCTGGACGTACTCTTTCACAAGGAGCTCTACTGCTACTAAATACAAAACTATTGTAGAATACAAGACATTTAAGGAATTTTGGCGTCAACGTTCAAATCAAATCATTTATTGTGTACGCACGTCTATAAGGTCTTATTTAACATTGTTGTGTCAGTGCGTATTACCAATTTTACAGCATACAATTTACATAATTAAATTAATTTAACAGTATACTACTACATTTTAATCACAAAATGTCAAATCTTAATTTAAATTTAAATTCTTAATTATATTTATGTCATTATTTTGTGGTGGTTAACGTGGTTAACTATTATTCTATGTTCTTGCCATTTAAGTAATCCTTGACTTTATAATATGCTTTCCCAGTCAATAAAACGTCTATCAAAGAGTCCGTTTATCGAAACAAACCAATGAAAGTTTCGCGTCTAATCGGATTAAGATATTAATTATCGCAACGTTGCCCAGTCGTCGTCCACCGGGTATTTTAATCGCAATATCTTCTGCTTGTACTCATTTTATAAAAACGATTTTCGATATGTCTTTTTTTCGATAAAATTATAAGTATTATGATTTTGCAATTTAATAAAATAAACGCATAATAATAATATCACAGAGTAAATAAACTTAATTATTAAGAAGATTTAATTAACAAATGTTACTATTATTATACTATTCTAGAATAATTTGACGATCAATTAATAATTAATTGATTTTTAATTGATTAATAATTAATTGATTAGTTTTAAATACTTTAAATTGAAATTTGTCAATCATTTTACAATTCATTCTTTTGACTTTCGGAATATATTTTTACTTCGATATTTCCATTGTAATAATATTATAATTAATGGCAATCAAATTGTATATCTTACAATTGACATTGCTGCATCCTTATAGAGTACATGTTTGATACTTTACCAACGACTATAAGACCTATACGTTACAATATGTTTTGCAATAAACGATGTTATTATTATGGCCATATTAGGAATTTACCACGTACATTCAAGTACGAATTTACCAATCGTTATAGGCTTTAGCTGGTCAGAAAAAGCTTCATGGCCGCGCACATGTAGGTACATAAAGTTTTGCGTCTCGGCTCTATTTATAGTGTATGCGATTCAAAAAATACAAAAACTTTCGGATGTAGAGCCTTACTTACGTAATAGCGCATAAATAACTTATCGAGCAACATATCTGATTCCCGGTACTCCACGCTACCTATGTTAGAGTCCGAGGTGAGATTTTCCCATACAATTGTTTACTGGAAGTGCCTTGTCTCAGGATCAGCCAATATGTCAGGGTTTGATAAATACGTGACTCTAAGGTTAATTAAAAACCTTTTTCGGAATTTATACTTTTTTCGGAATTTATTATTATTTCTCAATTTAGAACTCCTTACTGGAGTTTTTACTTTTAAAATGGCGCGTAAAATAAAAAGTAGGTACGTAGTAAAATACGTAGAATAATAATTCTTCTCTAATTCACGGACCTAACAAACCGACCTTGTTTTCTAGTCTATAAGATATTCACAAAAGTTGTAGACAAAGCATTATTTACAAAAGAATCGTGTATTAAGAAACACTGGCCTTTAACTTGGTAAGTTATAACAAATACAGTCTGCTGTACAGATCCAGATTCATTTATTTGTCAAGTATAATTTATAGTACAAATTGCACTACATGTCAAAGAATAAGAAATTATATTAAGATCGTCATACAAAAGTGAAAATTATAAGAAAAATACACAACAATTACAAAACTAACAATTCATTAATGATAATATTGTTGTCATTAAATTACGTAATCAAATATCATTCTCCATCAAGGATCGTCGTAAGTTATTTACAAATATACAAAAGTATGTCAATGCGACAATAATTAAAATAAAATAGAAAGTACTCAATAGCGTTACATTTTTAGGTCCATAAATTAATTAACAGATTAAAGCATTTTCCAAGAAAAGTTTCAGCCGGCGCCTAAATGTTTCGTCAGACGGTTCAAGTCTGAAAGTGTTGATCTACCGTCGCCTGTTGATTACAAATTGAGATTGGGTGACGGCTTGTCAGCTTAAATATTCATTGTCACCAACTTTCTTGACAGCCTTTGTAGCGTTTGTTGTATGTGGAATGACTGACGACGAGAGTAAAACCAGAATAATGTTCTTTGATTTATTAAAGACAAGTATACAGAATAGCGTAGTGAACAGAAAAAAAAATTGTGATGACATAGAAATCAAAGTATTCATGTAAAAAAGGCTCTAAAAATTAATACAGTTAAATTTCGAATCTATATGTAAAGATTAAAAGGTAACGGAAAACAAACCAACACAATAGGTACTTAAAAAAACATTTGTAACCAATTCTGCGTTTCGCTTAACCCCTGCTGATTTATCGGGCACAATGTTACCTATACTTTTTATGTTATAACCATTATAACCATTGAGGACTCGATTTCATGACAACATAAACTAAATCGGTAATATTTCTCACACTTATGCGCGTTTGCTCTGTATTAAGTTGTAGGCGCTTACGCAATTGTCTTCTACTGACAAAACCGAGCCTATTCTAAGGTCCATGGTTACTTTAGTACTCTTTGGCGTTGTTTGGTACAAATGTAATGACCCGTGAGCAATCCTGTTCCCAACTGAGACTAGGACAGCAGTGTCCTCTAATGGTCATACTAAATGTAATGCCGTTTTAATCCGTCTGCTATAGTCTATTTCATGATGAGTCCTGTGACATTCCCAATTTCTACGTTTCGCGCATACTATTTATAACTAATCTGTCAACCAGGTTACAAAAAGAAGTGGTAAATTTGTCATAATGTTCCAAAAACACACAATATTTGTTGCAATAGTAATGTTAAATAAAAATTAGAGTTTATTAAGTAGAAAGAAAATGAAATGATAAAGGTAATAAATTATCCCGATTACTTGTTGCGTAAAACGGAACATTTTATCCGTAGAGATTTATCTATCCATAAAATCTATAAATCGAATCGACTATGGTCATCTCGCCAATACAACCTTGTAAGCTGGTCGTTTTCTTATGTTTTGAGCTGCGTGATGTTTTCGACGTAATTGTTCAAAGTTCTTTTCGTTGCAGTTGATTTTATGCTTTGCTGTTGACTTTTCATTTGGTTGTAAGTATTTTTTTTTATTTGTTGTGTATGTTTTTGGTAAATTAACAACATAATAATTGAATAATTTCTATTTTGTTTATTATTTGTTCTAAAATTATTTTCTGTTAATCGATTCTCTCTTCGTTACAAATTATATAACTAAGATAACTAAATCGATTTTTTTTTCATTCAGTTTTACATCACTACATCTCTAGAAACTTCAAATCTCAAACGTCACCGGAATCATGCCATGTGAAATGAACTATCTTAGAGGATCTATACATAAAAAAAAAAAAGCAAAAGGTATAAACCTTAGTGACACAGGATTCGTGTCGCCTTTAATTCTAGAAATATTGAAACGTTATAAGTCAATGGTTATATGCATCGACTTACAATTATATGGACGTCGGGTCCGCGCTAAAAAGTGTCCGAACTTATAGGGCGTTAAAATCGTATACAGAGCGTCATTCACGCTTTAGTCTTCGTTTGTTCGACTGACAGCGAAGCAAGCAAAATTAGACAGTACTGCGATGACATTACAATTTAAATTCAATGTTTTAGCTTTTTCTTATTCCCTTACATGTTACTACGTTTAAATAAGTTGACTTGGGACATTTTTTTCGTGGTTTTTGTGTTAGACCCGTCGTCCATTTATTTGTAAGTCAATGGTTATATGTCACTAATTTTGACTTTTATTGTATTAGGGTTTAACAACGTGGAAAATATTCACCAGAAAAAATGAGAATTTTCAAAATTAAAACGTTTTTGTCCAAGAAATTATTTTTAAAACAAGCTAAATTTCATTGTCCAAATAGAAACCGATTTGATTTCCGATTTTTGAAAAACTGGCCACCGTTAAAAAATCAAGGAACTACGGGTTGAGCTCACAAAATTCAATTGCTTGTTGAACTACCCCTATACACATTAACTACTCAACGTTTTGTTTTCACTTTCCCCTACACACACCTATCTCAACGCAATTACTCCCATTACGGTGGCAAACTGCAAAAAACACTCTGACTACAGCTATAAAGAAATATGACTATACTTTCTAGGGAGCAAGTTTGGCATCTAGCCAAACAGGCCGATCGTTGGTTTATTTTGAGTGAACGCGGAGACAGAGTTAGACGAAATCGGATTCATTCAGCAGAATTCAATTTTCGTCCAATTGTCTTGTATAGAAAGCATTATTTTCAAATATTCAAATACAATTTTGACAACATTGCGTTACAATGTTACACACACACAATGTAACATGTAACATTAAGTTTTGTTTATAAACAGTTTCTTTATAGTGCAGTGATCAGAGACACTCTTAGAATTGCAAAATGTGCTTTCGTTCAAATTTAATTCACAAAGTGTAAGTATCAGCGTTTATAACTTTGGTGTTTGTTTAATACTCCCGCTTTTAGTATTTAGTTAAGTTGTTTGTGTAAACGGGATAAATGTGTAGATAAAAACTTGAACATTGTTGAACAAATTGAAGCCTTACTTTCTCAAATTGTAGGATATGGCAAAACTTAAATTCCTTATCACGAGTGTTAATTTGGATACATTACTATAAGAATAGGTTAAAGTCAGTGTGTGAATATGAAGGAATGTGATGTGAAATCATCCTGAAAATTAGTATACGCCTACCCTGCTACTGCATTTCAGTAACTTTGTGCTTTAAAATACGAGTTGAGAAAGGAAGGCGATGAAATTTCAATGTAGATTATGTTTTCTACTTTTTTCGGTTAGTCCAAATATGATGGAGTTAGAAAGTTCTTCTTCTTCCGTTCTTCAGCTTTTGTCCATGTTTTACCAGTATCAAGTTTTATGCTTAGTAATTTCAGGGTTTTTGTGAACTCTATATAGTTAAAATTGTCAGATTTGAAGTGAAACTAGTAAGACGAAAGAAGGCGTCCAAATTAATTAAATATATTAATCATCATCATCATCATATCAGCCGGAAGACGTTCACTGCTGAACATAGGCCTCCTCCAAAGATTTCCAGATTAGCCGATCAGACGCGACGTGCATTTAATATTTAAGTATAATTATGTTTTTATAAAAAAAACCGCCTTTAAATTAAATATATAAGTATTTTATTAAAAATAATCGATGTCAAAAGTTTGGTTATCGATTTTCGCTATATCGTGTTTTATTTTCAATAAAATTGCATCTGTGTACAAAGTTTTATTAAGATCAGTTAAAGGAAAGTGGGTGAAATTCAATAAACAAGATTAATTCCCCGATTTGTCACCCTTAGAGGTGGAACATCCTTATTAAATTTGAAATAATCGCGTAAGTCGGTTAAATAAATAATGTAAAAATAAATACAATCTGTTATATATATAGGTATTATAAATTACTGATTCATGTTAATTGATCATCAATCTGATTTCAAGTGTCTCTGATTGTAGGGATTGCCGTGCTCTTGATCGAATACCATTTGTTGTTGTGATTCTTTAATTCTTTATACGTAAATAAACGTAAATACGTAAAAATTTATACATATATAATAGTTTATACGTAAAAAAAGTGTACCTACGTATCTACTATATAAGTAAGTGAAATAGGTATCAATCTTGAGTCAATGACAAGTATTTTGTAGTTATACGAGTATTGCAAGTTTGCAAAAATGGTATGACAATTACATTTCAAGAGTATATATAAATTTTCAGATATCAATTAATAATATGGCTTCTAGCAGCGACAATGATTGCAAGCTCTGAGAGATGTAACCAAACTCCACCGGGGGCGAAGGTGCCAACACCCACGGATCCCAAGGAGGGTCCTTTCAAACTCATTGTTGACAATAAGGGCAGCGACGCTGGGAAGTATTTGCCTGACCAGACATATGTCGGTAAGGCCCATGCCTCAAAATCTATGAAATGACACTAAGGCTATGTTCAGTTGACAGAATTTTAACGCGCGTTTATATATTTACTTATAAATATGCGTGGCACCGCGCATTAATGTTCGGTACCGGTACCGCCGTGTTTAAAAGGGGGCATTCATTATCCTGCATTGCAGTCCGTCTTGCCGTCCGCCGCGTAATGCAGGGTTATGAATGTAGTCTCATGCAAGCGATCCTGCTATCCTGCAATAGGTCCTGCGAGACTCCATACGTAGGCCCACGGACGAATAAAAACAATAGAAGTACCTTAAGTCTCAATTACTATGAGAGCCGATGTCGCCAAAACTCATACATTCTTAACTTGGAACACTACAAAATGTTGATATTGTTTATTAAGATTATTTAAATTGATTATTGTTAAAAAGAAATAAGATGTTCTGGATTGTTAATATAACTGTGGATTGTTAAGTTCAATATCATCATTACCTATTATTACAAGTTGCGACGTTTTGATATTATATTGAAATTTTAATCAACGTATTGCCCTCTAGCGGTTACTTGCTGAATCACGACGAATTGGAGCTGTTAATTTAGTTCTCCAAACAAGAAGCGACCATATTCCAGGGGTATACGCATTGACTTACAGTTATATGGACGTCGGGTCCGCGCTAAAAAGTGTCCGAACTTATATGGCGTTAAAATCGTATACAGAGCGTCATTCACGCTCTAGTCTTCGTTTGTTCGACTGACAGCGTAGCAAGCAAAATTAGACAGTACTGCGATGACATTACAATTTAAATTCAACGTTTTAGCTCTTTCCTATTCCTTGAAATGTCACTACGTTTAAATAGGTTGACTCGGGACATTTTTTTCGTGGTTTTTGTATTAGACCCGTCGTCCATTTATTTGTAAGTCAATGGGTATACGCATTACTTTCGTCTCTTGTAATAAAAAAAATATTTCGATAATAAAAAAAAAAAATATTAAAATAAGACTCCGATGATATTAAATATCACCACGGGTAACATTTTTGGTGCGGCTATCAGTTTTGCACTCCAAAACAGCACAATAAGGCATTTTTCTAGGATTTTAGAGAATTTGTACGAAAGAATGACACAACCATACCATACAAAGCGAAACTGGCGGACTGATCTCAGATAGGTCTGGAAAGACGCCTACAGTTGGCACGTGTCAGACGCTAACTAACCACATCTACTGTATTTTTATTGTTCTGGGCGTGGGTCATACGCAGGTTAGTGTGTGAGCAGTCTTCTGCTTGCGTGGCGGACGGTCATGCAGGTAGTGAGTGGGCCGTTTAAACGAAATTCTCGTTCTCGTTGATTGGGTTAAAACCATTGCCCATCTCAGAATGCGCATCGATGCGCAGCAGCTGTCCATCCATTTGAACCTAGCGGAACAATTCTTTAATTTCATACCGATATAAGTACTTCGATTGCAGTAAGCATAAGGGCGTTAGACGAAAAACGACCATTCATGAAGTTCATGATAACTGCTGAGGGCGCAGGGGACGACAGACAATCGGACGATTTGAGGCCGCACAAGGCCGAAGTCGGCTCCCTAAAGCCTTTGCAAGAAGACCATATTGCCACTTATAGCGCGACATGTCTAAACACTGTAATGAACGTGGACAATTCGCTTAAGAAATCTGTTACGGTAAGTCTTTGTGCAGTCTATTGCAACAAGTAACCTACCTCCTTACTTGAACTTGAACCTGACTTAAGTAAGGAAGTATGTCGTACTACAAATAAAAAACTCCTTACCAACCATGGCTGTAATGGAAAGAAAAAAGGCCCGTGGGTTTTATTTGGGGAATTATAGTCAAGTTAGCCTGTAGGCAATCATACTATTCACGTGCAAATGTAATGAGAAATAAATTACTTACTAATTTTGTGACAAACTGTTACCAACGAGCCATTCATAATACTATAGATGGGGTGCACAAAAGAAGCCTCCTCGCAATGGCGTACTATTCATGTCCTCTGCACGTTTAGCGAACAGTGGGCTACAATCAGCGAGTAGGTACTGAAGCATAGCGCTGGCTGCTTTATTTTATATTTAGAATTGTGTAAAAAATAGAAGGTTGTTGTCAAATGAACATCGAGAGAGTTCTGGACAAATCTTCAAACCGAACGCTCACAGTAAATCTTTACTTATGAATTGATTCCTCGTTTATTATTAAAAAGTGCCTCTTTCTACGCTATAACCACGGCTACGCTCCCACAGTACCTAACAGTCAACAGCGCATCGAGCTATAAACTTGTGTTCGAATTCGAAAAAGCGCACGTTACGCCGGACTGGCAAATTCTTTCAAAACATGATCCACACTAGTGGCGACTACTGCTAATGATGCGGGTAGTGGGAATAACTTCTGGGTCATAATAATATAGCCATTAATACTATGTCTGAAATAAACAAGTATTCATTTTTTTTATTCCAACAGGTGCACTGGATATCACCAAAAACAAGTGAGAGAAACCAGAGGGTACGATTTCGCGCAATGGTAGCAGAAAATGATGAAAAATGGTATGCCGGAAGCACAGACCGGGAAGACAAGCTGTCAGTCGTTCTCGAGAAGGACAAAGCGTCCCCTCCCGATCAGCCTCCGCTACCGCAACTTAACGTGTGCAGACTGTGTAGCGAAGCACGCTATGAAGTAAAAATTTTGCTTCCTTCTCTTTGTTATTCGGTTTCATCAAAACTAGAAACTCTACATACACGGTCTTGATTTGTAATCATTTTAAGTTAACTATAGCAATGCATGAAAGTCCTAAACTATTACTTAACATGTGTAATTAGTTTATATTTATATTTATACGTGACTATTCGATTTGTGAAGTCCACTACCATTTCGAGTTCTTAGGTTTTCGCGATTGTTACACATAGGAAATGAAACTATTTTTTCGGATTTAAATCGCGTATATTTGTTTTTTCAAACAAACCGACGTTTCCACTACCATTGCTCACCATTGTCCACCACTGTGGGCTGATGTATGGACATCAGCCACCGTAGTGGGACATCGTCTAAGTGATCTATTTAAAAATTGGTGCTCGTCAGACTTCTAATACCTTTCAGTTCTTTTTTGTTCACACAGGTCATCTTCAAAGGGCAATGGTCGAGAGGTAATCACCCCCTCAACTTTCCTGAAAAGCTGGATGAGATAGCGTTCGAAACCATGATCGGAACGTCACACGATCGAAACTTTACACTTTGGGAGCAAGGTTACAAAGCTGGAAACGGACTGAGAGTTATGGTTGTTGACTACGATGACCTTCCTATGCACAATTATATAATAGAACATGTAAGTACAGGCACATAACCATATATTGAACGTTTTTGTTAGCTTAGTGATAAACCAAGCTCTCCGTCAGCCAGCAAACAGTAGTTATCTTCGATTTTCATCATTCTTTTAATTCTATAATACGCGTATAATAATTAAAGAGCTCCGAAACAAAAACTGATAAATGTGATAAACTTCGATTCCAATTTCGTTTAGTCTTATTGAATGAATTTGTCGCTTTATTTGTGTTCAGATCCGTGCATTTCAAAGGCATTTTTAAAGCGGATTTAAAAGAAGGATGGCGATAGCTGCCCCAATAACGACGAAGAGCCGTTCATGGACTTTGCTTGTGTAATTATATATATGTATATTTATACGTTTTAGTTTATGCCTAGTTATCAATATATTTTTGTATATTTTTAGAAGTCGGGAATAAAAAAACGTAAAACGTATTTTAGTATAGATGCAAGAACACAACGCAATTGCTTCAGGTCAACCACAGATTACGTAACGTTCTTGTACGCATGTTTCATTTTAAGCAAGATTGAATGTTTACCTGAAGTATTGGTTATTTTATAGTACACGCATAAAATAAAAATAAAGCTATAAAATACCTAATGAAATAATCAATTAAACAGTAATGACATAAAGCAAAAAATAAAACACAATGTGACAAAAATATTTAGACTATATTTAAATGAGAGGTAATGAAAGTTGCAAAGGAACGTGTTGACAAGAGACCTCCTGCCAATGACAATGTCACATTGATATTAAGAACAGTGTGATCATTTGTGGCAGATTTCTGCTATTTGGGCAGATTTTATTTTTATTCATTTTCGTTACTGCAGAACATGATAAGTTACATTAAATGTGGCAGAGTGTGGCAGATTTGGAATGTTCGGGAAGTTATTTATTATTTTTGGGGACAAACTGAAAACTTGTTTTTGCTGCCGCGAACAAACATCTGAAGCGAAATACAGGACAATTTTATAAACATAACCTATATCAACTTTATAAACCCAGCTTCTACCAGGCTGTACTCAATTAGCTTTTTTGATGCTTTGATAATGAATTACAAGTAGTGATAAGTCTCTTTAATGCACGTCGCCAAAAACACTGGGTCACAAAATACACGTGATGTCGTCATCCTTCTTTAGTGTTCGGGTTGGATATATCGATACCTCTCACGTAACTTGTTGTAAGTCAAAATACCATTTTTTGCTTTTTTAACTGAAATACATCCTTTTTAGTATATTATTGGTTCCTCATTTAAAAGAGAAGTCCCTTAGGCTCAACTCATACCGACGCAGAGTCGAAGCGTCGCGTCGCGTCCTGTTTTTCAATTACAACGTCTGGCGAAGCGCGACGACGCGCGACGACGATCGCATTAGTGCGCCCGGATCACAGTGTGATCGGCGTCTGACGCCTCACTGTGCTCAAGTGATTGGCACGGCAACGCGCGTCGACGCGCGAAGCCGCTCGACTGCAACCTCCATATTTGCATAACACAAATTTGTACCTTAATAATGGGAAAATAGAGATGAATACCTATGCTATAGGCGAAAAGCATGACGCGACGCGACGCTGCAACTCTGCGCCAGTGTGAATTGAGCCTTAGTGTTATGTTCAGTTTCAAACATGGAACCTATAATATACATAAAAAAGGATATATTGAAATTAAAAAGCAAAAAATGGAATTTTTTTGTCTTACAACAACTTACGTGAGAGGTATCGATATAAACTCTTTTGCAAAAAAAACGGGCACTTTAGATTTTTTTCTCTACTTCAATGAAGAAGAACAAGAAATAGGTTTTATTAATTTGACGATATATTGGCATGTTATTTGAAGCATCCTGGCATGATTCTTTATGTTCGAAATTTAAAATTTGAAATTAATAAAAGAAAAATAATGATTATTGTGGATTATTCTAAAATTGCTTTACTAATGGCGCGAATTGCTGAAACGATTTTTAACTGATTACGATATTTTGAAACTTTTTGGATATTTTCTGCAAATTAAACAATTTAATCTTTCTTTTTACATTAAATACCACTTTTTGATATGAGTGATAAAGTGATAAGGGCCGGTAAAATTATAGCACTACTTGAAGAAGGTTGTTCGCAAACTTACGTGTCTCAGCGGCTAAATGTGAGTCGTTCAACTGTCCAGAGGACTTGGCAACGGTATCAAGAGACCGGTTCGGTCAAAAGAAGACCCGGTTCGGGAAGAAAACGATGCACAGAACCAAGAGATGACCGCTTTTTGGTGAGTCAGGCGTTGCGGAATCTTAAGGCGTCAAGTGTGGACCTGAAGAAGAGCCTTGAAGAAGTAAGAGGAGTAGAAGTTAGCTTGTGGACGGTCAGGAGGAGGCTTTTGGCTGCCAATATCAGGAGTTACCGCCCAGCTCGGGGCCCTAAATTACTCCGTGAGCACCGTGTTGCTCGACTTCAGTTTGCTCGGAACTGTGCTTCATGGACTCTGGAGGACTGGAATAAAGTATTATTTTCTGATGAAGCTAGAATCTCTTTGTGTGGAGAGGACCGACGCCGGCGAGTGCTGCGAAGACCACGGGAACGCTATGCAGAAGTGTGTTTCGAAGAAATCACTCCTTATGGCGGAGGCTCCGTTATGTTTTGGGCAGCAATTAATTCGACGGAGCGTACGGAGTTAGTTTTCATAGAAAATGGAACATTAAATGCACACCAGTACATAATGGAAGTCCTAATTCCATATGCACAACCCACATTGACTGCACTTGGGGAAGATTCCATTTTTATGGACGACAATGCTCGCCCGCACCGTTCTGGCGACGTGGAAGCGTACATGCAAGAAGTTGGGATCCGTCGTTTAGATTGGCCAGCTCGAAGTCCTGACCTCAATCCAATTGAGCATGTCTGGGATGTTCTAAAGAGACGGGTAAGATCAGTGCAACCTGCTCCACAAAACAGCAGGGAGCTAAAAAGAGTCATTGCAGAAGAGTGGGAACGTATTCCTCAAAACGTTATTAAAAACATCGTGGAAAGCATGCCCAGAAGGATTCAAGCTGTGATTTTGACAAGAGGAGGTCACACTCGTTATTAGGTTTTTACATTTGTAACTTTATTTAATTAAAAAAAGTAAAAAAAAATCTTGTCTTTATTGCCGACCACTTCTTATTGTTTGGGCGTGTACATCGGTTTTAAAGAATCCATCGTGTTTTTTCTTTTAATTGCCCGAATTCACTTCACACGCATTAATTTACACGATTATAAGTCTAAGTCAAAGTTCCGATAGTAAGACTAAGTCAAAGAAATAAATTTCATTTAATTAACTCAAATCGACTTTAGAACGTAAATTTCCTTAGGTGCCCGTTTTTTTTGCAAAAGAGTGTATGTTATTCGCAGAAACGAACAAAACTACCGTTTGGTAATTTAAAAAAATCGATCGAACAGCACTGAAGATCGCGATAGCTCTTGCGAGCTATTAATGGCAATGTTTGGTAGAGTCTCGCCTTGCCGTTGGAAAACCACATTTAAGCTAGTATTTCATGGAAATCAATTGAGTTCACTAAGTAAGTCCTTGCTTACGCAAAGGCAAAGTTATTTTTTGCTGTAGCGCAAAAATCTGTTGCAAGCACATAGATATATTCGTAAGATCTGCTTCCTCGACCTGTAGCTCTGTTCTTAGTGTCAACAATAACATCAAACAACTGTAGTATTATTATTTATTACAAAGATCGAATCCCTTTGATTCGAACCAGCGTCTTATCACGCCAGGCCGATTTTTTTTTCTGTGGCTTCAGCATATCGGCCTGGTACGTTATAATAAACTAGTGGAATAATTAACAAAAAAATATCGTGGTACTAAAACATTGTGATGTTCAATAAACTTCATACTACAATTGGAGTATTTTCACAAAAAAAATGGTAGCAAAAACATCATTATATTAAAAAAAATGTTATGCAAAGTTCATTTTGTAAATACAAAAAATTTGCTTAGTTCGCTATTTTTGCTTAGTGGAAGTCAAACTTCGTTTTATAAATTTCAGCCTTAGACAGAATGATACCTGCTGTTTTGATATTTTTGCTTTTTTGTTTGCTTGGTTTGTTTGTGTTTTGAAAGTCCGGAATTATATTTAATAATGCCGCGATTTCAAGGGGAAATATCACTCTATATGTACTCTGATTCCGATCTTAAAGTATTCGTTGCAGTAGAGCTCCGTGTGAAAGAGTTCGTCCAAAAAAGTACTGCGATGTAAGCATTCATATATTTCCGTTTTGAAAGGGTGCCGTTGAAATTACAGACGCAAGGGACTTGTTAACTTATCTCTCAGGGTGACGGGCGCAGTGGCAGTGCCCCTCGAACCTTTGCGATTTAAGGCTTTGAGTGTCATTGCAACTGCTTTGGACAGGCGTGTCGCTTACCTCCAGGCGCACGATTTGTTCGGCCCGTCATCTCTTGGTATCATAAACAAAGATATCTGATAATAATCCAGTATTAAAACTATTCAATTGTTAACTGCTGTTGTCTATATTGTTTCACAGATGAATCTAGAAGGAGGCACTAGAACGCTCATTCGAGGCAAACGTCGGCAGTACCCGTACACGTCTGAGCCGCAGCATGCTTTGTTCAGGGTCAGCAGAATACACCATATGTTCTCTGTCATCATTCAAATGCGACCCTCACCAGATTGGTTCCTTGGAACGAGCAAGTAATTTAACTTTAACAAGAAATACAACACATTTGTTTCTTACGCGTTCCGTTGCTAGAGTTTCTGCTCGAAATTTTTCGACTCGAGAAATATCGAGAAATCTACAGGGATAGCACGACTGGGTGAGACTTGCGCGAGAGCGACAAAAAGCGCTCTATGCCGTAAGCGCGAGATCTCTAATGCCGGGTGCACGAGTGTTTCACTTGCGTTTTTCGCTTGCTTGCGTTGGCTGAGTCACGGCGTAGAAATCTGCCTTCAGCGCAAACGCGTTCATGAGTCTTCCGCTTTGTCTTGCGGAGAGACTTGCGCGCATGCGCGGCACCTTGTCTTTGTTTTGGTTTTATTGGACGCGTGGACGCTGCTGCTCTGTGATTGGCCAGTGGTGCTGTCCTCCGCAAACGTTCCCTGTTGCTTGCGCGGAAATATCAAACATGCTAGATATCAAACACACGCAACGCAAAGAAATCCAACGTAAAGCAAGCGGCCGGTGCAAGCGAGCGACTCGTGAACAATCCTACTTGCACGCACAAGACAGATCTTTGCGTATGCGCGAAACGAGTCACGCAAGCAAGTGAAAAACGCAAGTGCACCCGGCCTTAAGGCCATTAGGCCTTATCAGAGTGGCGGCGGGTGCGGGTGCGGGCGCGACTAGATCTATTGGCTTAGTCCGCTAGTACCTTTCACAGTGCTTGGTCTAGCGTCTAGCATCTGTTTACGATTTCGACGTGTAGCCGCTTCGGCACTGTGAAAGCGACTGAATAAACCCTAAGGAAGAATAGCAGTATCTCGCACTTTATGTCGCTCTCTCGCAATTCGCGCCCTGTCGTGTTAGCTCTACTGGGCAACTTCGTGGCGAGAAAAATATCCTGGAGAACTCGAAAAACCAAATTACGTTTAATAATTACTCAAAAATTGGCTTAGAAATTGGCTTCTGATCGTTTTCCTTGCGGTCGGCTAAGGCTAACGATCAGAACTGCGATGCATTAAAACAGGCATTGCAACATAAACTTTATCTTCTACTGGATAGGATTACATTTCTCACAAAAAATTAAAAAGAAGATGCAGCAAGCAGCGGTCGACGGCGCCAAGCTGCGCACGAGCGCACTTTATAAAGTGCGATATAGTATACAACATAATTCTACAATATGCTCGTATAGTACATACCCATTTCTTTTACCAAAATAGTAAAGCCCCGCTGCGCGATGCGGCGGCGACAAGCGCATCCTGTCATCGGCAGCTTGTGCCGCCACGGGCAATACAAAGTTTTACTAAGCTTTTTAATAAATAGAGTTACCAGTGTCGAGCTGCACAGCGCGAACTTTGGTGGTTTTCTTACTACAGAACCCAGACCAGAACCAATTTAGAAAAGTTCATTTCTCAAATTGGTCCTACTGGGTATCGAAACCGGGACCAACGGCACAGGAATTCACTCCGGAGCGCTATACCGACCAATTTTTTGTTACGAATAAATATTTTATTAAATTTGACCAACTTCTGCTCGATTTTTTCTTGCGATTCAATGAAATGATCCTTATAAAAAACTTATCCATTTTTATAATCAACTCACAATTTATAATGGTTTCTAAAACAGATTCCCTGTATCTCCCATGGTTTTCATGGTTAAAAAATTCACTGTATAAATAGGCTCAATAATAAACAATTTCATCATTGTAAACGTCCACAGGTACGAACTGTGCTCTAATGAAGGGTGGCTGTCTAATCACACAATACCCTTGTACCCTTGGGACGCAGGGGTGATGAACGGGGTATCATACGATGTAAGTTGTCATTCGCGTGTTTGATGCTTATAGGTCTCACTATCGCCACGTTCACGGTCGCCACGCTTACGGTCGCCATGGAATTAAGCCGACCGGAAAAAGCTTCGTTTTCGCGTCGGCAGACCGAGCGGAAGCGAAACGTCTTTTTCGCTCTAATTATATGGGCATAAAGCTTTTTTTTGATCAGCCGGTGAATAAGTGTAGCGCTTCTTTACTCGGGCTTACACAGGCGTGCGTGCCTGCGTGCGTGTGTGCACGTGCGAGCGTACGTACGTGCGTGTGTGTGATTATAAGGAGTCTAGAAAAATACATTTTTCAAGCGTGAATTATATTCATCACATTTTAAAGTGAATTGGGCATTTAGCTCCTTTCCCATTGTAGTTTATGGGTCCCAGGAGGTTATGCATTTAGGGGATGAAAACGACATTTTTGTAGTCTGTACCAAATTCGTTCTAACGAAGAGGAGAAGGTGAAATAAACTTGGGCAAATAAAGAAAACGATAAAAATATTTGCAATTTATTTCACTACTTATTAACTGGTGGTTTAGGTGTTTATTACATAATGCAGTGCTATTTTTAAAATGATCGTAAAAATATCACCACACAACTTATGCATTGATTGTGTTTGACAATATATATTTATTGACCAGTCACAACACTAGCAAATACAACTTACAAAGGGGGGGGAGGGGGGCGGTGTAGGGGGTTTAGTAGTTTTTGTAGCAGTAGAGCTAGAAGTACTGTCACCTTACTATTTCTGCTGCCAAGTAGATGCTCACATTACTGCGTTCCGGTTTTGAAGGGTAAGGGTGCTGGTGAAATTACAGGTATATGGGACTTGTCAACTTACGTCTCAGGGCCACGGCAGTGGCAGTGTCCAACTTTGCGATTTAAAGCTCTCAATCACACTGCAACTATGTTATGGGTAGGGTGTCGGTTACCGCCAGATACACGACTTGTTCGTCCTGTCGCTCACACACGTTTTCAACTTGCAAAAAAATGCATAGATACCTGGTTATACGTCTGGCTAACATGTAAACCTTTAACAATTAAACAAAACTACTGTTAACAGATGGCACCACTTTAAGGTGCAATTTAAAACGCTACGGCACGTACATTTTTGTTTCAAAAGTTACATTTCCTGTTTCAAGTTTCATTTATTTTTTTGAATCACTATGTATAAAAGTGTAAAATGGAACAACGATGATTCTACTACGTACGGGGTTAACAGCACCTTGTTAAGCTTACTGTTGTGGTGTTGAAAACATTAGTCAACTGCCAAAAATCAACCTACGGAGTATGTATGCTCAAGAAATATTAACCTTTAACCAGTGATTGGAAGAATCCATTTTGTTTGCACCATGTTTGTTAGTTTATTGCCTAATATGTGTGTGTTTGTAAACTATGTAGGATTTACAATAATAAATGTAGTTGAATTAAGAAAATCTTATCATTAGTTATTTTATATCATTATATTATCAAACGTTATTTGCATATTACGCGAATACACCAAAAGTTACGGAAAGTGTACGTTTAACCATCTAGCAACACTGAATGGGAGCGAATTTTTGTAATGAAAATTGTTCTAAATATTATAATGATAACATTTTCAGGTGATAGACAACACTGCTTGTTAAAGACAGGACTAAATACATATTATAAATATAATATTTAAGTAAAGATGTTACGTAACAACTTTCCGACAATAATCAACCTAAAATCCAGCCTTTTAGAAAGATGGCTAATGACATGCGACCAAATTAAAGAGTACAGCAGTAAAACGACGTATGAAAGTTACTACTAAATATTGTAGTAGTAAGTTGTTGTTTGGGCTAAATTGTTTTTAGCCCAAACCGCTTTAGTAGTTCGTTTTCCGAACAATATTCGCGTCGTCTCGGGAATTCTCGCAGCTACTATATCATCTGGTTGTACGATGCACAATTGACATTAAGTTCTTTATAGTTACAAAAATAGCTTGCATTCGTGGTAATATAAATTGAGCCTTAAAATGATATAGTAATTTTTTTGTATTTATAATTGTATTTGGTGATTCAGTTCGGCTACTATAGTAATGATAATCGACCACAGAGTCTTTGTACTTGTTTATCAACTCGATAAATGGTAATGTTCTTTTTCATTCACAGTCAGAAAGATCTATAACACAGCCATCAGACAACATCAATAGAGTGGGAGTGGGATCCTTCGACAAGGCTTCGCCATTCTTTCAAATGAATTTGAATGATTTGAAGCCCTTTGCCTATTTGACAGTGAACAGACTTGACGTTTATCCTCTTAACCCTGAAGAGTGCCCCAGTGCTGAGGGTGATGGTACGTATTTATGTATACTGAACATTTTTTTATGTAGGACAGAACAACCAATTAAAATGAGGGGATAATAAAGTCATAGACGAAAGATAATTCCAGTAAATGTCAAAATATTCGCATTATCATTAAGAAACAGACGTCGTTCCGAAAATGTTACTAACTGTGCATTATCAACCAACGTTACAACATCTTTTTTTACTGTGAGTAAATATTTACTCTTTGCCCTTTGCCCTTTTGCTCTTTGAAAATTATTCATATATTTTCTTAAATACGATCACAGGCCTTATGCTTTCATTTTTTTGTTTCACTTTGTGTATCGATCGGTCCTAAGTATAAGGGCCAAAGTAACAATTTGATCATTTTCGCTTTAGTTTTGTGGGAAATGCTTCATTTCATTGTAATCTATAAAGAGCATCAAAACAAAATCAAACATATTCAAGGAAACCTCGAAATACAAGGAATTCTTGAAAATATGCCAGGTTGCACGTTTGGAAGCCTCTCCTGTAAAATTGTGATTTTGTGCTTTGGCCCTTATTCGATATATACATATATGTATGTATGGATATCATTAGAAGTCGAAATTTTAAATTACGACGCATTTGTTAACTGAAGTACCTATAGTGCGAGTACGTTACATATAAGTCGATATACTTCTATAATACTGGTTGTAAAGCCTCAATCTTGTTCTTTTTTCGGACAGCAGCAGGAGCGGAATCCCGTCCTCATTACACAACCCACAATGGTCACGCTAGTCTGTTTTCATTGCAAAATTGAAAATTTGTCACGCGACTTTAAAACCAGTTCGCATTGCAATGCCAGTGCTGTTTATTATTCACATTAATATGATAATTAAAGGTCTTTATTAACGATAAAAATTTTAATAACTTCCATGGCTTTTTAAAACGCCTTTGTTGGCCCTTTAGCCTCTTTTTTGAATGTTGTATATTTTATTACCTCACGGTCGATCAAAATGAGTGGTTCAGCGTTTTTATTTTCATTTCATTATTCTTTCGTTTAATAAAATAAAAAAATAACTGAAAGAGGATTATTACATTCCCTTGAATTCAGTCGCGTTAATTCTAATCTCATTACATAATCCTTATATACATATTAATTATATTTAAAAAATCAGATCTTTGTAATTTAAAGCTCTGAGTGGCACTGTTATGGACAAGCATGTAGCTTACTATCAGGCGCACGACTTGTTCGTCCCATCACTTGATGTTAAACATATATAAAAAAAAAATAACCATTTCGTTTTAGTAAGTACGGCAATCATCAGATGAAATAAATGGACTTTTTGCGGCAGCCTGTATTTTTAGCTGCTTTCACTCGTATTAAAATATAGGTATTTATATTGCGTCCTTTCAATGTTACAGAAGTAAATGTAAAGCCATGGGGTGGAAATGAAGAAGAGGAACAGTAAGTGTTTTTTCTTTTTACAAGCGTTTTTTTTATTTATTTCAATTAAGTTTAGCTCGTATTGTAGAGTTGGAAATAATTAATTCAGTGTTATATTAATATAACTTCGCTTATAAATGCGGAGCTGGTTCCAGTATGCCACAAACATGGAGTATATAACCGAATATAGAGACGAAATGCCATTTAATTAGTTTGAAAACTATCCTGCCAAACCATTATTTATTACATATACATACATATTTAATTACCGATGAAATGTGATTCCGTTTATTTTGTAATCAGATGTTTTGCTGTTTTTTCCACACCACCGAATAGAACATATAGCAACCTATTTTTAGGGATATTATCTTTATTGCAATAAATACTTATTGCAATAAATACAGAACATTTTTGGAATATACGGAGACGTACACACAGGTCAGTTGTTGGCGATGTACTATTTCAGCTTTCTAATTTGTGATTTCAGTGCAAACAAGAGTTGATATTTAAAAGTGATATAAGGACCATTTGCCTGGTGAATTGCCAGGGGTGGATAGCCCTTATTTAGTTTCTATTTCTGGTTATATACTTGATGGCTACAAATTATTATGTGCCGTGCTTTATTCCCGACATTGTTCATGGCATATAGTTAGCACGCAATTAAATTATTAATAACCCACTTACTACACCGTAACCAAATTCTAAGTATAACATTGTTAATTATAAAGTTTACCTGGTACCTATCACAATTTGACGCAAGACGCATTGACAACATCGTGTACATAACCTGATGCACTCAATACTCTATGATTCAATGATTGACGACCTCAAGTGGCACAGTGGTTTACAATAGGGTTGTTGCGCATATCAGCATCCGCATCCACTTCCGCGGATAATCTGCATACATTAAAATATTCGCATCAGCATCCGCATTCATAGTTAGCATCGATTCACTGCGGATGTTCGAATTGTGACATGACTTAAAAGGCACGTTGGAATAATTTACAAATCTTCCAGAAACAACTAAGCCAGAAAAGCAGCTCAGCTGTTGTGTTTACAATATAACTTTGATAAAATTCCACAACGATTAAGCTAGGCAGATTGATTGTTTTTATGAAGATTGATTCTTTTGTTTATAAGTGTCAGAAAATCACTGAAATTATATTTTGTTACAACATGAAAGAAATTGAAAAGCTTTTTATGTAGATTGATTCGGTAAGGATGTATAATTGTCGCGATATTTTTTAATTCCTAAAATGAGCAACCTCATCAGCATCCGCTGGTGTGTAATAAACCTGCATCAGCAACAACTTTAGTTTAACACTATGGGCGCTGGATGAGGCGGTCAATTCCCGGAAGGTTTTCTAAATTTGTCATAATTTTGGATACTCCGGGCAATGCTCCGGAATTCCGGAGTAAAATCTGTAAGCTCTAGTACTCATAATACAAGGGTTTCCTACTTTGAAACCAGGTAGGTAATTTGCGTGGTTGTTTCGCACTAAAAATAGTCTGTCTTTTTTGAAGTCGGAATAAAATGACGGTTCACTACGCAAAAGTGTTGCCCGCTTGCAAGAAGCTAGTGACTGAATGTTGGTCACGCTTATGCAATAAATGGCTGAATTTTGTTCATCTGAATCAGCTGAGTCACAGATTCGTTTCAATTTTTTGTTATGTAAATGAAATGTCAAATTTTGTAAGTTCATACCTACATACATACACTACATGTCCAAAAATACAAAAAGGAGTCGTTTAATCGTTTTTAATTTTAATTCAATGTGATTTTAATGAAATCCGCCTGTTCTTGATAAAATGTACACGAGTAAAAATTGTTTTTTAAAAGTTGCTTAGTCAAAATGGGAATGAAGATGATAATAATAATAATAATAATAATAATAATAATAACGCTCACACTCAACATAGCCCCGCACTAGGGAAACCCTGTGTCGCGGGTGCCATGGACACACACATAGACAACCACAAATTACACCCAAACTCACGAGAGAAATAAATGTAGGCCATACAAATATTTCTCCCGGCCCGGGAATCGAACCTGGGACCTCTGCGTGGCAGTCCGGCATGGTAACCGTTCGGCCACGGAGGCAGTTAGATGCAATTAGTAATCGTTAAAACGCCGTAACATTCACAATTCCAACACTTTTGCCAAAATATTACTTTTGCACATTGACTTACAAATAAATGGACGACGGGTCTAATACAAAAACCACGAAAAAAATGTCCCAAGTCAACCTATTCGAAATTTAAATTGTAATGTCATCGCAGTATCGCGCTGTCAGTAGAACAAATGAAGACTAAAGCGGAGTTTGGCGCTCTTTTAGCGCGGACCCGACGTCCATATAATTGTAAGTAAAATTTTATACAACTGGCAACACTGCAAATGTACTTTTACTCTGTCTCTAAAAAAACAAAGACTATTATTATAAAAAGTTAAATGTTCGCCCGCACACTGGAGATTGTCCTCAATGGGACAAAATCCAAAACATCTAAATAAAAATAATTAAATGTTCTATCGACTTTAGGGAATTTGATGACGAGCCGCAATTGGCCGAATCGCGGACGAGGTGCTTCAGTGATTGGGGCGCGTGGTCACCATGCCGAGGAACGAGTGGCGCGTGCGGTGGTGTCGGCACACAGATCAGGACTCGTCACGAGGTATCCGATGTGAGTTACATTTCATGCTTCGGATTTCTAGACTATCATAACGAAAAGTAAAAACTTGAGACCCCTTAAATTTCTTACGGGTGGCCTTCCGCCTCGGTAAAGAAACAACTGAGATCTATCATCCAAGTGGTGGTAGCGTCGTCTCTCAACCCAATATTATTATTATATTCAATATTTTTTATTTGCTTTCCACAAAGGTGTACAAGGTGTTACATAGTAAAAGAATTACACCATGAAACCTTACGGGCAAAACAAGTACCTAGAAGGGAAGAGAGTAAATAAGTGTAGGCTGTTTTCAACTGTTCCTTTCTGTTACAAACTTTTGATCAGAAATTTATTAATATTGTAATAACATTGCGATCTTAAATCCGTTACAAAAGAATGAAGAGTCCTTTTTTAGAAAAGTTTCTGTCTAGCAGTAAACTGTAGGATGTTTGTAAAAGCGCAAAATAACTTGTAAACTGTGGATACGCTATGTATATACAAAAATAATGCTAGATTAGGAATAGCTCAATATGTAAAATTACTTGTATAAATGTCGTCTGCTGTTGTCGAAAAAGGCAAACCAAGCAAATAGTCCGACGGCGTAATTCCTGGCAAAATGTTACGAGCAATGCAACACAAGCACTAAAATTCAATATTGCTATAATTTCCCAAAGAGTTGCATGCATAGAAATCTGTTGCACGTAATTAGTTACATAAATTTCTAAAATCCTGAACAAATGCATAATTAAATCATATGGAATTCTATTGTTAACAGGACTACAACGATTGGGAAGTGAAACCGCTGGCCAAATGTTACGATAATTTAGAAAATACTTTATTTGAATCCCGCGAGTGTTTTGTTGAGTGTTAAAATTTAATAAATGATTTAGGCATAGTATTTACATACTGTTTATTGTTTAAGAAAATAAATATGTTTCTTATTATCTACTGGTAAGCAGTTAATATTACTTACTTGATTTTTAAATCACCGATATATTTTATTTTGACCTACGAGTAAGTTATACATAGCAGGACCTTATTTAGTGAAAGTTTTAAAGATTTTGAGCTCTTTGGTTTTAAATATACACTACCTAGGTATACTAGGTATTTCAAGAACGAGTGGAATTGTGGGACAGAGAAGAAATCATACCGTGTTTTTGCGCGAAAAGCAACCAGTTTATGAGAACTAGCGGGGGAACGGGTAAGGGGCGGTGTCAACATTGTTGTGTGTCGAGTATGAAGTAGAGGCGGTTTGGCGCATGCCCCGTGCGAGGCAATGGCCCCGCGGCTTGTAGCGCGACTTGTTGATTATTCACTGCTCTCCGAACGAGCTAACCGACAGGTCGTGCGGACTGGGCTTGAGCAACGCGAAAAGTACAACATGGTGCAATGTTAAAAGTTTGAAGTATGAACTAGTGTATTAAAATTGATAATGGGAGGGCAGTGAAGTGTAAATAGTGTTTATAGTAGTACTGTGCTACTAAGTTAAGTGGTAGTTGTATGTTTATAAGTTGGTTACAAGTTAGTTGGAACTAGTTTTACTTGCACCACGCGTCTCGCGGATTGTATTTGAAGAATGAACGTTATTAACGCGATGTGTGTAAAGTAAAGTTATTGAATTGTGGGATGTGCGTGTGACTTTATCGACTTGAAATTTCTGGACGAAACTTCAAAATGCGGTGCCTGGTGCTGGTGTTTTTAATTGCGGCGGTAGTCGCCGATCTGGGGAGGCGGTGTTCCGAACTCAATATCACCGTCGACGAAGGTAAGTAACTTTTTACCTGCGTTGTGCATGCTCACCGCTCGGTTTGTGTCGTGCTTTGTTCTAGGTCCATTCATACTTCTCGGAACGCTCTTGGAAATTTTTGGAGAAAATTGACACTATTCATAAAAACTTGCTGTGGTCTCGTTTCAACTTGATAGCCCGAGTCTTTCTTCCATGATTGTGTCATTACATGAATATTTGCTCGATGAGTGGCTATTACATTTCTAGCTATTGGCGTGAACGCCTTGTATCACCTATATCCGCGTAAATACGATAGGAACTTGATAACGCGCGGCGAGTTTGTCACTTTTATTTAGTGTACCTTTGGCATTTACTTATTTTGGTATGCGATTTTATTACATGTAAACGAAAAAATAGGCATATTTGCTTTTTCGACTGGGGTACGTCGAATAGCTTCAAATTATTTTTTACGACTTTTGCTCGTCTGATCTCTAAATTGTGATTTCCAATGTAGCGCCGAAAATTTCTATTTGAACTTGGGTTAATATTTCGTGAAGTAAAACAGTAGTTGACTATAAGGGAATCTAATAAACCAAGTCTAACACCATTTCTTCACCACAAAATCGAAGTCATGAATCATAACTATTTATTGTTACCTATTCTTGTCGGAAGTGACCGGCCCTTTTTAATTCCAAGGATACCTACCAGCCATTCTCACGAGTAAAGTTAAAAACTAACTCAAAAATAAGTGGCAATCCTCTTAAGTATACCAAAATAATAAATTTTCGCCTAATATCGTTGCGAAATCTATGATGAATCAACTATAATGGTTATGTGATTCATCAACAGTTATTACAATGAAGAGAAGAATGCCTCGAAAGCAATTTTTGAATAGAAAAATGCAGACAACTCTTAAGTCATTTTTGGTTTATTTTGTGGGCCAATAAACCTACACCTGTATTGGTTAGAATTGTAATTTTTCAAAGTAACGTCGGATTTTACATTCTATTTGTTATTCTTTGCGTTTTCATTGATGCATGAGCTTGACGTTTTAATCACGTACTACGTTTCCTCATATGGATCGTTAGCTTTAAAAAACTCCGAGGAACCCATATTCTTGTAAAGATAAGAATATTGAGAACAAATAAGTATTGACGTTGAATATCCATTATATTCCTTGATCGAGTAAGAAAAAAGGAAAGCCGCACGAAAATTAAAAAAAAAACATGTAGATGGTGCAAGGACGCCCAACCACCACTATGATTTCAATGTTCCGAAAACAAAGAAGCTCACGTTAAAAATGTAGTTTTAACAAGTCAGCGGCCGTATCTGCTTTTCTAACACAATACTTCGATTAATTACGTTACAGTTGTTACAGTGGAATTGTGCAGTTAGAAACGTATCGATAGAAATTTATTATTTATCACAGTTCGTTGGTAAAGTTATTTGGAAATACTTATTGAAAACGCCCATTCATCAAATAGAAACATGTACCTTAATCGTCATTGCAATTTACTGCGCTTTATAGTAAAATAATTGTTTATACACGTAGGTATATCACGATGGACCAACAGTAGGCATGGTAGGCGCGCGAGATTAGTATCAATCGTGTGTCAGTGTGAAAACATCAAATTACATCATTATTGAATGTAGGTCAACTGCATTATTGAATTATAATGTGCTACGCAAATTAAATCGTGTTTTAACACAACAAAACAGTATGCACAATCTAATCTAAAAAAATAACATTCAACGGAACTCAAATAACGATTCTTGAAGTTGTACAAATGTACTGCAAATGTTACGTCTGTCAGTAGTCACGAGTGCATAAATTCCCTCAGATCTAAATAGATTGAATTACAACACCTTTTTACCTAAGTATTGACTACATTAAATTACGTCTCTCAATTTTGGTCACGTCAACCCTTGGCGACCTGTTATTAAAATTTGTAGGAAATACCTTTGTTTGGTGACAAATGACAGTAATAATGTAAGAGTTTGGTTTCGTGTCCGCCCATCAAATTTTTGCGTGCATTCTAATTTAAAAAAATATTCAGTTATTGTCCAATTTTTTTCGTCTAATTTATTTTTTACAGCTTAGAAATCAATGTTGTTTAATTTTGGCAAACGTATTCCATGTTATTATTAGTAGTTGTTTTGCTTGTCTAAATGTTTTAGTCGTTTAATGTTATTAGAAGTTATCAGAATCTCATGATAAATGGACACATTGAACGTCGTTTTTGCCAGATCTTGGCACAATAGGAACTGTCAAAGAGTAATGGGAATGATTTTGCCTAAAAATAATTACGTATCTATTGCAGTTACTGTAATAATTAGTAAGTACGGTTATTAATTCTATACTGTACGTATTTTACATTGCAACCTTCCTCTCTAAATTGAAATCGAGGAAATTTGCGTACATATGAATTACAGATTTAATCAGAGATTTTTTGTCATGAGATTCTTGTAACTTATGTTGAAAATCATGTTATTTGTTCTATTTTCAATTTGAGTACAGACGCAAAGGTAAGTCTGTTCCAGAGAAAGGTACCACTGAGCAGAAGAGTGGGTTAGTGGAATCTTACAAATTTGAATTTTCCGAAGTTGTTCTCCAATATTACTCACTCGTTGGTTTAACGTTATATATAATCTTATTTAAGAGCTAGACTCTTGTCGGTGTAGCCTTCTCCACTCCTTACGGTTCTTAGCCAGTTCTTTGACCTCTTTATAGCTCTTCACTTTGATCTTCTTTTTTATTTGTTCACTATACGCCATTCTTGGTCTTCCTCCTTTGTCTTTTCCCTTCAATTTTCCCCCAATTGTCACTTTCTCAAATTCGTCACTATGTAAGAAACAAGTTATTCTAAAGTAGGATAATATAGAATTATTGCCTAATTCGCTAACTTTGCTTCAAACGCAAGTTTAGTTTTCATATTTACATATATTACGAAACAAACAACGTAGTACTATTTATAGTAACTCTATATTATATTAACAAAAATGAATCGGGCATTACTAGAAATTGAGTCGCTAATTTCTTGTTTCAAGCTATTTGTAAAATGCCTTGCCTTGCCTGAATATAAGTAGAGACTATTCAAGATAAGCATTCAAACTTTTGCTTAAGGGGCTTTGTGTTTGAAGCAAGACAATGGGATATAACTTGAGCAATATTCTTAGCCCCAACGGTATTGAATGATCGACGCGTAACGACGCATGAGCGCTATGCAAGATCAATATTGTTGTTATTAGGTATAAATGATTATCTAATCTGTGTCATACATAAACAACGCATTTGCAATTTGGTAACTTTCAAGAGATGTTGACAACTAAAGTTTTTTTTGCTTAACAATGACACTGAAACTAAATAAGATATCTACAACCCCTATTATAGGGGCTTGTAGATCTCGTTTTTCTGACACGTTAATAACTCAATTTCACTAAAATGTAGATTACGTTAGTTATGGTTAAAGTTTTGTTTCAACTTTCTTGTTAGGTATTTCAAAGTGATCAACGCCAATAACTCTAATCCAAAACATCCACTATTATATTTATTATTATTATTGTATTGCATATAGTAGCAGTATCTGCTCTGTAACTTAAATACTGTAGCGGACTGTACCAGCTGGTTCGGGGGGTGCTATCAAAGCGTGAGCAAGACCAAAGGAAATGGACTTAACAGTTTAATATAGTGCAACGCGCCGCTATCAACCAAAACTGAACAATAGTAAAGGCGTCAAAAACACGTTTAAATTTAGAATTTAAACTTAAAACTAAACTTAAAAAAAAAACAATATAAAATATATGTGCAAGAAAGATTTGTAGCGACTGCTACGATTCGGTACAAATGCACATTATTAAATTTCGATGCATCGAGGTAACGTGGGATATTTTATTTCACCGATGGCTAGTCAGAGACCTCAATTGAAGTTTTGTCCACTTGTTCGCTGTTAACCCTCGCATAACTCGAGCCAACAATAATAATTTCCTGTCCCTAGTACAATAAGTCATTCATTAGCCTTAATTTATTCTCCTTGCACTCACCTCACATTCACAATTTAAAATATTACATTCCCAGTGTTCCCGCCACTTGTCGCACACGTCGCTGCGTGCGCTCTAGAAAATTGAAAATACGCTAAATTAAGCTAGCAATGTAAAGTGCCCTTTACGGTCGGGTCTGTTGTTCGGGCGCTGGCTTGATTGGTATGGCTTCTGTGACACGGCTGCCTGCGCGGTGACGTCACCGTGTAACCGGACCGAGCGGCGGCGGTTGGCCGCCACGCGGATAGGCACGGACACGCTTGTTCAATTCAAAATTTAAACGAAAAACCGTCAACCTCAACAAATAAATGTAGGAAGAATTTGTATGCGTGTGCGCATCCTACTTTGCTATTCAAACAGTATTCTCAGGTCGATTGTTATCCACGCTTGTCCTGTGGCCGTTATCGATTTAGTGATAACAAACGTAGCCCATGTCGATTGCGCAACACCACCAACTTACGCGAGTAAATTTTTCTGACAATCATGATTTTCTGATTACTCCTCGTTTTAATTCGATGGTCATAATTTGTATAAACATCCTAACGTTAAGTTTTGACAACGCGGCTAAGATATTTTCGTTACCCTCTTGACTAATTTTGGAATGGAAACTCAGTTGCTCTAACTAAATCTTACACGCCTAAATGGATGTCCTTCTCTTTTTTCTTGTACAGTAAGACATGTTCAAAGTATTGTTGTTTTATAATATATTCCTCCCCAAAATGAGAAAGTGTGCGTTTATCGGAAATGTTACTTTCAGTGAGCTTGATAGCAACAACTGAGGCCTGAATGTAAATTTGTAATCATTCAAACTTAACTACCGCGTTTGCGTTAAGATTTTTATTTGGATATTAATCACATGATTATTAGGTTTAAATGAAAATCTTTGTAAACGCCATAGTTAAGATAACATATTTGAAAACTTACTCTAAATCCCCAGGCATATATACGATCCGATCAGGTTAAAGTAATATTATTAAATATTAATACGCGCGAGACGACGCAACTGTCGCGCTATACAATCGCAGGTAATAATCTATCGATGGCATGTAATTCGATCACGCTGTCTTCGCAGCCGCTGTCAACTTAAGTAGACACCTAATGGAAATCCTATGTTTTGTTCCTAAGGGAATCACCACACCTATTGATACGGAATTGCATTAAGCCGGTCAGAAAAAGTCCATGCGATTAGAGCGAAAAAGACGATTCGTTCCGGTTCCGCTCCGACCGCCGATGAAACCACAATGTTCATTTACCCCCTCGTGGTGATTGCATACAACTACGAGCCCCTCAGGGAACACCACCACAGGGGACCCATCGGCCAAGGGAAGTCCTCAACGACCCTGACGACCCTATCACTCTCGCTACTTTAAAGGCCAACCAGATCGCTAATCATTTCATCTGTACACGCACCAACCGTCTCCGCCGGCGAGGTCGCAGGAGGTTCCAGCACGTACACTAGTAGATTCTCTGCTATAGCACGCCTTTCTGGTGGAAGTCCCCAGTAGCGCCCTGAGCCGAAGTCCGTGCCTACTTGGGCGCCCTGAAGCCTGCTACTTAGTTTTAACTTTAATTTTTAGTTTATCTTTCGGACTATGAGTCAAATCCATCAGCGGTCAACTACAAAATGTCCTTCACGAAAAAAAGTTATTTTCGCTCTTTTACATGGACATATCTGAAATCACACATCTGAAAGGCTTAATGCGATGTCGTCTCGAAAGGTGGGGTGACTCCGTAAGTAGACAAAGCATTGATCGTGTACTTTTAGTTTTTGTTAACCGACTTCAAAAAAGTAAGAGTTCTCAATTCGACTGTATTTTTTTGTGTGTATGTTACGCGATTTCTTGGTCTTGACTATTTTGATGATTCTTTTTTTGTTAGAAAAAGGGTATGTACCTCGGTATTGGCCTCATTTGAATTTGAAAAATATTCCACCATTTAATATGGTGGCAAACTAGGTCATGAATCCTGTTTCGCACACTTTCCTATAATCGATTTCAATAAAACTTGGCAAATAGATGTACTCTTACGACGAACTTTTGAGATCGGTTTTTTTATAAGAAGTTATTTTATTCATTCTTGAATTTTCGTGCATACGTGCACAGATTGTAATCTATTTAAAAAAAAAGCCACGCTTCAAATGATATTGTAACGTTTCCCATTTCCTCAATTGGCCATTACATTTTACTACCTCGGAAATGTTAGAGAAAAATGTTAAGAGAAAACAAGGGGATATTACCTGTATCCAACTTGATAAGGTAAACTGCTTGCCTGTGAATTTGTTACCTTCATTGCTTAATTCTAATATAATAATAATAATAATTTTTATTTATCTAAAGTCCTACATATGGCATCGCTGTCGATTAGACACGAGTTGGAGGAAATCCATTGGGACAAGTTGCAACGGAAGTAAGTTTTTGAAAACTTATCTTGGGTCTCGGATGTATCTACAGTATTGAATGGGGCAAGACCAAGTTTACTTAAAAAATCTGTTGGAATTGGCTAGCATCCTGATTGCGACTGTAGTCCACGGAATAACTGACGATCAACTCGTAAAAGAAATAACTTCTTCCCTATTTCCTAGAAACCGCAAAGTTAAGGTCAACTACAAGCAATCGATCAAATGAATTTTTCGATTCTGATAATATATTTGACATCACACGAACAGGGTAATTACACCATCTGTGTAAGACAATAGATCCCTATTAGAGGTACATCGGAGCTATGTGCCCCTGGGGGCAGGTCAAGGTAATAAACCGAAAGTTGCCGAAACCCTTCCAACTGTTGATACAACAAGCGTTTCCTCAAACAGATCTTATTGCAATCGAAAAAAGGGACGCTTTTATTGTCTCCTTTCGATTGAAGTTTCCATTTGATTTTTGTCGTAAAACTGCTATGACACCAAGCGCTTATAACGCCCTATTCTTCCTTTACTTTCATTTTACAGAACGCAATGGCACAATCGCAAAGATCTTAGGAGCATTGCCACTGTGCCCGTCGGCCAAGTTGACAAGTCCCATGTGCCTGTAATTTCACCAGCCATCTTACCCTTCAGAACCGGGACACGATAATGCTGACATTACTACTTTGTGGCAGAAATATATAAGGTGGCAGTTCTTCCCTGGACGAACTCTTTCGCAAGGGGCTCTACTGCTACTAAGCTGTTTGTAACGACATAATTTAGGATGTTTTCTGCGCAGTCTTTTCATTTCTTCATTTTGTCGCTGTGTGGAGAGCAATTTGGGGCTTCCGCTATTTCTTAGTGAGTAAACGTTAAATATTTGTTTTACCATTTACCATAATTAAACCATAGCACAATACATCCCTATTAAACGATCATCGGTATTATTCCCATGGGCATCGTTTCGACAAAGAGCACAGCCGTTACTCGTTCAAAAATAAACACCGGTGGTTACAGGATTGCTTTAAGTGACAAAATTCTAATTGGTTCTTTGCGAAGAAAGTGCTAAGGGAATAATGTTAAATAAAATTTGATTTTAATTAGCTTAACGTTTACGTTATTTTGCCAGAGCCGATTCGACGCGGCGTCTGTCTGCGTGTGGAATTTGCGCGCTTAAAATTAATATGAATAAATTAAGAACATTTGACACAGGTCCAACGTTGACAAGCGCCCGATGGCGACTGACGGTGCAGCGGATGGCGCGGCGTGTCATTAAACCTCTAGACAATTTGCAATTTAATAAGTATAGGGCTTCAGTTGAAAACTAAAATTTAGCTGGTTCTCTATAGTAGGTATTTAAAGTGACTCATCACCATCTAAGTATTATGTGCAAACTTTCAGTTTAACCTGTTTTCAGGATTTTATATGATCGGGTAAGGTACATTCTATCGTGTAAAAAATAGCGCGTTCTTTAGGTAATATCCTTAGGTGTATCGTATATATTTTGTAAGACCGTTATTTAATACTAAATACTAGTATATTGTCGTTGTATATTAATACTAATAATAGAATTTCATCTAGCAAAACAGCTTTTCCCGCTTATCCTCCGGCGACGCGTGACGCGCCGTTAAAGTTGGGCAAACAGTTAGATAGGGTAAGACGTGAAACGCGCGTGATCATTGTAACGGCATCCGATAACTTCCGATTGCTACTGCTCTTACAATGGAGCCTTAATGTGACAAGTGCGGAGTGTTCAAACGACCGCCTTCACGGTTCAGAGCAGATATTTAATTTTAGAAAAGGAAACCTGAAGCTAGGGAGACGAGGCGACATTTTTGTTAATACATCAAAATCTGTGAAATAAAAAAATGTACTTAACCATTACCACTAAAGAATTGTTCCGACAATAAAGCAGTGGCAAGCGCAGTGTTGTATCAATATAATGAAGATCATCTAATGCCCTTGTTAAGTTAACCCGCGCGGCCACCGCTTCACAATGAGCGGCAGCATTTGCGCACTCGATGATTGCTTATTGTACACCGCTACAATACCCAATCAACGTACTTCATTTTGTCAGAACACCATTTCAGAGCTTTGCTTCTCACCGACAACCGCTATAAGAAATATACTAAAACTTCACTTTGCACATGTTACAAGAAAAAATGTACGATAAGAGTACTTCATAGCGGTGTAACCTGGAGGTCTACCACGAAACACGAAGCGACGATCGGAGATCGTGTTGTGACATAAGTATTTGTACCTTATTATATTATTATATTATCTATTATCCGAAACGTCAAATGACAGCTGTCGTATCTAATTTAGACATTACTTTCAAAGTAAAACTGTCATTTATGTAGTAGACTTCCTTTTCATACCAACGTTTTAATTTTTCAATATTCAAATATTTCACGAAGCGAAACAAAACACTGTTTAATGAAGGTATTGCCTAAAGTGCAGCGTCGTTTTGTTAATATTGAGTATTAACAGCTGAAATCGAAATCTAAATTCTATTCACGACTGTCATCATCCTAAATTCCCCGTTCGTCTTCCTTTTATACACGGATATTTCGCTCAGACCCATAAATGGCACCATTAAAAAGCTAAGATCGGGGAAAACGGAGCTACTTAAATATACTTTGCACGAATGCGCAAATTGATATAAAAATACTTCATCTTTTGATATCTGCTCGGGTAGGGTAGAGTTGGTTACAGGAGACGCGCTATTTTATTGCGGCACACGACGTTTTGCGGTAAATCTAGTACGTGCACTCGTGCTGATTTTACCTACAAAGGCTCACTATTAGAGCTGTTACACACGGCGACTTAAGCAGCGATTCAGTCCTGAGGCAATGGTGATGCAGTCGCTAATCGTCTATCTTTACGCACAGGCGCGACTTACATTTAATAAAATCTCAGTTATGACTGGTAATGACAAGAAAGAAGGCAATACCATGTTTGAATAAACCGGTTTTTATTAAAAACCTATGTTTGTAGAACGCAAAACTGCGCTGAGCTAGTACTCCTAAGTGGTCATACACGCTTAAGCAACGATACAATAACTTGACGAGTCTGCATCGATGCCGCGCCGTCCCGCGTCTACATCGATGCAACCGCCTATATCGTAAGATAGTGTGAAGTGGAAGTGCAATCACGCGTTTGTATCGTTGCCAAAAGTCGCGGTGTGTAACAGCTCTTATATTCTCCAAGTAGGTACCTACGTCTTTAAGTGTAAAATAGACTTTCATTGTGTAAAGAAGAGATCACACTTTGCTAGTACCAATTGTATGTTTGATCTAAATCAGTTAAAAGCTGCCAATGTTTCTAGAAATACGACCGTTATATGAAATAGATTCAAAATTCGCTGAAAAATTTCGAGGTATCCGAATGAAGTTCTACAGGTCGTCACACGGCTATGCGACACAGAGGGAAAGTACTTTAAATGTTGTACGTAGAATATTTTGCTTCACGACACATTTTATTTTAAAAATGTTACTTGGTTCATCTGAGAATCGAACGGACGAAATGTGAAAAAAAAAAATTTTTACACTATACGTGTATACACGTTACATTATAAAATGAAAAAAATGTCTGTCACTTCACGATTACAAGCGCATTTGTGGAACAAAATGCCGCTCCACATTTTAGCAAATGAAATAATCTTGACCGTCGAAGTAAACTCGTTGCTTTTGCAAAAACCTTGAAGAGCCCTGAAAAATAGTACTTGCGTTTTGAAACTTAATAAAAAATACTTTTTTAAATCACGAAGTGAAAAGGATTAAACGGATAAGAAGTTCACTAGTAACGGCGACGCTGTTTTCAACGCGTCATAGATATTTTCGCATGTTTAGAAATGAGAAACTAAAATTTAATGTAAATTAAAGCCAAAGTGGACTTAGAGGAACTTCTCGAAAAGACTCGAAGATACGTCGCATCGATTATATTGTCTATATAGGTATTTCAACTTTACCCTCTTAAATTTTCTTCAAAACTTTTCAGTCTCCATATTAAATCCGCGGTTTTCGAGCAGACATCGAAATAACGTACAGTAATTTCGTAATGATGACTGCGCGTAAGTTCAAATCTACATACGAACTTTTAAGAAGCAATCAAAACTTCACTCAGACATGAAACAGCCATTAAGTAGTTCCACTTGTAACATAACTCATCCTCAGTAAACGGCGTGATCCGCTCAATTAAGGACCAGGCCCCATATGGCGCCACGCAAGTGCCAGGACGATTTACACTTGTTTTTTCAGCGACACGCGTTTTACTCACGCGTGTCAAACACGTGTTTGTTTCCCTATGACTTGTTATGAAACCCCCTGCACCTCTTCGCCTCCATCCATATCGTCGCCCGCAGGCCTGTTGACAACGATCCAAATGTGGACACCACCCGCCATGCCCACTGTCCTTGCTTTTGAGCGTGTGTTGCTTTATGTATAAGTGTGCGTGACCACAAAAAACTGAACCTTAGGAGCAGTAGCTCTGTGCAGTTTTGCGTTTTCCAAAGATAGCTTTTTAATAAAGCCGGTTTATTCAAACATGGAATTGCCTTGTCATTAACTAAGGTTTTATTAAATTTAATTTCCGTTGTCGAGTTAGATTACTAGGTGCTTTACAATGAGACGATTTGTTACAAAGTTAGTGCTAAATTAAAAGTAGCAAGAGAATACGTACGAAACAGCAGTAATTTGCACGACATGAAATGGTACGAACTGCGGTGTGTGACTCCAGACAATAGTGAACAATGTCTAGTAGAATCATATTTCAAGTTGGCGCTCCTGCTCTGACACCCTCTACGAACCTTGTTTTTGACAGCCGTTTACCATTATCAAATTATGTCAAGCGCCTATGTCACTCAGATGACATATACGTATTTAATAAATGTATTATAATAAACTGACCGAATCCAAAATTGTTGTCATTATGCAAATGCTGGCCGTTCCATTAACGTTCTACAATATCGTAATGTTATAAGTAGGTGCGAAGCGTTGTCGGTGCCAAAGAAGTTATACGACATGAGTTATAGTGCGAATATCTTGGAAATGAATTAAATTAAACCATTGAAATGTGACGTATACTAACAAAACTTGTGGTGAAAGAGTTTTGAGCCATCTTTACAACTTTGAAACTTCTTAGTGAGAGCTATTTTACGAACTGTTTTATTCTAAATATACAATGGTTTGTTGTAGTTTATTTCTCAAAACTGTTGCAAAGTTAAAAATAAGCTAAGTCAAAAACTTAACCGCTAAAACGTCAATGATAGAGCACAAGAAAGGAAATTTAAATTAATAAAGTAAGTAGAACAATTTGGGACGCAAAAAACACACCCGAACCCAATGATGGCTACACTAGCTAAACGGAACCTACTAGCATATTTGACCTGGGTTTTTTCTCGCCGCGCCGTCGCCGTCACGCCGCCAGAGTGCCGACGAAAAAGAACTATGATGCAATTACAGGAAATAAACCGACAATACGGAGGGTTTCTGGGAATGTAACAAAGGTTCGAAAGTTGGACACGAATTTCGCAAGTTTGTTGCTAGACTTATAGGTGAGTCAAGGGCCAACCGCGTGTGTATCAAGCGCCCACTGACATCATTAAATGTTAATGGTAGCGGGCAAATTTTATTTGGTGAATAGTGGCATTACTATTCACCCGTAATGAACTAGCGTTTTTACTTCTAAACTTTTGTTAATTTTTCCTTGCAAATAATAGGCAACAGACATTTTGCTCTAAATCTGAAGGAAGGTAATCGAATTAAAGTAAAAATAGAACTTTTCGTACCTTAAGTGTACGTTATCTGAGCTAGTTAGATACTACCCTAATTAAGGTAATTAGGGAGCATCGAGTTGCCTAATAACCTTACTTCTCTCAGATAACTAACGCCTTACTAGTGGGAACGAGGAACAGAATACATTTGACTAAACAAACTCTATTCAATTACGGTTCTTAACAGGCAGAGCGTATAAGAATAGCCGTTAAAAAGCAACTAAACGAGCTATTGATGTTGGGTAGTATGCACTTGAGTACATCCATAGACGAAGGAATGAGTACACTTAGTTGCTTCAAAGAGATCAAAACTCGCAAAGCAGCTAGAAACAGACTATGTAATCAGATTATATCTGTAAATTTCTTGGTACCGTGGAGTGGTATCGTCGAAGCGTAAACATCATTATTAGTTATTCCACGTTGAACTTAGGGGATGCAGGAACCTTGAGCGCTCCGGTCGACCAATCACGATGCGCCGTGGCCTGCACCCACCTGCCGCGGCGTCGGTGCACAAAAAATGTACACATTTCAACAAGCTTCTTAAGGTTGCTTTAACTCGAGTTTTGGTATAGGTGTATTATATTGACTTGTATATGTATAATACCTAAATAGATTACTTGGAGAATTTATCTAGCAATTAGTAACTGGGAATACTTGAATTTTGTATCTTTATGAAAATGCTTTAATAAAATAATGTAAGTTAATACGACTCGTCATTAACTTGTCCCCTTAATTGAGTTAAATAACTAATTAAGTGAAACGACTGATTGAAGAAAACTTTCATGGATCTCTTACGGATGGTGTTACGGCTAAAAGTCGTTTTCGTAAGATCTGCTCATTCGTTCCTTAGCTCAGTTGGAAGAGCGTCAGTGACGGTATGCTAAAGGAGCGGGATTGAATGATTTTTTCTTAGTGTTCGAACTTTGTATTATTAATTATAAGAAGCTAGTACTCACAAAAAATAATTAATACTAATTAACTTCGTTTAAGTCTTCCGCTGCCTCTCGTCCTTTCAATATTCCCTTTTATAATACTTCTAAGAAAAGTGTGGAATCAGATACCCAAACGTATTTCCCCTGATATTATCTAGCGTCATTAATAAGCTTCTCTTATTATAACGTATAATTTAAAATGAATTGCTTTTGAGTGATTAATTTAAAATTGGGTATTAATTTCTGAATCTGCGAGTATTATTCAAAATTAGTCTGAATTTGAGGAACATGTAACCTATACTGACAGTTTAACCGCAACGGTATGAAATGTAATTAGTGTAACTCGAGTGCAGCGAGATATTTTGGTTTATGATATTTTGTTTTACCTGACCACCGACAGACACGGAGGATCTATTATTGTGCAAATTTCGTGGTTCACAAATGTATTGTGTGTCATTTTTAAGTCAACGAACGGATGAAATGTGGTCGTGCTTTTGTTATCGGCACCTTTTTACTTCGCTTCTGAACTGACTAATTGCAAGCGGCATTTTTTATTTATTTAAATTCACCAATGCTTAATAGATTCGGTTACTAGAACAGTTCACACAAATTCAAACTTACAAGTACACTGAAAACGAAATTGTTATCAGTCCGTAGACAACATAAATTAATATTTACTGTGCAAAAATGGCAGTCGTAACCATTTAAATACCAAAGCGATAACTTTAAATCTCTTTCCTGTAGTAATTTGGTTTAGTGCAGATACGCGCTTTTTACCAATACTACTTACGCAGCTTTGCACTATCAAGACTTGTTAAGACAATTATTATCAATCTACTGTAGGAAATTAATTTACAAAATAAATACTTATAGTTAATTACAACAATACTACATGACAAATAACATTTAGCTCTGTGCGCGAAAATTGCAATATTAACTCCTTGAACCAAGGCAATGAGACTGCGAAGAAATCCATCTCAGAAGGTGGAGCATTGACGAACAAACGGAGAATTTAAACCGTGGATACTTTTGCGCAATGAGGGGTGAAAAAGATTTATACGGTACCTCGGCAGACGAGAAGGTATTTTCATTTCCGAGAGATGTTGCGGACTATAAATTTTTTTGTTAACTAATTTATATAAGAATACTAGGTCAAGCATTTCGCGTCGCAAATTAATTGAGATATTTTGAAGAACTTGAGACGGGTGTCGTACGATAAACTCTTCTTACCCAAACCTCGTAAATAACTAAGATGTCATAAGAACCTTTTCTCGTTCAAACATAAGAGAGTGAAACGCATAACGTGGCTTTTAAGCAATACTCGCATACTCTAAAATCATCCTTACAAAGCTATTGTACGTATAATACAATATATACATGGGCATACACTTGAATTTATATCTTAAGTGCCTTGATTTGCTCTTAACTCTGTACGTTAGACTAACAAGATTATAAACGGGAGATGCCCTTACTAAAAAGCTATTCGCGTGATTTATTACGTAATGTTTTTTAGTAAAATGACGTGCAACCCCTATCTGACTGCCCTGCTCCGCCGTTTGGCGGGAACTGGCAAACCAATAACGTTTTGCTCACCCCTCGCCTCTCCCTCGCAATGTTCCAGCAAATTCTCGTTTAAAGTTTTGTATGTAGTACCAGCTGCTTTGTACTAAGAATGCGGCTTGAAATACGAACTTGAAATAAGATTATATATAACTAAATATATATATATATATTTAGTTATATATAATCTTAAAGTTAATGTATTATATAATATCCTATTATATAACATTTTTCCATTGACTTAAAAAAATTTGATAAATATGTATATTTATCCACAATTTAAAATATTTACAGTACATAATATATATTGCCAATGTTCCTCGGCAATCATCGGATTTCCGAATGTACACGAATATTAATTTCCATGCCCATTATTATTAGATTTAAAATGTATAATAATTTGAATTTTGAACGACTTACTTTATTGTTGTTTTGTTTTGATTTTCGTGTGAACTATATAGAGCTGTAAACTATTTACCTATTTTTAATAACGTTTGCTTCATGTCAATAAGCAAGTTAACAAATGTATAAAGAAATTGCTATTTTTCCGGTTATTAATCATTTCAAATCTTTTTTTTCTTCGTCTGACAAAGTACACTGTAAATTATCTGTCGTCCCTGTGACTTTAGCAGCTTAACTCCCATTGTATAATAAATAAATACGTAATAGCAACTCTATATACTTCCAAGTCGTCTGAAAGCGTTCGGTCTGTACCAAAGGCAAAGGGCAATTAAATAAAACCCGACTACAACCTAAACACGAAGTTTGCCGAGGGACAGTGAGCAAATAAAAGCACTGTAAGTCCTGTTTAAAAATTCAATTTTGGTTTTTATTTAGTTTGTTTTAAAATTGAATTTAAAACAGAACCTAAATATTGTGAAACAGCCGTGAAATGTCAAAACATGCTCTGATAAAAAATTTTTGGAAATGGCGTTTACGCCCTTTCTACGAAACATCAACGATATATAAGCTTTAGTAACAGTAGAACTGCTATGAATCTGTTGGTCCAAAATACCTTACCTATTTCTGCCGCCAAGCAGGTAATGTAAGCATTACTGCGTTCCAGTTTTGAAGGGTAAAGGCGCTGGTGAAATAAAGGAACTTAGGACTTGTCAACTTATGTCTCAGGGCGACGGGCGTAGTGACTAGCACTGCAACTGCTATGGACAGGCGTATCGCTCACCATCAGACGCACGACTTGCTCAGCCCGTCGGTTAGTAACTTTTATATTTTCTTAATTTTTTTTTAATAATATTAAGTGACGGGACGAACTAGTCGTGAGCCTCATGGTGAGCTACGCACCTGTCCATAACAGTTGCAGTGCCACTCGTAGCTTTAAATGGCAAAGATCTGAGGGGCATTGTGCCTCTAATTTCACCAGCACCCGTACCCTTCAAAATCGGAACATATTACTGCTTGGCGGCGGAAATTAGGAAAGTAAGGCAGTAATGTGGACAAAAAGGATTGTAGGAAAGCATTGCTTATTCTCAGTCTTGCTTACTTTCAGCTATTAGACCGGCAAGCGGAGTGTATCCTAAACACAAAGTAATTATACAGATGCTGTCTGTGTTTCACTTAATGTAAAAGATATTATATTGATTGTAAACGTAGTCAAGGTGACCGTGATTGTTTGAATATACAAATACATTTAGATACGAAAAAAGAGTTTCATATCCTATTGCGAAAACTTAAGAACTCAATATAATATTGTGTTTGTATTTTCGAGCCTCATTAAGTTATAATAAAGTTGATGTTAACAATTAAACGAGTCAGCTACTAATTAAAACTTGTATTAAATTAAATTAAATATTAAATTTTGCAAGTGACGGTAGAGTAATCTTCCGAATGAATTTTAGACTTCTTTAGAGCTGCTGTTTTAACCCATTTTTATTCACTTCCTAATTGTTCCGGAGTGAAATAAACGAGGGTGGAATAACAAAATGAAATTTGCTTTTAAATGGTACAGACAGACTACTTGGTGACTATAAAAGACATGTAGCCAAGTATATACGAAGACCTAGGTGACGTAACGGTGCTCAAATTTCGAACCCAGTTTAGTTAGTAGTAGCAGTAGACGTCCTTGTGAAGGAGTTCGTCCAGGGAAGTGTTGTCACTTTACCTATTTCTGCCGCCAAGCAGTAGTGAGTGCATTACTGCGTTCCGGATTCGAAGGGTAAGGGAGCTGGGAAATTACAGACACATGGGACTTGTCAATTTATGTCTCAGGATGTCTGGCGCAGTGGCAGGTACCCCTCAGATCTTTGTGATTTAAAGCTCTGAGTAGTATTGCAACTGTTATGGACAGGCGTGTCGCTTGCCATCAGGCGCAAGACTTGTTCGTCCCGTCTCTTAGTTATAATAAAATAAAACACTACAGAACCACCCTAATATGAGTGTCGAAATATCGAAATTTCGAACCACGCCTCGACAGCAGACAATTTCAAACTGTTCCGTTTCTTTAATTGGTTCAGCCGGAAGTCGAAATCGGGTTCTATTCATTTAGTACACAGAGTAATTAACCGTTGTGCCACCGATGACGTCGTATCTTCAATAACACTATCACTGGGTACGAGAATTTTCGCCTTTAGAGTTTATTTTATTTCATATATCGTGTTTGAATACTCCATATTACTCTTTAAACTTAGATAACGACAATGGTACAATAATTAGGGTAATTAATTTATACAAAATAAATAATGATGAATGATGATTAATATTTACAAAACAAAATATTAATTTATTGTTAATAGATAATTAATGAATTCTCCTATTTATATACGAATAAATTATGACTATCGATAAGTACGAGAAAGGATCCTTATGGCGCTGATATAAAGTGGGTTTGTTGATGGATGAGTAGGTCCGGGGTTCGATTCCTGATAGGATTTATTTGGGAAATTAACTTTTTGAATTGATTCTGGTCTGGGTGTTCTGGACAGTGCTCAGAAGTGAATTCCGTTGCTCATAATACTACTTGGGGACTTTGTCTAAGACCAGCTAGTTGTCTGATACATTTTGCACTATATCATCATCATCTTGTCGCAGTCCTATAATAAACGCGCTCGGCGTGTTGTCGTAATACAGTTAATTAGACCCGACCCGCGCCCGACACGACACGCGCCCGACTCGACCCGCCCCCGACCCGATCCGCATCCACTCTCTGTGTGTTACACGTTTTAAACTGAAACTAAATAAGATACAAAAAATGATGAATTGACTCCAGATATTGTGTTAATAACTCAATTTCGTTAAAAATGTCGATTACAATACAATACAAAACAAATTTACATTTACGATTACGTTAGATGATAAGGAGTGCACATCACATTCGTTGCTATGATTTCAAAGTAAGTAACTAAATAGCTTTTGTTATGGAGATCAGAAACAACAACGGTACCTCAAATATTCAGACCCGAGACAATGTAGAAAAGTTAGTTTCTTCATTGACCCGACCGGGGATCGAACCCGGAACCTCAGAAATGGCGACACCATGAAAACCGGTGTGCAAGCCATCACGGAGGTTGTCAAGTTGCTTGCCTCATCTGGGAGTCGAACTGACCAAATGTAACGAGTGTTTCATGTTGTTCCTTTAAATTAAGATTGGTACTATGTTACTTTTAAGGAATCAATCCGTATAATTAACCCTTTGGAGCGGCGACATAAAAATACAGGTTTTTTTTTCACATTCGGTCTGTTATATTATATACAATATAACAGACAGGTGAAACAAGCGACTTAAGGCCCATTTAGATGGGGAGAGTTTCTCGCACGCTTCGAGACGAAAACTCGTAGGCGATTCTCGTAAGCAATAATCGCCATAAGATTATCGTATCATAATGTTTACATTCAGGCAAGAACTAAAATCTCGCCTACGATTATGTCATACGAGACTCGTAAGCAACTTAATCGCCTCCTCGACTGTTTACACGGAGAAATATGTAGTAAGGAGATTCTTGCTTACGAGTTTTCGACTTGTCTAAACACGATCTCGTATGACATTTTTTCAAGTTCATACGATTATCGTACAAATCGGTTCGAACCGTTTTGAGTGCGAGAATTGCCATTCGAGTTCAGTGATTACTGCGGTATTGACTATGGATATATCGAAATGACGCAAAAATCATTCAAATTTGGAACTGCTGATAATATTAAGTTCATTGCACTGTATAGAAATATAATTTTGATTTATCATTTTTTTTTTTAAATTATATAACTACTGACACAAATTCAACTGACAATTATTATGATAAATTTATAGGGCGAGTGAGTGCGTGTGTGAGTGCGTGAGTGACTGAGTGAGTGAGTGCGTGCGTGCATGCGTGCGTGCGTGCGTGAGTGAGTGGTGAGTGAGTGAGTGAGTGATGAGTGAGTGAGTGAGGGGTGAGTGAGTCAGTGAGTGGTGAGTGAGTGAGTGTGTGAGTGGTTAGTGAGTGAGTGAGTTGTGAGTGAGTGGGTGAGTGAGTGGGTGAGTGAGTGAGTGAGTGAGTGAGTGAGAGAGTGAGTGAGTGAGTGAGTGAGTGAGTGAGTGAGTGAGTGGTGAGTGAGTGAGTGAGTGAGTGAGTAGGGAGTGAGTGGGGAGTTAGTGAGGAGTGTTTATTGAAAAGTACATTTACTTGAAAAGTCGTGTCGGCCATCTTGGATTTAGAAATAAATGCTATGTTCGTAATGAGCACCCCCAAATACCTCAAAAACGATACCCAACTTGCCATTATTTGAAAAGTGCGGGCACGATTTTTCATCCTGGATTTAGAAAGGAGTGCCATATTCGTTACGAGAGCACCCTAAATACTATATTGCCCACGCTATATTCGACCACAGAGGCACTCACTCACTCACCGTTATTTGAAATTTTTTTTTCGCTCTTGTTCCATTAATTCTTGTCTTAGAAAAGCAGTGATAATCAAAACACCCTCGCGCGCTGCACTCGTGGTAGAAACGGCTGGCACAGAAACTCGAAATACGATTTTTGCTTTCGAGTTCTGTTTACACGGAGACGTTCAATATTGGAAGGCGAGGAGATTATCGCTCACGTGGACGGTCGATAATCGCAAATGTTTAGACGAGGAAAGTTTTTTTATATTCTTTCGATAATCGTATCTTCGAGACGAGAAACTCTCTCCATCTAAATGGGCCTTTAATCTTTGACGGCATTATTACTTTAAAAAAAATGTCATCATGAAACAAAATGTCGTATCTACAATATTTAAAGTACTTTCCCTCAGTGTCTTATAGCCGTAAGACGTCGTGTATAATTAAATAGATAAATTGTAAAAACTTAAATCACTGATGTGACAATTTTGATGCACGTCATGTTGTTTATGGTTACAGTGACTGCTTCTGCTGTTGGCTTTGGTGTGCTCTTAAAAATATATAATATAAAATCACAGATTTATTGATCACGACTATTGAATCTATTAACAAGTGATATTAAACGGAGATTGAAACATGGGAGTAACCTATGTGGAGCTATACACGCTTTTATAGGCAATGAGAACTTGTTGAAAAAGGTGCGTCAGAGTATTCAACGGGGCCTGCTGTGCGTACCATGTGTGTACGCATTGTTGGCGCTTTCAAATCAGTCTTTCCATTTACGCAGATTCAGAGACATTTGAGGTGTTATAAATGGCAAGAGAGGCGAGGGAAGTCATAAACTAGGGTTTCTTAATCTTTTTCTAGTCATGGACCCCTTTCAAAATGTGAAAGAGCTTACGGGCCGTTTCCGTGAAGATGAAGAAGACGCAATTCACGCTGGTTGCATTGACGCGCGTCTCGCTCGCTCCAATAGTGGACAGCAGTCAAAAGGCGCGAAAATTCAAAAAGGTCACGCGCATTATGAACTCGCAACATGTTGTTTATCAATTTGTATATTAATGAATTATGTTAGGTAGTCTCGCCATGGATCCCCGGGGTTCATTTGACGTGCCCCTTAGGGGTCCATGGACCATAAGTTACGAAACCCTAACCTAGACAAAGTGATATAGATTAGTTAAAAAATTATGTTATGTCATATCAGGAACTTGAAAGTTAGGACGCTGAACAGACATATTCGGCGATTACTCCACCGAGAACCTCGATCAGAAATAAAAATAATAATATCGCAAACATTAATAAAATAAAACTTTTGTAAAAAGAACTTACAGTATTTGTATAAATGTTAAATATAACCGGGATCATTTGTCTTCCTTGAATGATATTTGGACCTATGGCAAGTCAGCCATGTTTTTTTTCTGTTTGGCAAACAGAAACTGTGGCAATACGTCACTGACTCAAAATAGCAAAAAAAATGATTATTATAATTGATACATGTTGATCCGGCTGGATTTGAACCAGCGACATTTTTTCGCCTATCGCTCTTCCGATAGATTATTATTAAAATCAATGTGAACATTAGAGGATGTATGTAGTGTTTATATTATATACATTGTTACTGGCTTCGTTCCACCTCATAACGCCATTAATAGATTATAATTACTTACACCAACTACTTTTTTGGAATTGAAACTCAAGATACAGAGTCTTTCTCAAAATTGAATTCAGAAAATTTATGTACCGAGTTGGAGACCCAAAGATTAGCAGCTATCTTGCGCAACGTAATGGCTTTTTTATATACAAAAGAGGACACGCTGTTATCATTTTGGGCGTTTATTTCATTCATTTAATCTAACTCGACCCGAATCTAACCGAGCTAGAGAACCTTTTGAATAATGTTTATATAGTTTTTGTAGTACATTATTTGAAGTTTTGTAGTACATTTTCAAGTATTTTGACTGAATGACATCCTATGGAACGAGACTCGAAGAAGAACTCCTGAATGCGAGTCCCCCAAATGTGGTTGAACGAATGACCCTTAGTAATAACAGAACAATGATGGGATATTCGAAGTTCTCATGCAACAATAAGGGCACAAAAACATAATAATCGATTCTCAGAACAGACATACATACAAGTACTAATGAGTCACCGGTTAGTGACGGTATTTTAAATCGTTCGGTTTACGCCATAGTCTTCTTCCTTGTCTCAGACGAAAGCAGTATTGACCGATAATGCCGCTGACTGAAAAAGAAATGCATCACATGAAATTTTATCGTGACAGTTTTTCTTAAAATCTTTTTCATAACAACTGATAACGTTATAAGAAATAGGGTTTGGTCATTGAGCCAGTACTTCGGTATATTGTTCGAGTAATAGGTAAAATAGCAACAGATAGATAAGTGAGATAGCAAAGTTTTATCATAAATGTTCAGTTCTGAAAACACTAAATTAAAATCATTAGAAGTATTATCTATTTTGAACGAAAATTATGACTAAAATTCAAAAAGTAAAGTGTGGAGTCTTACTATTTGTAATCTTAACACGCTAACGGAGTTATTCCTCGCTGTAACCGGTTTTACTCCGAAAGTGGAGCGTTGCCCCCATTTCTAGCGAAGAGCTTGTGGTACTTTTTGATTTCTTAACGAGTTCATAGAGCCGAGCGAATCGGTTGTTTTTTGAAGCGTTTGGCCTTTAAAGCAGGTTGTTTTTTACTATTATCGTTGAAATGTTAAATGATCAAACAGGTATTTGCCATAAAATTTCTTGGACTCTGAAACGTGAATACAGTGGTCATTATTAGTGATAGCCGTATATGTGATAGCTAACGATATAATTGATAAATCAATAACCAGTTACGGAATTTGTTGACCAGACATACTCTATTGTACGTAATTAATATCCTTTGACTATTTATTATTAACCAGTTTTGACCAGAGGTTCGTTGGTTATAGCTATCTTTTCGTTTCATCAACGATGCCGAAACAATGTTTACAAAAAAGGAACTATGTATAGTTATAGGAAATGAAACAATTTTTCCGGATTTAAATCGCGTATATTTGTTTTTTCAAACAAACCGATGTTTTGGGCCCTTTACAGGTCCCATGGTCACGGTTGACTGAGGTGGTACAGTCATCAACCAGTTTTGTCTAATATTAATGCAAACCACCCTATTTTTTTCACTATAGTTACCATAGTTATTAATTAAATACCTTATTTTTAATTTTACAAAGAAAACATTCCAATTTGCCCTTTATTAATTAATAATAGAAATTAGAATAGATTAAAACATATTAGTTATTACTGCAGTCTTATGTCTGTTTAGGATTTTTCATCAGAGGAAATATTGGATCCTAAACTGGTGGTACAGAGAAACCATCTTCCCTGTTGTAATTAGGATGTTTTTTAATTTCAAAGGCCTCTCCTAGCATCCTGGGTAGATAACGGACTTCTTTTGCAAGGACCTGGGGTTTGTCGAACTTCATTGAATGTCTAGGTTTATCCATGACATGCTCGCAGACTGCAGGCTTGTGTTTGACATCGGCTATATGTTCTTTGACGCGGGTACAAATACTTCGCTTCGTTTGTCCAATATAAGAGAGACCGCACTCACAGTCAAGCTTGTGAATTCCAGCAACCTGTAAGGGGATGTTACATTTCCCGGGTCTGAGAAATCTTCCTCAGGGGCTTGAAATAGGTCTTGATAGATGCACGCCTGAGGACTCTTCCGATCTTGTCTGTAACATCTCTCACGTAAGGTAAAATGGCAGGTCTTCGCTCGACTGTTGGTGGTTTCACAAGGGGCCTGCGGCATTGGCGTGGAATTTTCAACTTCTTCGCATGTGGGACTTGCTTTATATGCTGAAGTTCCCCTGCCTCCCCTCTCTTGAACGTCGGTTTGTTTGGAAAAACAAATATACGCGATTTAAATCTGGAAAAATAGTTTCATTTCCTATGTGTAGCAATTGCGAAAACCTATGAACTCGATATAAGTATAGTTATTTAACACTGCCGGGCACAAGAAATGTTGGAGAAAATTTTCGACAAAACACACAAAAGACATTTAAATCACTAATTGAAATGAGAGAGCTCGCTTAGCATATTGTTGGGCAGGTTGCAAAATCCTTAGTCGTAAATTTCGCTCAAATCCTCAATCGTAAGTTTTGCACAATTTCCTTTCAATTTCACCTGGTGTTTTCTTTTCATTTTGACTTGTTTACCCAGGATGCCTCCGGCACAATGCGTTATCTTGTTTATTGCTTACACCCATTTTATTTGCTCGTTTATTATGCTCAACTAAGATCTCTGTCATCTGATGTAAGTCCAAACTTCCGAACGCATCTGTATGCGTTCGATAATGTTATTTACCTAATCGTCACCAATTCGTCGTCATAGAACCGCAGCTTTAACAGCTAAGACACATTATCTTTAGTGCATTTTGTAAGTTTGTACTCGACTGTATTTGTATTTATGTTCAATGTACTGTTTGTAATAAACTAGTCGAATCGTTTTTGCGTTCCAATTTGTGAAATCTATCATCACGGATCTAATAGTCATAATGAAATAATTTAATTGGCTCATAAAATACCCATTCAACGGTTTTCTTTTCTTTTTCTTTTCTCTCCGAGCTTGCAAATTATTTGCAATAAAGCCTCATTTAATTGCCAACACTGGCCACTCGAATAGGGATGCGTCGTTGTAAATAATGCTTTCTTCAACCAATAAGAATGCCGTCTTCATATTTACGTTTGAGTATATACATTATTTATTTGTTTGCCAAGCTTTCTTCCGATTTCTTATCTAACAATGGCATTTCCGAATCAAGGCCGGATGCTTAGTATGCTCTCCTTCATTATGCTTATTCAATTTCGTTTGTAACCTAATCTACATGTTATTGAATAATGTTGTTCAATGATTTATAAGACAAAGAAATCCCTTGATTAGTCCGTTATCGATTCAAAGGAGAGATTAATCATTTGCCTTTATAGGCTTTTCGACATTACCTATCTAGCCTGTATGTAATTCACTGCATTAATTGTTTACCTCGGTGCCGAACCGTTACCATGCCGGATTCGATTCTCGGGCCGGGAGAAAAATTTGTATGGCCTACATTTATTTCTCTCGTGAGTTTGGGTGTAATTTGGTTGTCTACGTGTGTGTCCATGGCACCCGCAACACAGGGTTTCCCTAGTGTTGAGTGTGTGCGTTATTATTATTATAATTCAGTCTGAAGAGTGTCACTGAAGAATGAAGACGTTACAGTCGTAAATATAATTTTTGGGAGATAATACGTAAATTCCGAACTCGTTCATCATTTTGAACCATTTCCGTGCAAGAGAGGCACACAAATTGTGTATTTACTTCGAAAATTGTTGTAAAAGAATTGTGTAAAGTCATCTCCAGTAGGCTCGAACGGGCTTCATTCAGAAATGTTTTAATTCTCATGAACGCACGAAGCGCTTAAAACATCCTATCTCAATGAAGCTCTCAGTGCTGATGTAAAAAGGATGGAAATCTGAATATCACGCTTAGGTTGAGTTTAAAGACGGGAGTTTTATTCCGAGCTCCTTATCGTTGTGCCCAGTCTTGTGACACTAGAAAATTTCTGCTTTCCATTTTTGAACATAGCTTAAATGACACAGGCCTTTTATTCTGTCTACTTTTTATTACGTAGGTATGTTGTTATGTATAGAAACTTGTCTTCAATATGTTAGGAACCCTGCCACCAAATTATTAATCTGACGTAACTTCTATGGTTTTGGATTTTTGTATTACATTACATGATCTCTAAAGACAATAGAGAATCGAACATCTTTGGGCTCTAATACCTCAGGATTTAGTAATAGGAGAAGTAGTGGGAGACCTAGACGAAGTTATTTACATTAGTTGGCGATTGTTCTACCGATGAGCCTAAGTTTAAAAACAAGAGAAGACTACTGAAAAATTACAAAAAAGACTGTCGCCATAGAGTGCATTTGCCTGTGTATCGACGCAATCAAACTGTTACAGCTCAAATAAAGCAACTGCCTCCGTGGTCACTGCCTCCGTGAACAATCCGGGAGGAATATTTGCATGGCCTACATTTATTGCTCTCGTCAGGTTGGTTGTAATTTGTGGTTATCTATTTATGTGTCCATGGCACCCGCGATACAGGTTTTTTTATGATATCCAGTGACGGGACGAACAAGTCGTGTGCCTGATGGTAACTTACACGCATGTCCATAACAGTTGCAGTGCCACTCAGAGCTTTAAATCGCAAAGATCTGAGGGGCACTGCCACTGCGCCCGTCACCCTGAGACATAAGTTGACAAGTCCTATGTGCCTGTAATTTCACCAACACCCTTAACCTTCAAAACCGGAACACAGTAATGCTGACATTACTGCATGGCGGCAGAAATAGGTAAGGAGTACTTCCCTCGACGAACTCTTTCACGAGGAGTTCTACTGCTACTAAGCCCTAGTACGGAAAAAACCTAGACAAATTATTTTTCCGTTTGTAAGGGGTTATATGACAGTGGTGTAAAGTCTGTAGTTTGTTTGTAGTGCGTGAGTCGCAAATACAGACGAATATTGCCTAATGTTACGTTTCTCCCATATTTGGCCACCGCGTAAGTATCACTAAAAAGTCGGACCGTCACATAACTTACGATTATTGATTATGTTTACTGGTAGTAAACAACTTTACTCTGGCGAGCTTATGACTGCGCGTTTCCATTTTACTGCTACGTTCCTCACTTATGAGGCTGTAATAGAAACATTTGGGAAGCTGTCTTGGAAATACTGTACAGTAAATTGTACCTTATTGCGTTTGTTAAAGATTTAGATATGAAACGTTGTATATAAACCTCGTTCGTTAAGGATTCGAACTGCAAAAAAATTAACGACGGTTTGGAATAAAGATAACCTACCGTGTGTGAGTGGGCCTGTGTCTTGCGGTAATAAAAGTTGCGGGCTTATCTTCAGTTTTTATGGTGCATTGCGTCGTAACCTGAGCCACGTCAGCAATGTACGGCCATACGCCACATTGTGTTGTAGTGCTGCTTCATATTTTTTGAGTAGACAGACGGCTAACCTGATTACCTTTGTATGGCTGGTCGTACATAACAATATAAAATGGTTTGCCTTTGTTAACATTACGTAGGAGAAAAATAAATCGAATAAGCAATTATGACAATAAAAGTGATTTATTTATAAATGCAGCAAAGTATTTGCCATAAGTACGACTATATGAAAATTCTCGTAATAAAAATATTATCACAAGACATAATGGGAAACACAATTCCGACAAGCATTGTTTTGTTATAGTTCTAATAATAATGTCATAAAACTTCCATGTGAGAGGGTGAAATATACTTGAGTTTGTGCATGAATTTTTGGCAGATTACAGTTAATAATGTGCCAAACAACCGCACCGGTTCCTACCTGGTGTCTAACTAATAAATTTCCCTGTCATCATCATCCACAGCCTGATTTCACCCACTGCTGACAGGCTTCCAGAAATTTGTATCCAATTTTGCTAATTTTGTTGAAACCATTGATCATATAATTGCATTATGATAATATTACATTTATGATAATATTTGTTATTCTCAAATCTAGTTGCAATGGCAGTCTCAACAGAGTGACAATGGAATAGCTGTGATTGCATTAATTCATTCAATGTTGCCTTACTAAACCTACCATGGAAATTAGTGAGCATATTATATAATTTTATCTTATTTAATCAGCAATTTAGTCTCTGTCATCATCTTATTTAAGAGCCAGACTCTCATCGGTGTAGTCTTCTCCACTCGTAACGGTTCATAGGCAGTTCTTTGACATCTTTATATAGCAGTTCACTTTGATCTTCTTTTTTATTTGTTCACTATACGCCATTCTTGGTCTTCCTCTTTTCCTTTTCCCTTCTATCCTGCCCTCAATTATCACTCTGACAAATTCGTCATTACGCAACAAATGTCCAAACATTTTCCCATTTGTCCTCTCTATTGCATTCAAAAGACTTCTCTCCTCCCCAACCCAGTCTCTGTCAAATAATCTTTATTTCATAGGTAAACAAATTACACTTGACTAGCTCTTTGTGAATATACATTTGAATACATTTATCATTACAATATATTTTAATTTAAAATGCTAAGATGGGCGGGCGGCGTTACAAGATTAGACCACGTCGAAAACATCCACATCAGAGGCAGTTTTAAAGTGAGGCCTAAACCGGAAATGTTGCTAGAGAGCCGACTTTGATGGCACGGACATGTTATGCGACGACCGCCTGATCATATTATGACAACGTGGTAGACCCCGCCTCACATGGATATCCCTTATTAATAAAGATCTGCGAGAGCATCAGTTAAGACCACAGACGACTCAGAACAGACCTTCTTGGAGAAGAGTGACCAGAAGGGCCAAACAAAAATAAATGGGAATAATACCGTGCAAAAGAAGACGAATATATGTTAATTTAAACATCTTTGATCGAGACTAACTTCAGAAGCTAAACGGGTCATTACCACGGATTTTTGTCATCCAAGTACGCAGAAGCTGTATAATAATCTTAGTATAAAGTTTTTCTTTGGCTAAGGTTTTACACGTCGCAAATGGCAAATTTTGAATATCAACCGGTATTTTATTATAGAAAACGTATACATTGCCCCTTAAATGAATTTGTGACTTTATGAAGACGATTGTCAAGAACAGCTAGTTTATTTTTATTCATCTTATTAATATTATGTCTGTCACTATTTATTATACAAAAATTAATATAATTTATTTCATTTGTCTCATTTGTCTCACTTGTCTCACTTGTCTCACTTGTCTCATTTGTCTCATTTGTCTCATTTGTCTCATTTGTCACATTTGTCTCATTTGTTTCATTTGTTTCATTTATTTTATTTGTTTTATTTATTTATTTATTTATTTAATACAATTCACTTACATTTACAGTTACACCAAACATGCAAGGAACAATTCATTTAATTACTATTAGCAGATAAAGGTCAATTTACATTATTATTTGACAATTACTGTTTACTTAACATGTATAATATATCATTTATTGATATGTTTATTTAATTAATTAATTATCTTTCATTAATTATAAAAATAAAATTATTAAAAACTACTGACTATTGCAATTTCAACGAATTAATAAATTAATTATATTCCAAGTCTACATCCATTGCGATCAATATACAATAGATGTAGACCTAGAAATGCTTTCAAAGTAAGCGCCCGCTGTGGATAGACATTTATTTTGTGAGTCAATTCAAAAACAATTATAGTACGGATTAGAAGTTTTACCAGGATAACTGCGCCTAACTAACGCTTACCATTGTCAAAAGTGCAAGCGTTAGCGATAGCTTTTGCTAGAAAATGGCACAGTATAAATCTTTAAGCCACCTAGGCCGTCAAACGTAACTTTGAAATTGAGGTGTAGGTATATATACCGACACAAACTTTGGAAACGTCAACCCCTAAATTAGGAAGCCACCGACTTTGCCACCAATATCTCTACTCAGGAATTCATTATCTTTTTCTAACATCGCAAATGTGTCCGGTAATATTTCGACACTACAACATACACGTTTCGCATATTAACACACGCGTGCATTGTTCTAACCGCATGTAATACAAAAGCAATGTACTACGACCACACGACGAGATTCCCATATTTGGTATAACGACGTGTGTGTAGTGTGTCAATTAGAAATGGTCGGATAATCTCGGCCTATGGCTTTACGAGCAAATCGTTCCTTTCACGCATATATATGGAATTAGTATTGGAAGTTTTTGTTATTTCAAATATATGTAAAAAAAAACCAGTTACGAACTCGGTTGAGAAGCCTGTTCATTTGAGACGGATATGAAGAAAGCAACCTTACAATATAGGTAAATAAAAATCTTAGAGCCGCGTATTCTTAAGAATTTTTATTATTGACTTTTGCACCGGCACACAGTATTCAAAACATAATTGCAGACATTTTACTACGTCGTGACTTTTCATTCTTCTCCTTATGTTGAGGTGGAGTTCGTACTTTTAATAGCTATTATTGAAAGTTTTCGGTTTTCATACGAACCGCTTTAGTTCTCTAAAAGTTCTTCTTCATTAATTTAACTTTAAACTGAGCAAGCACGTTAAAACAACCGTTGGCAGACCAGAATAAAGGGTGCGTCGTAAATGCCCTTTAAAAGGCAGCTTGTTTCTACCTCGTCACTCCCTGACTCTTGTAAAACCTGAAAAAGGGGTATATTATAGGGGTAATTTTTTTCTGTTATACTTCCATTATTTTGGTTAACAGATAATAAATCACAATTCTTTCAACACAAAAATCTCATCGTGTGACACTCATTCATTACTTATCTATGATTAAGGAACAAAGAAGGTAAAATTCGCTCTGTCAATTAGGTAAATTAAATAATAAAAAGCAGGTCGGTACGCGAATGTTAATATAATTTTTACAGTCCTTGCTGTTTGTTTTTACCTCGAAAAGTCCACCTTTTCGAGCGAACTGAAACTTGTAGTCAATTACCACGCTATTCTTTATTTTATAAATCCTATGCTTTCATACGTCCTGACAAAAAAATCCGTGCCACTATTGTTAGAGTCAGAGAATACGGTACGTATTTTCGCCTTTTTGAAATCAGTACCCTTTTTTACTCTGATCCCTTTTGAAAATACGTAACGAAAATGGAGCTCTATAGACTCTAAAAAATCAATGGTGCGCTATACATCTGTTAGACGATTTTTTAATACTATTACAGGCTAATAGTGGTGTTGGTTTATCTTAAACAGGATCTAAATAAAGTGGCCAGTTGTAGTTTGCAAACTTCAATCTGCTGGTAAATTAATAGAGTCGGAACTACACGGGACACGTTCTCGGCCCAGAATCGTCTCTGGTTATACTAACATCTTGTATTATAGAAAAACTAAACAAAATTAATTTTTGTTATGAATTTCAGTAGTGGATTGAAATTTTGATCAAGCGGTCAATGGGTCGAAATATAAACATTTAAATGGATTACGTAATTTGATTTGAAGAGAAAATATGATACCACAATACTACTACTGATAACTATAGTAATTAAATACATTTGATTGTAATAAACATGTTGAAATGTACGAGGTGTGTAATATACGTATCGCACCCAATCTTGGCTTTATTTGTGCCTAGACGATAACGTTATCGAGTCATGTTTCTTTTCTCTACGTGGGCATGTGGCTTGTTAGATATGAATTAATTTATTTCTACATTCACGAACTTCACCTGCGCCATACAAAATGTGAAAATTCCGGATCAAAATATATCAACAGAATAGTAAATTTCTCTGACGATAACACGCAGAATCCTATTTGGACATTGCTATCTACGATCTGTTTTTTTAAATATAATATCAAGTGATCTGATGAGCAAGTTCTGCGCCTGGTGGTTAGTGACACGCCTGTCCATAACAGTTGCAGTGCCACGCAGAGCTTTAAATCACAAAAATTTTAGATGTTGACAACTCCCATGTGCCCGTAATTTCGCCGGTTCTAATTTCTTTATACACAGCCCGACACATTGAAGCCAATTTAAACTGAACAATTTGAATGACAAATTGTGGCACAACATTCAAAACATTACTACATCTACAATAATGTGGCCAAGCGCCATCGGACAAGGAAACTATCAGTCAAATCCAATTTGTGCGAATCCCTCGCGTGTCTTGCCGCGCTGCGATTTGTTTTGATTATAGCTACAGTACAAAACAGCCGATAAATTAACAGCGACGACTTAATTATCGCCGTGTTCTCAATACCATTAGCGGTGGCGATGACAGCACCCCCAGACGAAATTGATGTAATATTTGGAAGGGCGGTGCCAAATTAATGTTGCCACTCCGACAAATTGGCCTTCGGAAAAATCGCCCTGATTTTTCAGAACAAGCCATCTATTTACATTTTTGTTTTCCCTTTGCGCATGAAGTTTCACTTCCACTTCGAGGTGCGCTAATTATGATGAAATTTGGAACAATTTACGTATCATTCGGTCACATTTCCTATTATACGTTCAACGAAAGAAGTCGAATAAGAAGTTTCGAAACGAGATACTAATTAGGCAAAAACAATTTCGATTAATGGACTCCTTTATGTAAATGAGGAATACTGACACACTTAAGCTACTACAATTAATTTTATTTACACGAGTTTCCATGTGCGAGCTCTACTACTAGGAAAATCACGACCACTTTTTTCCAAAGGACGTGAGCGAAAGCTCGTTTTATCGACCTGTTAAAGACTACTGAAAAGTTTACTTTGTATCCGGGCGGAAATTTAAGTTACCCGATATACCGACGAGAATTCGACGCGCTAAAGAATATTTCATAGCAAAATCGAACAGCATTTAATGTTGCGCTTTGTTCCTAGTATATTCGAAAACTTGCACGGCCGGCCGCAAGAATTCCGAGTATAGCATTACCGTGTTGGAACTGGAAATAACACTGATTGTTATTGGTCGGCAAAGCGGTTTCTATGAACGATCCATTCGAGAATGGCGGTGACTTGTTGCTCTCGTCTTTGCGAGCCACTGCTGTGGGAATGCCGTCGCGTGAACGAGACTCGGGCACGCGAGATTTTATTGCCTGTTACCTTAATTAGGCCTTTGTGCTTAAAAATGTGCCTCTTTAAATATTCGTCCTACCTGGATATTACAGACACTTACATGTAGATTACCTTACCGTTCGGTTTTAATTGTATAGGGTATTGTAAATAGTTTTGAGGTTAATTGCACTGGTTGGTTTCCATTCAGCCATTTGATTTTCATGTGAATTGGAGCCGGGTTAAAGGATTTGAACGGAGCAATGTGTAAATGAGTGCTTTTATGAGACTTTTTGCGAAGTGGCTGCCGACACGCTATGTTTTACGAGCTGTTTGGTGTAATAATAAATGCAAATTGTTTTTTCCGTCGTTTACTAACCATTTTTAAAGCGTGCTGTATTTGGCGAAGAGTTTCTTAATGTCGAATAATGAAAGTTTATTGGCGAAATAAACTGTATAAATGGCAGGGTCTCGGGTCGTCACGCAAGAGTTAGCGTATTGTGTGTAATAGTAATCGCTATAATTTAGAAAGTACGTGTCCCGCTTTATGGTATTTAAGGAAATTTTCTGACGCCGGAATACTTGGCATAAAATAATTGACTGAAAAACAATATTATGCTGACTTGTAGTATACATAAGCTAAGTCAAGCAAATTTTGTTGGTTGCCTTGTTCGTGAGTGCAAGTTTTGGTCGGAAATCGCCTTATTATTTATAATATGAGGTCAACTCCTGGGGTTATCTGAATTTGGCATAAATATAAGGCGCTGTATGTTGCAGCTGTTATCGAATAAATTACTTTTGCTGTCTGACCGCATGTTTGCTCTTCTTACGGCTCCAGACTCGACTCCGTACACATGCGATTAATTCAGCTATAAACTTAAGGCGAGATATTTTAACGCGGGCCTAGATTTAAAGAGGTGAGACGTGGGGGTCGTCCCTCCCGTCCCGCAATCCGCGCACTGTAGTTTAATATTATAATATGAATAAAATGGCAGGCGCACAAAATTTGACACAGATCCGACGTCTACAAGTGTCCGATGGCGACTGGCGGAGCGTGTCGTTAAACCGCTCGGCAATTTGCAATTTTTGGGATAAATGTGACTTTAATAACTAATACGGCTTCAGTTGAAAACCAAAATTTTGCAGGTTCTCTGTAGTACTTAAAAGAAATATCTCCATGTAAAAATTGTGTACAGTGTAAGTTATTTTATTCTTAAATAATTCGTTTTTGATTTTCATTTTAGCCTGTTTTCAGGATTTTATGTGATCGTGTAAAGTACCTCTTATCATGTGACATATTAGCGCAGTCTCTAGACAATATCCTTAGGTGGGTGTGTCGTACATTTTTTGTACCGTTATTAAACCATTTCAACTAGCAAAACATTTTTTCCCGCTTTTTCTCTTTTGACTCGCATTAATAAACATCACTGTATGCTTCCAAATGAAATATCATTGGCATTAGATAACAGCGTGTTGACCCAAAAAATATATTCGTATTTATCAGACTCAATCAAACTCTCAGCAGTAAAAGAAGCAAGAAAGTGTAAGAAAATTCCAGCGAAGCCCAATAGTTAAAAAAGTTTTAATGCCTTTGGAAATAAATCGGACGATTTATCTTTATAACTTGCCCTCGGTACGCCAGCGGACTAATACGTACTCGCTGATATAAGAAGAAACAATTTGTGCTGTACAATCGTGGGTTTTTACTGTGTATTACTGGTGTACGAATGGAGAGTTTATTTTGTCATCATCATCACTATCATCATCATCAACCCCTTTCTTTATACGTCCCTCTGCTGGGCACGGGGCTCCGCTCAGGCGAGGGTTGAAGCCGTAGTCCGCCACGCTAGCCCGATGCGGGTTGATGGCAAACGTATGAAAAGTTTCCTGAGGGTTGTGAACCTTCTTCGACGTGTTGGTTTCGTCACGAGGTTTTATTTCACCGAAAAGCTCATGATAAATTTAAATTAAATTCGCATATAAATTCCGAGCAACTCAGAGATGAACCCGAAGTCGAACCCACTGCTTCTGCTTGAGAGGCAGTTGGTCAGGCTACCGCGGCTTTTCAGTTTTTTTTGTAGCAGTAAATATCTTTGCTTTGAGAAAGACTGATTCTATTGAATATTTGTGGTAAGGATGCTTACTCGGCTTCAATCATGGCGTCTGTGTATGACGCGCTGACATTCTTTACTAGGTTGATTGCTTGGCAGTTTTCTATACAGGTTTGAAAAAGGTCGCATACTCGTTCGCTTAAGCGAGTCACCACACTTATAAACGCAGAATCGCATTAAGCCGGTTAGAAAAAGTTTTATGTCCATTAACGTAAGAACGAAAAAGACGTTGTGCGATTCTCATCGATTCGAACGCGGCTCGACATAGGTCGGCAGCGAATCTGCTTCCTGCGAATTTCCGATCGTGTCCGTACGCCTGCCCATGACGCCGAATCGGTTTAGAAACAAATGGCGCGAGGGCGCGCGAACCGCCGCGTCACCGCCGAAACGGCTTAATGCGACAAATATGTTTAAACACAATCGCATCAAGACGATTCCGTGTAATAAGTTTAATGACTCCCTAAGTCTCTTAAATCATATTCTGTGTCCCGCAAACTTAACATATTGTTGAGAAAGTTTTTACATCCTATGAAAAAAATCTGTTAAGGGATATCATTGTAAATATTGTACCAGGGATGAACTCCCGCCTTACCTACTTCTGCTGCGAAGCAATAATGTAGCATTACTGCATTCCAGTTTGGAAGGGTTAAAGGTGCTGGTAAAATTACAGGCACATTGCCAGCTTATGTCTCAGGGTGACGGGCGCAGTGGCAGTGCGCCTCAGATCTTTGCGATTTAAAGAGCTGAGTGGGACTGCAACTGTTATGGATAGGCATGTTGATTACCACTAGGCGCACGACTAGTTCGCACTGTCACTTGGTATTATAAAAGAGAATTTGTTCTACGACAAAATGTTGCATTTCTGCACGCTTAGACGTTTGTAATAGTAAATTCTAATAATTACACAAAATAACCACCACACCAATTGCCTGGGAAATTAATAGTAATAACTTACACACTCAACATGCTTGCCGGAAACCCGTAATATCCTCATCCAGCGCCCACAGCATAAACAGTCGACATTACATCTGACTTTTTGACAAATACCAACACGCTCCAGTTTTTTTAATAAAGTGTTTATTCAAGCTACCAATTACCTATTCAAGAAAAGTACTCATCACGATATACCTCGGAATCTACTCGAATATCCTTCCTAAGTGACACAATTTGAATATTTTGTGTTCTAATATTAGGAATTTGACGCCTCCACCATTAGAGCGTGTCAGCCGACTCTTCAACCAAACTTTAAGGGTTATTTCATTCCCCGTGACTTGCCGTGCCCGAGTTATTATCTTTATGAGGGGCTGAAAGCTCTCACTTTTTATTATTGCCTTTTATATTGTGTTGTACCGGGCACTTAACTGTTTAAGCGAGGCCAAATGAAAGAGCCCTGTATGAAACAAAGCCCTTATTTCTCTCCGACTGTAACACTAGTTTATTTATGACGACCTATGAAATTGTTCTCTTGAATTCATCGTGCATTACGAATTGCGTTTCGGGTCGTGATCGCTGTAGGTTCGACTGTTGGTTAGCTCGATTTTTTAATGTACGATGCCGCACAGGGGATACTTTAACCTTTCTGAATAGATTAGCCACTTGTTCGTGTAACATGAATGAAGGCATATATGTTATGCTGTAATTTATTGGTGTTTTGGATGACAATAGAGCGGGTTGCTCGGCTATTATTTTCACTCGCTTATTTAATATAAAAGGTGCGACGCACTTGCTCTTTTCACTTCTTAATTGAATGAGTAATTATACAATTAATTGTACAAGATTCTTAATACAAAGGATCACGAACTTTGTTCCTCCGCAAGAAACAATTCTCATTGTTTGCAGTTTGTTTTGAATTTTGTTAAGCCTCGCCCTTTTCAGCCAAATCCTTTTTGGCATTATGTTACTTCTTGGAATCAGACCTTTGTTTTGTTTTTGATTTTTATACTTACTTATGAATGACTTCGCGTTTCATCCTTTATAAAGTTGTTTAGATAACACTTCATTTCTATGTCTTTATTGATCAACGTAAATCTATCAGAAATATATGGAAAATAGTAAGTGCCCCCGCCCGCTGGGTCACTACTCGCGGCCACTAAACTTGGGCGCAGTGTCAGTGCCACTCAGATATTTGTGATTTAAAGCTCTGAGTGGCACTGCAACTGTTAGGTATGGACAGGCGTTTACCATCAGGCGCACGACTTATTCGTCCAGTCACTTAGTACCATGATAGTCTCAGTACAGAGTACTAAAAATCCGACCTGAAAAGTACGTGGAATTACATCTATTTGCCAAGTTTTATTGAAATCGGTTACCAGAAAGTGCGCAACCCCGAATACATCCCCTAGTTCGCCACTATACGGAACTTGATACAGGAGATAATAAAAATCGGTTCTCACTACTCAAGTATATTGAGAGAAATACGCCTGGAATTGGAGAACAGCCAAATCAACTTAAAATAATTGTTCCTTATAATAAAACTTAGGTGCTATTTATAAAAATTAATCTCCATGCGTGAACAGCCACCCTTAGAGGTGGATGATTTTCTTCAAAATTATATGGGGCCACTATGTAGGTACCCTCTTTCTAACAAAAAAATGAACCTTCAAAATCGGATCACAAATACCGGAGTTATCGCGTAACATACATACAAAAAAATATACAGTCGAATTGAGAACCGCCTCCTTTTTTCAAAAAATTTTTTGCCCATTAAACATTCATAAAATTCCCTAGATCTAACGACTAAGTCGCTAAAACGGCACTACTGGCGGGCAAGGAAAAGCCGGTGAATATGCCCGAGTATCTGCGGGCGGTGAGTGACGCAAGTAGCGAGGCCGGGCAACTCGCACAGCTTGTGGCTCGGACGCGGGCACACGAACTCTAAGTTTGCGCCCATGCCATGTAAAATGTTTAAAAAATCTCTTCCGTAACTTGTTGTCGCATTTAGTCGCCGCCACTAGTGGCCCAATGGGCGGGCGCTCTAAAGCAATCATTCACAATAATATGCTCATATAATAAGACATAATATTCAATATTATATTTGCCAATATGAGTGGAACTTCATGAACATTATTTATTGAACGATACTACCTAGAGTTTTCAAGGCCAGATTAACAGGCATATTTTAGACGAACGAGTATATACCATCCTTGTTCACTATTACCATCAAGGCAGACAGTGAACAAACGTACATTCTTTATATGCACAGCAACGCAATTCCGTCTCTTTCTAACATCGTGTGCATAGTTTTATTTGAATGTACGCGTATATGCACTTGCATAATTGCATTTGCACGGTTAGCCAAGGTTGGCACAATCGGTGTCGCAATGGTCAATTCACTTGACGTCGGCAGATTCATCTTGATAAGTCCAGTTTCCAATACATATACTTTTATAATCACATTATGCATACAAATGTATATCATTGCTTGAATACTGACCCAGATTTTCTTATTTATTGTTAATTATATGCTATTGTTACATTGTTATGATAAATAGTAACGTAAACATTTTTCGTATATTATGCTCCTTTAGTCTATTGTTGAACTCAAAGAATGGGGCTATAGGGGAGAATATCACACGCAATGTGTTAGGTAAGTAAACTATACGGAATCTCGAAAAATAATAAAGAAATCCAACACAATACGCGGTAGCGAGCAAAGAAACTGCTTTGTAGACTAAACAATATACGTTAAAAAGTGCCAAGTAGATTGCTTCGCCACGAAATATTATTTTCTATACAACAATTTCTTTTGTGCAGCGTTTCTGGCGCTCAAACCGTTGTTTATGAAACGTTGAGGTGAAGTGTTGAAGAAGTTCAACGTTAATTTGTTAAAAATTAGTTTAATACCTAATTTATTAATTGCCATTCTCGGTTAGCATGTTGGTCTGCCACGCAGAAATCCGGTTTCATTTCCCGGGCTGAGAGGAATATTTGTGTGGCTTACATTTATTTCTCTCGTGAGTTTGGGTGTAATTTGTGGTTCATGGCACATGTGGTACAGGTTTCCTAGTCTTTAAAAAAATTGTCAACATATATTTGCACATATATGTCTATTCTGTGTCACATATCATTATTATGTGTTTTGACTCATATCTCGTTTCTACTATCATTTGTCTTAAGTTTATAGGATGTAGATAAGGCGACTGCTACACAGATATTTGTACTATTGGTCTGCACGGAACTAGTTTTTTGACACTTACAGTCAGTTCCAGTGACGGGCCTTGTATCGTTAGATTGAAGCGTGTTCCAGATGACGCTAATAGTAATTGAATTTATTGACGCGAAAGTGGTGTAAAAATTCGCGGTGTTTAAATGTTACTTAAGTACAGGTTAGGTACAGGTTAGTTTTTTTTATAAGTATTATGTGCGCATTTGACCTTCATCTCACCTGATGGAAAGTGCTGGTGAGGTCGACGATGTATTATCCATACCTAAATAATGCCTATCCACTCTCGCCTTGAGAAGGTCCAAGCTATAACGTTCGGAGTTATCGCTTAATATACATACAAAAAAAAAAAAAACAGTCGAATTAAAAACCTCCTCCTTTTTTGAAAATACGACGACGAATAGTTAAGGCAACAGTAGTACATATACTCTTCCAACAGTGTAATTTTACATTACCTTACTTATATGTGTACTTATTACTGACGTACACAATATTTAATGTAATAAAATAATAATAAGCAACAAAAAGAACTTATGAAATGACTGGGGAAGCGATTGAAAGAATGTTAATCAAATCAATATATTTTATCGCAGACATGTTGTTACTTAGAATAATAACGCATAGAAACCTAGTCCGCACACGCTAAGTGAGGCAAGTTGAAGCGCGCCCAGTGGGCCTACACGAGCGGGCGGGCCTTCAGTGCTCAAGGTCAACTTGCACCGCGAACAGATCAAGAATTTTAGCTAAAAATGACGAAATGTGCGGTAAATGAGTGTAAAAATACGTCAGACAAACATAAAATAGATACTAACATCACATTCCACAAGGAAGTAACGCATTTCTACTTGTATTTTTATATAAATATTCACTAAAACCGAAAATTAACCTACTACTAAAACTAGCCTACATTAATTTTATTTTTGCCTAACTTGTGACAGTTCGTTTGATATGAAACTATCATTCTATGCGTTATTATTCTAAATGTTGTTACATACGTCTTAAATTAGTTGGTACAATTCAAATATGAACCTTGTAAGGGGCACAGCAATGTCAATTCTATATTCTAAATAAATCTAAATTTGTATTACTTTCAATTATTTTTTTACATTATTATTTAATTAAAAATTAAAATATTAAAAATAATTTTTGATAACATTACGGGAATAATGAAAAATTTCCATAGATTACCTATTCGAGCGTTAATTTGGTTGTAATTAGAGTATAATGTAGATAGTGGACTGTACAGTCCTAGGTTAATCCGGCATCGTGGTACATTAAATATTATGGTTATTTTTGGTTTTTCAAATTGAAATGTGGAATTTGTATAGTCGTTCTCTTTTAAATTACATAAAATAGATTAACGCTGTTATTCGTACCACATTTATTTGAGGTTATTACCACAAAAGTGGTGTAATCCCGTGAAATGCATATAGAACGTAATGAGGGATTTAAAATTAGCGAAAATTAATTTTTTTCTTCATAAATGACTAATAGACATATATTTTTATAAATACATACACGCATAAATATATCCATGACATGCTCGCAGACTTGTAAAATTAAAAATAAGGTATTTAATTAATAACTGTTGCAACTATAGTGAAAAAATAGGGTGGTTTGTATCAATATTAGACATAACTGGTTGAAGACTGTACCATCTCAGTCAACCGTGACCATGGGACCTGTAAAGGGCCCGAAATGTCGGTTTGTTTGAAAAAACAAATATACGCGATTTAAATCCGGAAAAATAGTTTCATTTCCTATGTGTAACAATCGCGAAAACCTAAAAACTCGACTAGTGCTTTCGTCTCATTGAAAGTAACATTGTAAAAGAAATGAGAGTTACACCACTCTTACGCTGATAGCATTTGACGTCATCATGATAAATAACTACAGCTATTACGTGCAGTTGTTTCTACGTAGCCGTCTTGTAGTACTATACATCCTTGAAGTGATGCAAAGGTCTTAAAAACGTTTTTGTTATGACTGGACTAACATTAAATAAACTTCATTGAATGATTCAGAGCAAATAGTCTTATGGCGGGCAATGTGTTCGATTGTTTTAAAGCACGTTTGAAATTAGAATGAATACAGTTTTAATTTCGACCTAGTTGAAAGTGGAACGACAACTTAGGAATGCTCTGTCTTTTTCTTGCGTGCTGCTGGAGCTTTTGATAAAAAGAGACGAAGCTCGTGAGTCAAGAGCTAGTGACTCACAGCCGTGGTCACTGAGTCACTTGAAAGATTGCTGTGTCCGACTCGTGCGCTGGCGCCGCCGTCGTCATGCATTTTGTTTTCTTTTATGACCATTACACTGTAGTCCTCGCTAAGGTGGACGTCGTATATAATTTATTGCAAATGAGAAATGTTTCAATGAATAGATAGATATCATTACGCTTAGACTAGATTTTTTTTATAACACCAAGTGACGGGACGAACAACACACAGAGCTTCAAATCGCAAAGATCTTAGGGGCTCTGCCACTTCGCCCGTCACCCTGAGAAATAAGTTGGCAAGTCCCATGTGCCTGTAATTTCACCAGTACCTTTACCCTTCCAAACCGGAACGCAATAATGCTCATATTAATGCATGGCGGCAGAAATACGTAAGGTTGGCTGGACGAATTTTTTCACACGGAGAAATATTACTTACTAGATATAGCATTTTATGGTACCATGAGCAGATAAGAAAGTAATACGTAAAGCGGATAATACCTCCCTCTGAAATTGTTTACTGATTATTTTATGAAAATAAATTAATTGCTAGTTACTCAGTGAAAATATATAACAAAATGCAACAATTTTTGATGGAAGCATTATACAATCCACGTGTGTTACTTCCATGAAATTACATTAAATGTTCACTAAATAAATGAACAAAGGATATTCATATTAAAATTTTTATTGAATTGATATTATATTTATGTGAAATTACTGCACTAGTTTGTTATAATTATTAATACAAAAATCGAACACTTAGAACAAATTCCTTCGATTCGGCCGGATTCGAACCGACATCTTCTAGCATACCGTACCAGACGCTATATCAACTAACCCACGGAACGAACCAGCGGACCTCACGAATTTTTGTGTGTGCTTGCGTCGTATCTTTGCATTTGGTTTTTTCAACGACTTTTCAACCTTCAAAGACTTTTTTAGATATTCATATTTTAATTGAATGTCATGATGTCTTTACTACCATAATTTTCGACGGCTTCCGCGGTCGAGTGGCTTGCACACCGATTTTCATGGTGTCGCCATCTCCGAGATCCCAGAACGATATATATAACTTAGAAAACTAACTTAAAGATAACTTTTCTATATTGTTTCGGGTCTGGGTTTTTGTGGCACCGTCGTTGTTTCCGATTTCCATAACACACGTGCTTTCGCTACTTACTTTGGGATCAGAGCAACGTATATGATGTCAGAACTTCTGGAAGTTTCTACACTTAGAACGGTACCATTACAGAATTTAGAAATCTTACTTCAGCTTCCTAAGTGAGTAGTTATTATACACTAACGTCTACTTCACATACTAAAGGCGAGTCACTGGAGGGATAACGGGCAAAACTATTTTGCTAGATCAAATGGTTTTGGGTATTTACTAGTACCTAAATAACGGTTTTATATAAAAAGAAACTGCACCACAGGATATTGTCTAAAGAATGTGCTAATTCGTTACACAATATGATGTACGTTACCCGAAATAAAACTTAAAACGAATTATTTAAGAATAAATATCTACCTTTGCACATAGTTTTTATATGTATGTGTGTTCTCTTTGGATACTACTGAGACCCTGCAAAATTTTGGCTTTGAACTTAAGCCTGGTTATTGAATTCACATGTATCCCAAAACTTGAAAATTACTAGACGGTTTAATGGCACGCCCGCTGCCCCATCAGTCCCCATCGGGCGCTTGTCAACGTCGAATCTATGTCAAATCCTCCCACACTTCACCTCCTAAAATTTGGGCTCGTGTTCGAATACTTCGCTTTAAAAAAATCATATCATGATTTTTTATAACTTTGTGATTTATCATGCTAACTTGTAGTAACTTATAAAAGTCATTTAATATTGGGGGCGTAATATACGCACACATACGTAACATACGCACACACTCAACATAGCCCCGCACTAGGGAAACCCTGTGTCGCGGATACCATAGACACACACATAGACATTCACAAATTACACCCAAACTCACGAGATAAATAAATGTAGGCCATACAAATATTTCTCCCGGCCCGGGAATCGAACCTGGGACCTCTGAGTGGCAGTCCGGCTAGTAACCGTTCGGCCACGGAGGCAGTTAACCAAAGTTCATAATCGAATTAGTGGTAATACAACACGTTGTGGCTTTCGTAATTCCTCGGATTATACTGCTATATGCAGTTGGTTTAAATAAGACTAGTTTATTTGTTTTTCTACTCCCTGTATTTTACCTGTCAATAATAATTCCGCACCCCTCATGGAAGAATGGCATAAGTGGAGTTACGTCCAACATGTTCATTGCTCCATTAGATACAGAAAAATATAGCCCATATCCTCTTCAATTCTTGTAACTCTATCTACAATTTTAGCCGGTAGAGTTACAAGAATTGGAGAGGATGTGTTATATTTTTCTGTATCTTATGGAGTAATAAACATTTTTGACGTAACTCCACTTATGACATAAGAATGGCGCAAGTGGAGTGATTGCACCACGTGGAAGACCACGAGGGGTGCGATTTTATAAGCCGTAATCACAAAGACGTTCTTTTTAGTTCTGAATCAAAATTTCCTTTGTTTATTGTAAAGGATCTTTACGAATTCGTTAAATTACATACGATTTATGGTTGACTGTAATGGCAATAGACAGCTAGTTCACAGAACAGTGGTGGTTTCTTAAGGAAGAACAAATCAAAAGTGAAAGATCTTTTTTTCCTTTGTTAGTTTGTACCAACAACTTCAATCTATAGGCAGGCACATTTACAGCAATTACATGTGCCAAACAAAACAGCATCAATAGTGATAGTTTTATTTTGTGTTGAATTTTGTCAAAGAGTACCAGTACCGTAGTATCGCGGACAGATGTGACAGTCTATACCTATTGGGAAGGAGCTAGGCAGGCAGATAATATTAACAATGATATTTATCCATTGTTGGGGAATTAACGTAAAGCCCATGGCAAAGCCGTTGGTCTTTGCATACTACATTTAATTTTGCTTTCCTTGATCCAGGGGCTTTCCGCTTACTAGTTATAATTATTATGCTACTAAAAAGAAAAACAAATTAAGTAAAAGAAAAAATACAGTCCAGTAGTGGGAATTATTGATGTTATGTTATACATAACAGAAAAATACATTTTTCCTTGCGGAAAGGCAGACGTCTTTACACCATGCAGTCTAGTCTAGTCTTTTCTTATATTTTTTTAAATTTATATATGGTAACCATAGTAATTATTTTATTCATTATCCCTACTCTGTTATTGTGTAGTCAGGACACTCTGTTGTTTATTAATCTATGATATTGAAGTGTGTATTCATCGCACATCAGTTAATCATCAGATCTAGTACGCTAATACATAGATATCGTTGGCTTGTACGAAAACTTCGTTAAAAATGTGGTAGGGATAAACTAATATTTATGTGGTGTTAGTTGATTGGTGCAAAATAGAACCCTCCGGCCTGCGTAATGTGCCTTAAATTAAAATTAAAATACAAAAAATCTGTTTTATTACAACAATACGTGAGATGGCGGCACTTCTTTTCGCGAACTCTTTAAGAATAAGAAAATATTGTGTTCGCCAAAACACATGAATGAGCTTGAAAACTATCATAATATTATAACATTATAAACTTAAAAATATAGCATAATACAAGAAATAGACAAAGAAAAGTAATTTGTACACAAATGCAATTTACTTTTGATAATCTCACAACATCACAGTAAACTCACAATAATAATACGAGTAACAATAAAAATGTCGCGGCACACACAAACGGGACTTGCTCAGCGTTTAGCTACGGGCAGGATATTCTACCTATAACGCTGGTTGTCAGCAAGCCCGATGTGACTGACGCACGGACTCGAGTGCAAACACCTTTACTAAGACTTTTTCTTTACAAAACCGTTAAACATGGAATATAAGGTGGCAGTGCTACCCTAGACGAACAAGGATCTGTATTGCTGCTAATAATGTACAGAGTATCACAGAAATAAATTGTTAATTGCCCTAAATTTACATAGGACATACACCAAGGGGCAGTGGACCAGCGTTAGGAGGAATTTTATATTAACAGGACGGGGGATTTTAGGGAGAAGAATATCGTTCAGAGGAGTGAATGTCACAATATTACAAAGTAAAAGTGAACCACCCTGTTTAAGAGCACGTCAAGTTTTCCAGACAGAGAGATATTTAAATTTCGACTAAACGTCCCGGTAGAATGTCGTCTGTAGTATCATGAACGTTGTTAACATAAATCATAAATCTTAGTTGTCAATGTCATAATTCAACCTCATTTTTAGCGTACCTCTACACAACTTTATTAGCATTGTACTGAAGTAAATTTTGAGTGTTTGATCAGCAGCCATTTTATTCAGTCATTTAGGAAACAAAGAAATTTACTTTTTATATTTATCTGGAAACAAAATTCTCAAACATATGCAAATAAAAATTATTATGTTTTTTTACTCGGCGTTTTCACAAAATTGTTCTATCTTTACAGTTATTCTTATAAAAAACCATAAAGAAACAGAGGCTCCAAATAAACAGAAACTTGTTACAAAATAATAACGTATTAATGCGTCGTTTGTAACTGTCATTTATCATCAATTCTCACAATGTTTTCCTTTGCCGTAATTTCTTGTCTGAAGAAAAAGGTTTACAATCACTGTTTCTTTGTTACAGTTTTTCTAATTCTATAAAAACGAAGTATAAAATATGTCCATGTATATGTATTTAAAATGTGATATTCAATATTGAACATGAATATGACAGTCCGTAGGTCAGATGACGTATTTCGGCTTTCTGAAATAATGTTCTTACCCTTTTCGGCCGCCAAGCAGTAACGTCAGCGTTACTGTGTGCCGGTTTTGAAGGGTAAGGTAAGTACTTATGTCTCAGGGCGACGGGCACAGCAGCAGTGCCCCACAGATCTTTGCGATTTAAAGCTCTTAGTGGCACAGCAACGGTTAAGGAATGGGCTTACCATCAGGCGCACGACTTGTTAGTCACGTCACTTGATGTTATGAAAAAAAAAGAAGAAAAGATTAATGAAACTTACATTTCTTATCACTTCAAATGTTTTAACGACTACTTTAGTTCAATAATAATAATTTAAATTCTATCAGCTTTACTACGATCGCCATCTCACTTTACTACGTTTTGTTAATGACGCCCACGTCCAAACTATGGGCTGACGTAATTGAAGAAATGAACACTCTACCGTCCATTAGATAAAACGGGGCTAAGTGACAAAATATTTTTTTGAGATATCATAAAAAACCATAACCCAGTTTTAGAATATTAAAGTTGTTTAATGATATTTCAGCTATGCACCGTTACGGTAAGTTCCGATATGTCGAACACGTTAATTAATTTTCATTGTTTTTAAAAGAGAATTTTGTGCTCTATCTTATGCTATTTAAATAAGTTATTTGACCATATTTGTCACTTTAGTTAGCGGACGGCAGCACTCAAAAATTTAAAAATTTCTATCCTAAACACAGTTTACCAATATGTAAACCGAATTCCGCATCACATATATGTATGCTTGAACGTAAACTTATATAACTCAAGTCATCAACAACGGCCTAAATCTCTTCACAAATTAGACCCGTGCCCAGAATTGAGACGTGTGAGATTGATAGAGACATATTGAATCAAACATTTATTGGAAGTCGTTTCAGCGTAACGTTATGGAGTCTTGACCTATTGAAGTATACTTATACGAAATCCATTCAAACTTCAATGATCATTCATCTAATAGAATCCATACTATGAATCATTGTACTTGTTCATACTTACGAAATGAGTGTTCATTTATATCAAACCTTGTGTAACGGACACCAAGTATTACAGTACTATTTTCTATAATAAAGAAAAAAGTCGATTGACCTACCCATAAGTCAATATGTGTCTTATCGGTTTTTGTTCCAGCGCTCCTCATTTCTAAGATTTCCGAGATTTTATCACATTTTTAAAATTATACTTTTAAACCGTACAACAACGTCGCCATTTAGAAAACAATTAAACAACTTATAGACTAACTAACTACAAGACCACTTTTAGTCTCCTATTAATTTAATCAATTGTAACTTGCAAATCCCTAACTATAATTTTGCCTAATTTTTGATATTTGTATATTTATTTGACGTTATTCAAATTATCGTTAGTTTCGCTGGTGAAAATCCGGGCACACGGGACTTCTCAACTTATTTATAAGTTTGACGGATGCAGTTGCAGTGCCCTAAGATGTTTGCGATTTAAAGCTCTTAGTGACACTGCAACTGTTATGGATAGGCGTGTCGCTTACCACCAGGCGCACGACTTGTTCGTCCCGTCACTTAGTATTAGAAAAAAGTTACATTTTACAATATTATCATTATAATCGACTCATATGAGTATTAAAGCGTTTAAAATGTAACTAACTGTCTTTTAAAATTCATGTGTCCATTCCATATGGTGTTTTAATAAAAACGTGTTACATTCAATGTATAATATACATATAATATGTTTTTATGTCTAATGTTTGACCGGAAGAGTGAAACTGTACTTATTTTAATTTTAAAATTTTGTATGAATGTCACGATGTTTGACCACGATGATATTCAATTATTTTTGAGATTACTCCACTAGTTTGTTGTAATTATTAATACAAAGAACGAACACTAAGAAAATTTCCTTTGATTCGGCTGGATGCGGACCAGCGTCTTTCAGTAAACCGTGCTAGACGCTAAGCCAACTTAGCTACGAAACGAACGGACCTTATGAATTTTTATATGTGCTTGTTGCAGATCTTTGCTTTTTTTAACGCACACACTTAACATAGCCTTGCACTAGACACTTGCACACATAGACAAATTACACCCAAACTCAGGAGAGAAATAAATGAGGACGATACAAATATTTCTCCCGGCCCGGGAAGCGAACCCGGGACCTCTGCGTGGCAGTTCGGTTTTTGGTTATTTACGGCTTTTTTTGCCTTTGCTGAGTGAAGAAATAGATTTCAAAAAGATGGTGCTACGGCAAAAAAGTCGTTAAAATCTATAATAAATCGTCGTCCTGGGTTCGATTCCCAGGCCGGGAGAAATATGTGTACGGCTTACATTTGTTGCGCTCGTGAGATTGGGTGTAATTTGTGGTTGTCTACGTATGTGTCCATGGCATCCGCGACATAGTGTTTCTCTAACGAGCTTTAAAAAAATTTAGACACCGCATTAAGAATTGATTTTGTTAGGAAAACCCAAACCGACTATTAAGCGAATGTTTAGTGTCACAGACATATACATGAACACACACTTACGCACGCACGCACGCACGCATGCACGCACGCACGCACGCACGCACGCACGCACGCACTCACCCACTCACCCACTCACCCACACACGCACTCACGCGCACTCATGCAGTAAAGCCGTGCCTATTATAATTGCTAAGAAATAAGCAATAAGCTATGTCAAATGATGAGAGAGAACACTGGTTATATACCTAGCTGGTATCAGGAACTTTATTACTATGTTATGACTATTTTGTAACAATAAACATTATTATTACATTCTAGTGCAATATGAACGCATATAGTCGATGGCTACCGTACGAGTATGTTTACCGAATCATTATTGAGACAGCTGAATTCTTATACCTTCGCTCGAATTGTGTACCTGGCCTGTGAGCTAGTCGTAGAAGCTGTTTCACTCATACTTGTAGCGAAAGAAAGAGATGTAAACTGACCGTTAAATGATTCCATGGAATTTTACGAAAAAAATATGGTTTCTTCCTTTGAATAGTCATCGTAACGGCTGCGTCGAAACTTAATTCCGTGTTTCATTTCTATTGTACGTTTACTTTATACGAGTACAAGAAACTTAAAAAGCAATCTCTTTATGAAAGTTAGTTCACTGTCTAATTAAAGTATTATAATTGCAACGTCACGGAAATAAGACAGAGAGCACTAACTCAAGAATGATCCAGATAACTTACATGTGTCTAATAACACTAAGTTGAATTGCCGTTATGTACAATGACAATTAGCCTTTACTACAACCACCGACATTACAACAGTCTACTAGAATATATTTCTTAGTAGTTTTTTAAGTTCTAGTAAAGATATAAGAAAATTGGAAACCACACGGCGCGTGTATTACAGTCATTTAACGTAATTTGCATCACAGTGTAAAACTTACATAATTTTCAAACACGTTTTACCTCTTTGTCTTATGTAGTGGACATTATACAGTGTATAAATAAATAATGGGCACAATGGTGATTTCACCGAACAATAGCAAGTCGTGCAAAGCGGACCACGACCGAAACCGGTTCGAAAGGCTAGTCGCGCGTTGTGCGCCGACAGGATTGAGGCAGCGTGGTCAACGCGTCACAGACTGTCGAGGACACAAATACGCAGTCAGTATTCCTTTTTCGCGAATATGTGGTTAATTTCCGCGTAACGTCGTCGTTTAACATTAGATGACGTTGTGACGTTAACATTGTAACATTAAAAAACATATTATATCTTTGGCAATTATGTGATAGATACCTGAGGCGTTTCTTACAAACAATCGCCATTATTAAATCAGTTATAAACAAAAAAAATAATGATTATGTTTTCACCCTGTTGTGAATGTCAGAATATTTGTAACAATTAGATTCATTGGATCCTATAGTCAAACTGTGTTATGTTAGTATTATGATTTTAACAATAATAATTATGTGCAAGAGAACTACACTAATTATCTGCTTTAAACAAGGGAATTTCCTGTACCAGAACAACGGAACCCGAGATCTCCTTAACCAGCGCACAAACCGTTGGGCCATTGAGGTCATCAAAAATTTATGAAAATTTTCTTAAATAACAATTTTTATGAACCTTAGCCGTGTTGCTTCGATTTTATCCGAGTTCAAAAGAATCGACCCTAGTCTCCTGGGCATTGTCCTTGTGACATTTTCGTTGTAAATATTGTTTATTTCCAATTACTATACATTTTCTTTTTTAATTTAAATGGCATTTCATGTGCGTGCATAACTAATGCTATTGCGATTTCATGTTCAAATTCGTCATGCCGTACACCAATACGCTGCGATTAAACCTAAGAAGATAAGGCCTACTTTCTCGTGCGTTTTAGTCAACGTGCTGTTCAAAGATACAAAGGAATGACAATACCGTGGTTAGCGAAACTCAACCTAACGTACACTTCCGTGGTATGTTATCATGAGCGAGCGAGTTTTAAGTACCTTTTAACTATTCTTTTTGTTTGGCGAATTTTCATTGCATTGTTGACCTTTGCTTTGCGAACTTTACTCAAGTTCCTTGTATGCTGTCCACCCTTCCTGTCCAGGGTTAATTTCTTGACTAGCTACGAATTGAATTATTCTTTAAACCGTTAAAAACTCTTGCCTTTGATGAACAAGAGTTAAATAAATATCTTTGCGTATAATCAGAGTTATTCTTTATTAAACATTTCATAATTGTAATAAATTTTCAGGGCAGTACAAATGTGACCCGTTCGATAACATTTACACAAATTGTGCGCTATGTAAATTATATTAAGTACACCAAAGATTTTGGCAGCATTATGGACATATGTAGTTACACCTTAGTACAGTCTCGTATTAATTACCTGTTTATATGATTGATGAGCAGAAAGCACGTGACTTGTAATGCCAGACCCCAGATGTCGAGTGTGCGCCGGTTCAAACGTCAATTCCACTCATGTCGTTTCCGTCCAATTTTGGTTTAGAAAAGTATGTAAGTTCATTATGAAGTGGAAACGCCACGGGTCGATTCGGCACAGTACCCTACTCTCGAAGCACAAAAACCGTAGTTATGGCCCCACTATGGATAATCTTCCGAACTACTCTCGAAGTTTGTCAACGAAAAGACGGGTTCGTTCGAAACTCAAATGGGCAGTTCGAAACTGTCAAATCGCGTTGTCTTACATTCTTTGTTGCATCCCCGATCGAAACTCACTCAGTAGGTAGGCCATCCATAGTGGGGAAAATGACCGTAAATACGGATTTCGTGCTTCGAGAGTAGGGCCCCAGGCTTGTGTGCCTTTGCGTTGACCAAAAATTTGACCTGAAGACTACAGCCACCGCGCCAGTCACTCTGAGCCATAAGTTGCCAAGTAATTTGAAAAAACCAGAACATACACTTCAAAACCGGAACGCAGCAATGCTCCCATTACTGCTTGGCGGCAGAAATAGGTAAGGTGGCAGTACTTACCTGGATGAACTCTTTTACATTTAGCTCTGCTGTTGTTAAATAGCGACAACTACGTCAATGACGATAAGAGCTAACGATCCGCTGCACCGTACCAGTCTCCTCCGCTAATGATTTTACATTATTTCACGTTAGGGTTGCCAGAAACGGACTTATTATTTCCGGGACAATTCTACTAGGGTAAGTGAGAAGGGTCGTCTACTACTAGAACTAACTTGTTGTGGCCATCTATCTAATTCGACGGTCATAACGTGACCGTTGGAATGTTTTCTACTATCTTTTGGGAGGTTTTCATACTCACTGAGTACGTACAACAATTTTACGTCATTCGCAATCAATATTTCTATGTTCCTTCACACGACTACAGCGCTGCATCTGGGTGATTTCTTTTATGAAAAGGATTCTAGTAGTTTGCAAAAACAACTTCTAAGTGTTTGGAATACGGGACACTAAAGTGCAGTTACTGCACACGGGACAAGACGAAAAACTCCGGGACAATCCCGGATTTCCCGGCCATCTGACAAGCGTATTTCACGTAGATCTAACCGAACAGGGCTCTACTATTCCAAATTTATTAGGGGTGACAAGATTGTTAATGTTTAGTTTAAAGTCGGAGCATAGACACAAAATCCTTATTAATACGACATGTCAGGACGCTACAAAATGTTAATGATAAGCCACCGGCACGCACAGGGTGAAATTTGAAGCCTCGCTTAATCTACGTATCTCACAGGATTGAAATAAGAGATCACCTGAAAAGTTATGTGACACCTGCTTAGTTTCTCTTTTATCAGTTTTATGACGGACATAAAGTCTGTTGCTCGTACAAGCGATTGCCTTCTCTATCGTGTGGTCTATATATATCAGCACTTTACTCAATTTTCGCATGTCTATAGCAGTTGCAATAGCCACTCAGAGCGTTAAATCTGCACCCGCCACCCTGAGACATAAGTTGACAAGTCCCATGCGCATGTGCCTGTAATGTAACCAGCATCCTTACCCTTCAAAACCGGAACAGATTAATGACATAGGTAAGGTGGCAGTACTTTACTGGACGTATTCTGAACTCTATTGTTACTAAATGTGAGTTTCTTCTGCAAATATTTTCTAAATTTAAAACATAGATTATTCAAATGTCTTTACTTGAGCATCAACGCAAAACAACCCAAGGTTATAAGTACGACTATGAATAGTAGGGCAGTGAATGTTAAGAATGGTAAATGTAAATGCGAATATGAGCGCGGTGGCGACTGCGCCGGCGACGGTCAGCCGGGGTCAACGACCGGAGGCCGCTCGACAACCTTTGTAATCTCAACGGGTTGCTTGATGTCAGTTCTCACAGATAGCCACGATACGATATTTTTATCTAAACGTATTTGATCGATAACATTTTATATCTGTTATATATTGTACTCAGTTTATATGTAAGACTATTTTTCTCTTCTCAGTCGGTCTTGCAGACCATTTTTAATGACTGCCGAAACTACCCGCCTGAAGACCAGGTAGGAATTATTATGGAAAATCGAAAATTCAACGTCACCAGGCCAACGCGCAAATATGAATATCTAATATCAGACTCGTAATGACATCGGCAATGGAAACGGTGTCAGCACGGTGTCACGGTCATATGCCATGCGGCGTTCACAAATTTTTATTTCGTGGCTTAGTGCTATAAAACTTTTTTCAAACTAGAATCGTTTACGAACTTTGCTTTACTGTTTTAGGTGTTCAGTTTATCGAAGGATTGGACGAATTTAAGGGTCGTATTATAGAACTCTACTCAATGCTCAAGTCAGGATTTGAGTATGGTTTAAAGCACTCGAAATCATACTCAAGTCCCTGCCATTAGGGTCGTATTTCCAGTGCTTGCGTTTCCAGTGCAATCCTGACTTGAGCATTGAGTAGCGTTCTAGATTACGACCCTACTATTGACTTACAACGTCCATTTGGCGATTGTCGTCGAAAATTATCTTGTCTTATACAGCTATCCGTATAAATGGCCTATAAGGAAATGCTAGCCTTTTAGTAGCAGGAGAGGTCCTTGTGAAAGAGGTCGCCCAGGGAAGTTTTTGCAACCTTACCTATGTATTTCAAGATGTTTTGAAGAGTGCGTGTGAAATTACATGCACATGGGACTTTTCAATATTTATCTCAGGGCGCAATGGCAGTGCACTGAGCGACACGGCAATTGTCAAGGACACGGGTGTCGCTTACCCCCAGGTGCCCGACTTGTTTTTCCCGTCACCTAGTATTTAAAGAAAAACCTATGCTTATAATGGTAATTAGCGCTACAATAAAGTATGTTTGGTGTGTTACCAAAATTGTCATAGTACTCGCAAAGTTTATTTGTTTTAAGCTTAACTGATTCGATGGTGATAATAGTTTAATAATCTGATGTTTGCTTAGGAGCTCCGATTATCACATTTACTTGTTCAAAATCAAAATCTACTTAACTGAGTCCAAATTTCGAAGTGGTTTGGGGGATTTGTAATTCGGTCCCTACGTAGTTCCGTAACGAATTAATAATAGACTGAGCCCCTTGCGGCGGAACTGCGGATGTAGCGGAGACCATAACGGACCGAGTTGCTTGGCTTCACAGAACACTGAATTGGCAGTAACTTTTGAATTACATAGGTTTCTAGAGAAAAGTTCTGAGTGTGATTCTAAGAGTGATTTAAATCAACCATTGAGGTAGAGAGTATCGAGATATTCAAAGGGTTCCCCGCCTCGCTCGTTGGTTACCGCAATATTGCGGGAAACGTATCAAACGTAGTTGCGTTTTCAGAAACAGCTTTTGCTTGAACACATCTGACTTTCAAAAATCCCCGTTCCGTCGTTCCTGTTTTTTTTTGCTTACTGATTTTTTTGCTTACTGATTCTCTTACTTAATTCATTATGCTGTGACAACAGTGAGCCTTTGTTTTTCGATTGTTTGTCTTATTGTTCTCTAAACTTTTTATTTACATTTTTTTCTTGAGGGTTGGACATAATATAGGGTTTTATTTTGGTTTTATTTTTTAACATTTGTCTCTGAATATTCAGAAATGTTCTCGATATAAACCTAACTACAAAATCGATATCGATTAAGATTATTCCACATCTTCTCGGTAATGTCGTTTTCTGTACTATGATGTAACAAGTAAGGTAGAAAACCCGAAAATGAGTGTCATTTTCTGCCTGTCCATTCGATTTCCGCTATACTGGTGTTCCTTTCGTAATGAACCATATTATTCAAATTCACCTTTCACTGCCTGAACTATTACGTTTGACGGTATTCACATCTTGACATTTATTTAAATATTGCGGAGGAGTGATCGAACAATTTTGGAATCTTGTTGAACAAAGCCTCATATCAATACGGAGATATCTCAATATCTCTAAGATCTCGAATATAGCATACAACGAACTCTGAAGTGCCTGTTATTTTAATACCTCCATACTTCGAACGTATTTCAAGGAAAACAAAAATATTTTCGCATTTTTATTTCGGTGGCCAGAAGAGTACCTTACGAGACCTTACGCAACTTTTTTCTTTTTATAATACCAAGTGACGGGACGTACAAGTCGTGCGCCTGATGGTAAGCGACACGCCTATCCATAACACTTGCTTTAAATTCCGAGCTTTAAATCGCAAAGATCTTAAGGGCACTACCACTGCGCCCGTCACCCTGACACGTAAATTGACAAGTCCTGTGCCTGTAATTTCTCCAGCACTCTTACCCTTCAAAACCGAAACACAATAAGGCTCACATTACTGATTGACGGCAGAAATGGGTAAGGTATTATAAGGGAAAACTGCTACTGCCATAAAGAACCGACACACGCGGGATAAAATTTAGAGTATTACTTGTCTGTACAGAGTTCTTGTGTTTCTTTGAATTATATGATAATACGCAATTAGCAAGTCACGTTAGACACTGCTGGAACTACTTTCGTTTCTGTGTACTCTGATGAAACACGAGTATCAAGTGACAATTAAGCCGATTAAGCTTCTTGCTCGGATGGACAAATAGCCCTTTCTATAGACTGCGCGTGACGGCCGTACTTATGTGGATGGTACAACGAATGATGTGCGGCATGCCACTTACTGACTCCATTGCACGACACTCGGATATCGTGTGCCTAACTATTAGGATAGACGCTCGGCATGTACATACTGGTAACATTTAATTACTTAAAAGTTATAATGGAATTGCAAATTAGTTTTACTAATTGTTCACGCATTAACCGACCGCAGCGAACTAAAGTAGTGATAACAGAGGATTTATTATCCAATTTTCTTGTCCAATCGGCCCTTTATATCTCCCCTGAGAGAGCAGTCACTGTTTTCGACAGATTACATTTTGAATGAAATGTTCATTGTCGCAATTAACTTTAGGGGCGACTCTTGTTTAGAAACTACTTGGATTTTCTTCCGGTCGAATCAATGATAAAAACCAATTAAATACCAAACCCGTGTTATATTTCTTTGGCCTAGTAAGCAGCTACCTTTTAGTTCCCCTATCGGTAACCTATCACAAACTTGAATTGTTTTTTTCCGAAATAATGTTTGTTTGAATTTTTATTACACCGAAAATCGAATTATAACGAAACCGTTGTTCTTTCAGGATATGTTGGATGTTTATCGCAAAGACACGATTATATTCGGTTAGGTCAGGTTAAGTTACGTTTAAAAGAAAAAACATTTTCCTCTCAAAATTACTTTCGAGGTTACGAAAATTCGAGCAAACGCTATTTCTGGAAAATGACATTACGAGCTACTGATAGATAACCCTAGGTAGGTATCTATTGCCTTTAGCAGGTTTTCGCGGGTGCAGCTGGACGGACACAGTACACAATGGTTTTGATTCAGATTGATATAATATATCCCCATTTCACCATGTTGTCTCTACACCGGCCAACTTGTGACCGGGATTCTTCAGGGACTTCAGTTCAGTGTCTCGGTAAGACTCGGCTGGGATGATAAAATCAAGTGGAACAGCTAGTTAGGCTTGAAAAAGTTCTGTTCGGACGTTCTATCCCGCTAAATGCGTTAACGTCCGACCCATCCTGGTAACGGCTAGCATTCGGTTACTCAGAGTCTAGCAGGCCAATCCTCTCACCTCTCACCACAATACTAAAACTAACTAGTTCTCAGCTTAGATGGCAATGTCATTGAGTTGTATCTAAGAGAATTTAAAAGAGGGAAATTAATTTGTGCTCTATGCTATAGTTGTAGCCAAATAATTAAACCAGGTCGATTAAAAAAGTTGACCTGTTAATTGGTCCAGAACTACCCTCTACTAACTTTTTAATCTCTGTAGAGCCGTGGTTCCAGTGATGACGGAACTCGTATGGAAAAAGCAATTATTTTATCGGCATGCCGCCAAACTCCGACCGTAATTAATTCCAAATTAGAAGGGACTGTTGATCAGTTTAGCAAATTTTTCACGCAGGCAGCAGATATTCTACGTGTGGTCCTGGATTTCGGTTTTGTAATGTTAGAAGTCTGCTGGCTAGAGTTGAAAAAATCTGCTTATAAATTTTAAACATTAAACTGTATAATACAATTGTACTTATTTAACAAAGCGTGCTTCTAAAGGTTTAAATTTGTTTGCATATATTTTCATTTAAACGTTTTTTTAGTTTGAACCTTTAGAACGTTTTGAAAAACGTTCAACTTTATATGTATTTTATATTCGACTTTTATATGTATTATATATTATGTTCAACTTTATATTAAAAAAAGATTGCAACGTTGCGTTGACAGTCCCGTATCTTCGACATGTGTTCCCTCCCTATCAACCTCTTGGTTGTACGAGAAGGAACACTATGGCCTATGCAAGCCAAGGGACCTTCTACGTTCAGATCAGCCCGTGTACTCTGTGGCTTGACTTTGTGTTGAAAGCAAGAGAAGACCTACATTTATTTTTCTAGTGAGTTTGGGGATAATTTGTGGTTGTCTAAATGTGTGTCCATGGCACCCGCGAGACAGGGTTTCAGCTGAGTGTACTGTAGTACTGTTTAAGTAAAGTATTGTAACCTGCAATCGAAACACTCTTTCTCGCGCGAGCTTGCGATGGCTATTCATATAAATCGCGAGAGTATGGGGTACGTACGATATGAGATTTAAAAAAAGTTTGCTTCGTAGGTTTCTTCTTTCGTTAATATATGTATGTAATAATAATTATTTACGGAACATGTTACTTCAGCTGTGAGTTTATCGCTAGACGAACTGAACAGCACTGAATCTTCACTATCCAATGGCAATTTTTGGTGGACATAGGCCGGCGTGATTTCAATTCTCATCTTGTAGCGCTTCGCCGTTGGAAAACCGCCTTAAGACAGGGCGAGAGGTACACTCGGTTCTTTAAACCAATATTCGGCTGTAGAAACAAGTTTATGTGACAATTAATACTAATTTGTCTGGAATTTGAAATCACTTGACAGAGTGTAACACCATTTAAGGATTAACTCTGGTAATCGTGCACCCTTGTTACAGTGTATCAGCTTGATATGGAATTAATAATTTAGACGTAAATTTTGACTACCCGACATGTCTATTGTGGCGTGAGCTCGAGGGCAACCTCTGATGGTTATCTAAGACTGGCGTAGAACAATGAAAGCGCAACCCTTGTTCGTTTTAAGGGAAAATTGAGACAGCTGATTAGGTAAATGCTCGCTGTTATTCTATCTAATACACGAACCAGGTAGCAGGTAGATTACAAATGTACATAACATAATATGTTACTATAAATCGATCCCTCCTTCACTTTCACAGGTATAACGGCTGAAGATTGATATCTCTTCAACGGGGCCTATTATGAGCTTATGAGCAACCAGCCAAGTTTCATATAGTTCAGTAAACGTGATAAAATTGAACCGGTTAAATTCGTATCAAGACTCACACAAAATTGAACGGGAATTGAGTGGCAAGATGATGAGTTTTCATTTGTAAACATTAATTATTGTCTCTGGTCTGCAAAGCTGTCATCTAACAAGAGCGAAATGGATTTATGCAATAAATAATATGAAAGAAATACATAGCTGTATTACCCCGGGAACGTTCAAGTAGTATTACCAATTGTGTTCAATATGAGTTGTGTTGATTACACATAAAACGAATCTCTGTGTTGACGGCAACTTCTAAATCATACTTTATGATTTGTCATAATACAAAATTGCATCTCATATCTAGTAACTAACATATAGAAATGAATGAGTAAGTTTGTAATGAAAAATGCGCTAAAGTCAAATTTGGCGTTATTTAAAAATTATTTTACGATAGGAAATGAAACTATTTTTCCGGATTTAAATCGCGTATATTTGTTTTTTCAAACAAACCGACTGTTGACTAAGGTGGTACAGTCTTCAACCAGTTATGTCTAATATTGATGCAAACCACCCTATTTTTTCACTATAGTTACAATAGTTATTAATTAAATACCTTATTTTTAATTTTACAAAAAAAACATTCCAATTTACGCTACATTAAGTTTTACAAATTATTTTATTGAATGAATTTACAACCAATACAACTTAAATAAACACAACAAATACAACAATTTAATACAATTTAACATTCATACCAATAATTTATCAACAATACTTTGAAGATTAGAAACTGGAACTAAACTATTAAAAAAACGTTAGTTATTAGTATTTATATATTATTGACAGTTGGCTTAAAAATATAACAAATAATTGTGAAACTGAAAATATAATAAAACTTACACGAAATGTCACAAAATCCCGTCATTATAAAAAATTATTCATAGAGGAGTGGCACGTCATGATACGATTTGCTATGAAAAAAAATACGGATTTTGAAAACGAATTGTTTTTGTGAGGTCATAGTAAAAATTTATCAGGCAATCCAACTTAAGGGCTTAATCAGGATTGCTATGGTAGCTCATAGTAGGCAATCAGGTTGCCACTATATTACCAATCCTAGGTAAATTTGTATAAAACGGAAACTATGGATAGTATTATAGCTCCAAAAGATAATATTTTGTTTAGGTTGCTATGCCACCGTATTCTATTTTCATCTACTCATGATTATTATTCTGCTAAACGTACATTATAATAACACCAACGATATAAAGAATAATAGGCCATTATAAAAAGTAAGTATAGTGTTGGTGTTAGTGACCGACATGCACGAGTATTCAACAATTTTTTTTTAAGATTCATTTTAGGACAAAATTTTCTGTCTTAGTAACACGTTTTTTATTGGTAAGGTCAATTATTGGGTGTTTATTATTGGTTATTATTGGTGAGTGTCGATAACTGATTAGTTAATTAGTGGAGTTCTGAAGTTAATTACTGGAGATTTAAAGACTTTCTAGTTTAGATTTATTTTAGTAATAATTGTAATAGCCTTTTTTATGAAACACCACAGCATAATCTTTCTTGAGGATTATATCTGTCAAGTAAACTAACCATGATCGATATATGACACCGTTAGTACAATAGTGTATTAACTCAAAAAGTGTATTTTTTTCAGAATCGATGAAAAACGAATTACTCACTTCCCGTAAAAGATCATTAAAATGTATGACTAGGTTAGAGTTTGTTACAGACACCTAACTAATTTCCTACTTGCCAAATGCATTTAAAAAAAATTTCATATTTTTGCGTAGGGACTGTTGTGGTCAGAAGCAGCTCATTTTTAAGTAAATATTTTTTAATTGTTTGTTACAATATTCTAACGACGGTTTTGTTGACATATAGCGAATCAAATTTTATGTTCACCAATCATATCATCTTGAATTTCACCTATTTTGAGTTATAACACTATTGTAATTGCAATGCGATTATGTTATAAAACAAAAAGTTATTCCAAATTTAAAGACGCAGTTCCTTTAAAATGTCGATCATTGGTGCCATCACCCTATGCTATTTACAAGTCAACTATTACGTGGTCGGTGCAAGACGCAAGAGATGGGATGGTGGTTTATTAACGATTCTTACTTATTAACGTACTTTCAACTATTAATTGGTGAACGTTTTAATGTGTTGAAAGGACTAAAATGAGCACATACGCAAGGGATGTGCTGTCACTTATTTCTGCCGCCAAGCAGCAATCAAATCTAATCTAATTTCTTTGATTCGCTATGAATAGGGTAGGTACCACGTAGGTACATTATAAATGTTGGTGTTAAAATTAATTGATGAACTTAATCCTATTTAGCCTTGGCAAAAGCATGCAAATATACCTAATAATAAAATACATAATAATGTAAATTTATTAATAAGTTAGGTAAGCTAAATCAAGGATAATATATGCATCGATACGGATCAGTCTTTAAGTTTGAAAAAAGCGCCAACCGAATAAAATGATTTTTCTAAGAGCCATTTGCACAGTTTTTTTTGAAACTGATCAAAGGAAGTGATTTAATATGCCACGGTAGCTTATTCAAAATCTTTCCACACATTGCATAAGAGTTGTTTTGGAAGCGCTAAGTTTTCAATGTGAACATTGCTGCGTTCCGGTTTTGAAGGGTAAGGTGGTGATCGGTGGTGAAACAACAGGCACACTGACACTGTAACTGTTACGGACAGGCGTGTCATTTATTACCACGACTTGTCTGTCCCGTCACTGGGTATCATAAAAAATACTCATTATTTTTCATGCTTTATTAATTTTACTGCAGAGTATAAAAGTCTTTCATAAAATAAAGTGATTTATGAAAAAATGCACCTACTCTTGTGGCTTGCCATAGATTACGTAGAAGTCGAAATGTATACGCGTAAATCAAACAGATTTAAATTGACGTGGAAGAACTGGAAACCATTTATTCAGCGTTGAAACGTGGTACGTCGATATTATCAGTCGAAAAAGCTTTTAAAGTGTTGCTCGACTTTTCGTTCACTTTCTAATTCATTATTGTCCAGACGAGTGCAGGAGTCGCGAACAAAACGCGCGCGTTAACGTTCTTTCTTTACGTGAACGACATCATTAATTTATTACATAAACGACATCATTAATATATTAAATTGAAAACACATTAAGTGTGTATTCATACGAGTCACAGGTACGTACGGTTGGTTATGCGTTATAACTTTAACACAAAGCAAATAATAAAGCCGCGAAAATTAGTCAAATTATGTTAAAAAAATGTAATCTAAAACGAATTAATCCATGTGCTCATTGTTATGGTTTAGTTTTTGCAAAAAGATCATCGTGATTAACTCTAAAGTTATTTATAGGACTACATATCGACCTTCTTGTCAGCGTTTACTATGAGTTCACGGTATTATTATTGTTATTTGACAATTTTATATATAAATAGTTTTGCGTTGGGCAAGAATTCCGTGCGGTTTCAGCGTTTAAACAAAAAAAAACTTAAAATACCACACTGTCTATGGTCTTTTAAAAATTATATTTTAGCGCTCATTTCGAAAGTAAAGAAAGGGGGAAAGATTTAAGTATAAAATTCATGAAAAACTCCCAGAACCTTAGAGGATGGAAAAAAATATATAATCTAAGCTCAGATCTGGTGGATTGTTTATGTGTGCCGTGTCAAACCAAAACATAACAACAAACTGTGTAGTATCAATAACAGTATTTTGACAAAAAGCTGCATAAAGGATTTTTCGTTTTTCTGTCATTTTTGACGTTAATAACATAAAAAGATACATTTAACTTACATTCTACATTAGATATTAAAGAAATCTATCCACCCATTATAGCTTTATTATGGAAAATAAGCTATTTCTATTGAAAAACGAAAAAAATAAATTTTTCTTTGATAACAACCTGAACGATTATTGTTGCTATGAAATTATAAAACACAGCATTGTTTTTTGACACGGTAGTGTTGTATTTGTACTGCCAAAAACTAATGCAGTTAGGTTGGAATGTATTAAGCTCGTAGATATTTCCCGACATAACCTCAGATTTAACTTTACGACAACATAACCTCACTTTTCTAGCTTAAAGATTTTCACAAGATCACGACAACACAAGAACACTTATTTAACTAGATTAAGTAAAAAAAATAGATTAGTTGGTTCTTTTACGAGTTTGCAGATTGTTTCTTCAGGTACACACCATATGGCAATAAAAATTTACCGTATAATAAAATACCACTCCCAAGTCGTGATCTCGGCTGCGTGAAGATAATTTACGACTTCATGCATTAACTGCAAACATGCAGTCTGTATGTTAGCAGTGTAAAAACAGGACATTTTTATTAAAGAATTCTAAAATTACTTGAAATATAGCAAAAGAATTGGGAGAATTCAAAAACGTTTACGAAGTATTATATTCGGTGCCAAAAATTTCATATACTCCTGTTACTAGAAAGGAGGCGGATGGCTGATGTCCTGTATTTACTTAAAGTAGTAAGTAGCACGTTCGACCGTCCTGAACTTCTGAGTAACATCGGTTTACGTGTTCCAGTGGCTTCATTTCGACATTCTAGCATACATCATGTTCCCTTACTATATAGACAGAATTTTTTCTAATAGTTTTTAAATATTTTTAGGTAAGCAAAAATTCTTTTTTTGACTTTTTTCTTCTGAGTGTTTGTACAGTTCTAATGAAAAGTTAGACTGTTCATTTATCTGTGGAAACTTGTGATTGGCCATCTGTATTTATTATTATAACTGTTTATATATTTAGCTGTTACTTTCTATAAAATGTAAAATAAAATAAAAATACAATAAAGACTGCAAATCAATATTTCCAATGCATAATTTAAAAATATATAGTACTAGGTATTAATAACGCACACACTCGTATTCCCGCATTACGAAAACTCTGTATCGCCGGTGCCATGAACACACACATAAATAACCACAAATTGCACCCAAACTCACTTAGAAACAAATGTAGGCCATACAAATATTCCTCCCGATCTGGGAATCGAACCCGGGACCTCCGCTTGGCAGTCAAGTATGATAAACGTTTGACCACGGGGGCAGTTGAATGATACCGCATGGAATCATTGTCCATCGCAATAGATCACTGGAAGTGTACACAACAACTAAAAACTCCCTTTTCGTTTGTTACCACGTTGAAATCAGTTAGTTGTTATGGTAATTAGCAACACTGCGTAGACCATAGCGCCATAAGTCAAACCCATGTTACAGATAACATGCCCAATTTGTAAGCACATTAATAGGTTGAATAAAAGATGTTAATCCTCCAAAGTGTGGCAACATCGTGACTTTCACTTCTTCATGACACCGTACTCTTATCTATGTAAATGTCGAAAACAAAATTAGAGGGTGTCTTGTTGCTTGTTTGTATTGGTACGCGAGTGGCCCTACAGAAACATGACAACGGACCACGTGGAAATGAATAATGTTCCTTGAGTCGTGACTTGCAATACCACCTTGTGCTGTATAATCCCAAAGAAGTACAGGACGACTACAGGTAATTTATGATGTTCAATTCAGCCCTATAACAGTCTTTAGCGACCCATTGTTGTGTCTTTGATGGCTTTTAAGTTAGCTTTTTCCGCGATCGCTTTGAAATTTTATAATTGGTGTTGTAGTCAATGATTAAGTGAAACCAAGTGAGTCTCACTTTACAAAGCAGAAATAAAGGTGATTTTCGTATAATATTTATAAAATGTACTTAAAGTAATTGATCATAATCTCCACAAGATTTGATTTCGAAACGTTTGGACCCATAACGAAGGACGACGACCACCCTTCTATGGCTATTAAAAATTAAAGAGAAAATTACTGTCGTATACAGGTAGGTAAAGCATATTTACGTAAACTTCAAAGAAATAACGCGCATAGAGCGCATATTACCTCCTGCAATCCAGGAACTATTGTTTACTATGCTAGTGTATGTAGAAGGAAATATATATTTGGATCTTTTGGGTTTAATTTTTAATAATACCGGAATTTCAAATTAATGTATTATTCACCCTATGTATACTTAACTTTATGTCTGTCAGTTCCTTTTTCTGCTCATGAGGTATTTCCTGCTAAAAAGGCTTCCCTTACACATATCCCGCAGAAACACGGTACAAAATGGGCTCCAATGATCGCGATAATGTACCCACTTTTTACCTTACAGCCTCCACATATACCGAGCCACTATACACGATCAATCTCTGATCTTAGAACCCCTCAACGTGTCTAAAAGCCCCAAGGTGTAATAAAATAACTTAATTAAATTTGAATAAAACAATAGTATTTTTACCCAAACTTGTATTGAAGTACAATAATTGAAGGTTTATGTCGAACTTAGGTCCATGTAACTTTTCGATATCACAGCTTTTTTGATACGTATATCATAATATATCAAACACATATTAGTACCCTTATTCAAAATATGAAAAAAAAAAACTAATAAACAATTATCCCCATAATTTAATAAAACTATAGTATTTATTTCCAAACTTGTATAGACATTCAATATTCGAATATAAGGATAGGACAACCATAGAGGTTCCAATAAATCTAAAAAAGGCATGATTAACTGTGATTAACTTTGATCGTGCGCAAGGTCTGACCTTTAATGAAATTCAATTAAGCATCCGACTTCGGTTTTCATGTTTGGCCCGATTTTGTATCTAATTACTTTGTGCTCAAAAACTTGCACGAGGGAAGATCTCACCGTGGCCACATATAAAACTATCAAGGTATCAACATACGAGTACTATTCAAAGTCAACATTGACACGATAAGAAGGACTAATTCTCCCTACACATCCTGGTTATTTTGTCCTTTTTTAGGATCATGCACTCTATTTTACACACACACGAATCAGTTAGTCATGACCATGGCACTTGTAAAAAGCCCGAAACGTTAGTTTGTTCCAAAAAACAAATATACTCATCTGCCTTTGTTTGCGCTAAAATTAACTTCTGGCATTTGTTTCTGTCTCTGTTTCCGATATGACAATTCCGTTGCATCAATAAAAACAGTTTCATTTCCAATGTGTAGTAATAACGAAAACGTAACAACTCGGCTTGTACACAAACTGTAAGAGTATCACTGTATAGGCGTAGAACGCATAAATATCACATATTCCTTTGCCAAGATCAAATATCCCTATAATATTTTATAACAACAAATAGGATAAGTACGATTGGCGACGAAAAAATCCCGTTTTCAAAACATAGAACCATAATAAAATTCATGCCAGAATGTTGCGGACTATTATTCAACCGCATACAATATGTAGTGGGTAACAAATGCCACTGACTCGGAAGTAGAAACAACAACAACTGGATGCGCCATGCGGTGCCCTTCGTATCTTTATGATTTTGACCTCCTTATCTTCTTACATTATTTGCATAATTTACTAACACTCGTTTCAACAATAATTATAATCGTTTGAGTTATTAAGAGAAATTGTAACTGGTGCTACTCATTACAAAATTGGAAAAACGCCACAATTGACCGCGAAAAAATATAGCATGTATGTGCCTCTACAATCTCTTGTAGTGCAATCTCTGGTTTTTCTTCTTTTTGCGACAAAATATTTCGAATACATTTATGTGTTGAATATTTCGTAACTGCTGTCAGATCCCCGACTTGATTTTAGTAGGATGCTATTTCAAGTATGTTATTTATATGATAAGTTCAACAAATTATGGGAGCAAGCAGATTCATCCAGGGTCACTAATTCCCGTGCCCTTAGCGCCTCGCGATTTGTATAGAAATAACTCCGACGTAGCGGTATGATGCCATACTTCTTGTCGGCTATAATTTGCCACGGCGTTTACGAACAATTACAGAGTCTTGTCTTTACGTACATACTCGTTTAACATTGTTGTTGGGTAAGTTGCTGGTTTTCGGTTCATCAAAATGAGATTTTGGTTACATAAATTTAAATATAGTGTTTAGTGGTACTAGGACATATTTTTATCCTAGCTTTTAATGATATTTGTACACGAGGCGCTATAAATAATTTATATTTCTGACAGGCGACTCGACTGAGCTATGCTGTTACGGATGTAGTGAATTACATTGAAAAACCTCTGGAACTGCGATATATAATTATAATAATAATAACGCACATACTCAACATAGCCCCGAACGTCGCGGGTGCCATGGACACACACATAGACTAACACAAATTACATCCAAACTCACGAGACAAATAAATGTAGGCCATAGAAATATTTCCCCCGGCCCGGGAATCGAACCTGGGGACATGGTAACCGTTCGGCCACGGAGGCAGTCCGAACACTATTGCACGTTTTTAAGTTCAATGACGAATGTAACTGTGTTTAGCCATTGTTGACCAACAGCCATCGGAAATATTCGTGGCTTCCGAGTTTTCCCCCGATGTTGCCTGTTAAGTTAGTAGACGTCAGCGATAAGATACTTATATATAGATTACTTTCTATTTATCATCGACAGCGATGATTAACTAAGTGTAGCAACTTTAACGAAGATTACAAAATTCGCCTTGAAATCTTGCAACTTTCGAACTGCCGCTGACGACTTTTGATACTTACAAAGGCGGGTAAGTATCAAAAGTCATCGTCTGCCTCTTAGTCCCAACTTTTGAACAGGGCCTTAGTGATCTAAGTAAATTTCGCATAACAAAGATTCCAAACATAAATCTTACAATCTTCACCACAATTTGAAAATATTTAGGAATACAGTAAAGTATAGGAGTCGCAAGCTTTTCTAAAAGCAATTTAGTAGTTACTTAAAAAAGCTTTTAATGCCAATAGCAAGCATAACAGATCACTTTAATCTTTTCTACCGAACTGTAGAACGTTCCTAAAGATTATTATTTAAAACACGTCTAAGATAGTCAGCTTATCAGAATGTTTACGGGTGTGCAAGTGATTCTGACCCGTGCAAACGGCTTACAACGACCTATATCAGATAAGTTTGACGTATTCCGAAACGCTACTTCCAAGTTTGGCTTGAAGTTCGAGCTAAGGGCGCCTTATCGACTACGAAATGTAACACTTCATAGTAATTTATGCCTGAGTAACAGTTCCGTTCATTCAATCCTTATTTTTGAGGACAATCTTTTTGCTAGTAAGAATATAGTTATCTACAAATGCTGCGTCACAAATGTTACGCCCGCCACAGGTTCCGTTATTTATTGTTTTTCTTTTGCTTCGCCATCTTTTTTTTGTGGGCTACGTTTTTTTGCCTTTATCAACGTTTTTAAAAGTTGACAAGGGTAAGAATTGTAGCTGCTTACTTCACTATTCTTTTTACTCCAAGGACGATACAAATGCATAATTAAGCACATTTAGTAGTCCATTGATTATTAGCAACGAACCAATAATGGAAACACCCCATATTTTATTTATTTTACTGTCAGAAATGGTATTTCGTACAGTAATGAAAATTACAATGTGGAAATAATTATTTCATAGTTAGCAAAAGTGTAGTGTCATGCGTCATGAATTAATTTGTATTCAAAGCGGCTGAGTTTCAGTTATTTTCTCTTATGGCCGAATCGTCGCGACCATTCTGGAAATTAATGTTTCACCTCCATGTTCATATCTCAAATAAGCGCTTAAGATTCTCTTCACATTTGACCAGTATCCCCCGATTGCTATCCTCTATTCCACAATCGGCATCACTATTCCGCGCACGGCGGCGCCAGTATCGGTACCCGTCAGCGGTCCATTGATAACCGCCGTTCACTATGATTTGTGCCGCTAAAAACAAGCCCTCTTTGAAACTAACGACCTTTATACACTTAATGTTACCACAAGTTAAAATATTTTGCCGCAATTTTTCTTATTGTCTCCCTCGGATCAGTAGTAGCAGTAGAGCTCCTCGTGGAAGAATGCATCCAGGGATGCACTGCCACCTGAACTGTTTTATCCGCCAGGCAGTAATGTGAGCATCGCTGCGTTCCGGTTTTGAAGGGTTTAGGTTCTGGTGAAACACATGGAACCTGTCAACTTAGGGTGTTGGCCCCCACGTCCAGTCAATTTGTCTTCACGGAAACTACGAATCTGTAGGGTAACCTATCACAAAGTCGAAAATTTTTTGTCCGAAATAACGTTTGCTCGAATTTTCATTTCACCGAAAACCGTATTTTAACGAAACAGTTGTTCTTTCGGGATATATTGAATGTTTATCGCAAAGACACGATAGGATTCGGTTAGGTTAAGTTAGGTTTAAAAGAAAAAAACATTTTCCTCTCAAAATTACTTTCGTGGTTATGAAATTTCGACCAAACGTTATTTCTGAAAAATGTCATTTCTACTGATAGGTAACCATCTACAGTGTGTCATCATCATCAACTAAGCGCAGTCTACTGCTACCTATAGGCCTCTCCCAATGCGCGTCATTTGGCCCGGTCTTCAGCTGGTCGCATCCATATGCGATATGTGATAGTGTATGTTTGTGTGAAATAAATGCATTGTCAGTCTTGCTTTCTATGTTGTTTACGTTTCCGACAGTCGTGACGATGGATCGTCACGATGAATCGTCTGTATATGGGGGCCTTAACACTCAGAAATCTATATTAAATAAAGCATCTACCATAGGTAGCTAACCGTTACATCCTTTTCAGCCGTGCCCTATAGGGACTGTACGTATAGTTGTTATAAATACATATATAATATTAACATTGTTGTATAAATATCGCGCTTTGAAGCCAATACTGTTACTAAAGGAAAATTCCTTTTTTATTTAATTTTTACTCACAAGAACAATAAAATTATTTTCCTGAAAGTTGACTTTTTCGTTGAGTGACGGTATTAGAACTGTTACACACGGTCACTTTTTGCAGCGATGCAAACGCGATGCAGTCGCTAATCGTCTACACTGGGATTCACAAGCGATTGCATCGATGCAATCGCCCATAAATCGCATGTGTAACGATACAATCGCGCGGTTCATGAACGCGCGTTTGCAAAGAATTGTGAGGCCCTTCTAAACGCACTGCTACTGGACTCTTCTAAAGTTCCGAGTTTGTCCTTCTTTATGTACTCCTGATAGTAAGAACATTGCCCACTGCCACACATATTTTAGTACTTATTATTTCTATTTATTCTTTGCAGGTAAGATACATCAGCAGGCCAACATCCCTGAGGCGCGGTAAGCTGAAACTCATGCGGTTATCACCACGCTCTAGGGACTCAAAGATCAATAACTTTGGTGTGTAAATTGTAAACGCCTTGTGAGATTTCGAAGTATAAAGTATATCTTTGAGACAAGCTCTATCTTTCAATGTTCAAATTATGTAAACTCCGACTTTGAGAGTGGGTCAACATTTAACTTTGTAAAGTTACCAACTTCGTGACCTAGAACAAGAGTTGGTATAACTCTTATCAATATATTATTATAGTTTTTTTTTTTTAAGATGGAGTAAAATGACAATCATTGCGCAAAAGTGTTGCCCGCTTGCGAGCAGCTAGTGATTGCAGTCGATAAATATTCTATCGACTATCGACTGAAAATTTGTCACGCTCATGGAATAAATAACCAAACTTGTTTTATTTGAATCATCTTCAACATTCGTCTAATTACTGAGCACAAGTTCATTTGAATTGTTAATTTTTGTAAGTTCATACATACATACACTGTATTTAGAACTATGTTTATGAAAAATACAAAGAGAAGACGTATTTTAAAGTTTTTCATTTTAATTCAATGTAGATAATCAAATCCGGCTATTCTTGTTAAAATGTATATAAAAAAAATTGATCTCAATACTCGTAGGCCAATTGTCAAAATAAGAATAAAGAAGGCAATAACGCAATTAGTATTCATTAGAACGTCGTAACATTCACAATTCAGTCATTTTTGCCAAAATTTTATCTTCTTTCACAATCTATCGATAAAGCTATCGACAACAACTACATAACTATTTAAAATTTTATGAAAACTGTCAACCTCACAAATGTCATTTTACTCCGTCTTCAAAAAAGACAGACTATACTTACCAATATTCTATTTGTTATCTCACTCCACAGAAATAACGTTATATTCGCGAAGCTATTTTCGCAACAGTTTAGCTTTTCGTTAGTATTTACGGCTTATTTCGTCAAATCATATTCATTTACTTCGAGAGACTAATTCAAAGAAAATTCACGAACTTATATTTCTTAAAATATTTACCTAATTTAGATGATGGAACCCTTTTGGTTAATCCGATAAGTCTGTGGATCTTTGCAGTTAACTCGTGCACTGCTGACGTTGTAAATAAAATTTTAAAGCGAATTTTACGAAACGGAAAGTGAATTCGTAGTACGGGTGATATTAATTAGTGTCCAATCTCATCTACCGTTATCTCCTATGCAAAAACGAAAGCATAATCAACACGGTTGGTAAACGAGTTGAAGCAGTGAAGCAGAAATCCAACAAGGAAATAGAAAAAAAAAATTCGTGTTAGCCGCTCTGTACGAGATCAGAGATAGGCAAGCGTCCGGGTTTTCAATCGGGTTAAAACACATTTAACGCTCGAACTCAAGGGCAAAAAGTAGTTACAACAAAATATTTGTAAAACGAGTTTTCTTTCTATTGAATCAATTCGCTTGAAAATAGCATTGAAATGAATCGATACAAATACTCGTTATCGTACATAATTAAATCGATTTTCATAAAAAACGAATCGTAATGTGCATCGGTAGTAGTAAGTGAGAGTCCATAGGATTGCAAGGTGGGTATTGTGTGGACTAGCCTCCTTTTCGTCTGTAAAACATTTTCTCTCACACATACTCCCGACACAATCACATGTAATTTACCAACACTATACATACAGTCAAAGACATAATGTTGACCAATAGCCATCGCACGTCTATGATACAGTACAAATGTGGAATAAAAAAAAAAATACGTCGACGTTTCTAATACGTATGGAATTATACCAAATCCATATTATTTTACGCGTCTAATTTTTCCGCCGACGATTTTGAACTCAAATGGTTAAAACCTGGCGCTTTGGGTAAAAACCAGGGCAGGTTGATTGGATTTTTACCCACTACCCATCTTGTACAAGACGTAAGTGAATCAATTATTTATAGGGTGGTTAATAATTGTAAGCAGTATACAGTGACTCACAACTTTGGAAATCCAACCTTGACGTTTGACAAACACCGAAACTTGGCCAAAATTTGGTAAAGTCCGGTAAGAATTGGTAATACGCATTATGCTAATGTTATAAAACCATATTGCTGCTTCGAGTTTTATGTCGTAAGTGCTTAAACCACAACGTCCGACCGCGCCTAGTGCGTACTACACAGAAAAAAAGTATTTCTACTAATAAGAAACAGCAATTTCTTAAAATATTTGCTAATTCTGAAAAAATACTTATTAAAAGTAATAAAATATTGTCATTACAAAAATCTGCTTATCTTTTTCTAATACAATTTTACTCTTAACTTTATTCTAACTTTGAGACAAATACGTTCACTTCAAGATTTTACTTCATTTCTAATCAATTAATTGGACATAACTTACATCAAGAAATTTTTACCACTTACATCAAATTTAAATAATCTTAAATGAATTCAAAATTTCTTGGGTGTATTTTAAGAAAATATATTCCTAAACAAAAAAGAAGTAGTTTGCTATTCAGATTAATATTCTAAATTCTAGAGTATATTCTTAAAGCAACATTTCGTTGCGTTTTCATAGTCAATATTGTCGTGACATGTCGCCGAAGGCGCACGCGGTAACGATTACTTTTACTTGTGCTTGTAATCATAAAAATCATAAACAGTCATTTATACAAAGAAACAATACGTAGTATCTCTGTTTGTTTGTGTGTTATTTGTAGTCATAAATTAAGAAATTTGGTTTCAGCATGACTGACTGACAGCAACTACACTTGTAACAAGCACAACTTTAACGTTCAATTAGTTCCATCACGCCACTGCTAGATGGCATTAGTTGTACTCTCAAACGCGCTATCTAGTTGTTAGTATATCTAGTTGTAACATTTTAGAGACATCATAGTGAATGGTTTAGTGGCAGTAGAGTACCTTGTGAAAGAGTTCGTTCAAGGAAGTACTGCTATCTTATTTATTTCTGCCAACAAGCAGTAATTTGAGCGTTACTGCTCCGGTTTTGAAGGGTAACTATGCTGGTGATATTACATGCACATGGCACTTGTCTACTTATATCTCAAGTTGACGGGCGCAGCTCTTGGTGGCACTGCGTGTCGTTTAACACCACGACTTCTTCGTCCCGTCAATTGAAATCATAAAAAATACATAAAAAACTTGCAATCCCTCATAAATACTAGGAGCAAATTTATTTCATTGTCGGGCGATAACCGGTCAACTAAACACTACTTAATCGACTATTCTACATCGTGCGATCTGCCATTAATGTTCTACAACCGATCAATCGATGTTCCTATTTCCTTTATTAGACATCCGAACAGCTGCCTTAACTTAGTTTACAACATGTCGGTCTTAGTTTCGCTATGGTTGGATGGCCTAATGATCATGTGAGAAAATTGAGTACATTAATTCAGCGTCTTTGAGTACACTATCCATATGTAGAAAGAAGAACGCGGAACAGTGACGCCATTGTAACTATAAAATACAAAATGTTCACAGACGTAAACGTGACAGTTATGCCGTCAATGAGACAGGAGGTTAGTAGCAGAAGAGCGCCTTATCTATTTTTGCTAGTTTTGAAGGGTCAGGGTGCTGGTGAAATTACAGACACGTCGTACTTGTTCCAGGGTGACGGGCGCGGTGGCAATACCCCTCAGATCTTTGCAAATTAAAGCACCGTGCGACACGCAACTGCTACGTATAGGCGTGTCATTTATCACCAAGCACACGACTTGTACGTCCTGTCATTTAGTATCATATAAATAATGTTTAGACCCATTTGTTTATATTTTAATACCTAGTTGCCCTTTTTGTAAAACATACTTCGTACGTATAGGTAAAAACTTAATTCGTACGCCGTATAAAATGAATATTTTGCTTCCTTTTTGCTGTCTACATGAATAACGAATAGTTGTTTTATTATTTTTGTATTTGTATTATATATTCAAAATGCATAAAAAATACTAAAATCAAATCGCAAATAGAGTTTTTTTTTTTGCCGAGTCAGGTATATTCAGCCATTTCCAATTCAGGTTTCGGTTTCACGTATTTTGTATTCCGACTGTCGGTTTGATACATCCAATTGCTCGATTGTCGATTGGATTAAAATCGGTTTGCTGTCAGTTAGCTGGTATCTATCACTGATGCATTATATTCGTTTAGGTTTACTCGCCATTTTACACGTTTAGTTAACGGATATTTAAAAGTTTGTTTGTATAAATTGTGATTTCGTCCGAATGGCATAAAAGAAAGTTGTATTAATGTGCTTGCATATTCCTACTATTGTTTAGAGCCGTGTAGTTATACTAATCAAACGGTAAAGGCAATATAAAGTCGCGTCATCGACACACGCGCCTGTTGAATGTCAAACTCCGCGACATCCTGACTTGGTTACCTATTTGTACTTACTATCGTTACGACATCCTCTCCCATAATAGTTATAATAGCATATAAATTGCTGTGAATTATACAAATCACTTTTATACGGTTGCCAAGAAGTAGTTATAGAAACGTGAGACGTCCTGCGGCGGGTTGGGTACGTCACCGTACCTGGCCGTACATGGGTGAGTCTATTGCAAGATGGCGGTGGATAGATGATGATTTATGAACATTATTGTACTTTTAATTCCTCCCTTTCTTTTTTCCGCTCAAAAGAGACTGGTCAAATATTCATCATCAGCCTATCACAGTCCACTTCTGGACCTAGACCTCTCCCAATGTGCGTCATTATCCCAGTCCTGAGCTTGTGGCAGATCGTCATCCCATCTGGTCAAACACTACATTTGCCGAGCAGCGATCTCCACTCAAGAACTCGCTTCCCTCATCCTTTATCAGTTCTTCGACAGATATGACCAGCCCCCTGCCACTTCAGCTTGCTTATTCTACCAGATATGACGACGACCATGGTTCTCTGTCGAATAATCCCATTTTGTATCTTAAGGACAAGATCTTGTCCTTCAGAGAAATCCGAGCGATGCTCGTTCGTTCTAGCTTGGCGAGCGACTGATGGACTGGCCGTACCGTGAGTGTCCACGTCTCAGGTCAATATGTCATAACGGGTAGAATTGTATATGTTACATACAAATTTCAGCGGTATTAACTGCCAATCCATAAGGAACTCAGTCAGTCTAACTTTGCGCGTTTCGCGTCCTCTAAAACCGCCGATACAAAACGACTAAAGTCTTTATGGCTCTTTGCCATAGACGTAAAGTTTTTTCTGACCGGGTCAAGCAGGTTATGCGATGATAAGTGTGTGACTCCCTAAATCACCGTTGTCTTGTTGTTTTCATAGTCAAGTTTGCCGAGACTGACCGGGAGTTAGTTTTACAGAAAAGACATTTCGTTCTGGTAGCGACTTTACTTTTAGTTTCACCAAATGTAGTTAATGCCATCTAGAGTCAACTATTTAATTATTCTTTGGAAAGTCTCATAGAAAATATCCATAGCCGCTGCAAGTTTTACAGTTACTTTTTCTTTAAATGTTTTGGCTTCAAAAAGTTACATTATTCACTGTTGCGTTGAAAATAAACATGTACCATCAAGCTATAAATTATACCAAAACTTGTAAGCAGCACCTATCAAGCAAAACCAATTAATTAAGCCGCCAAAATGAAGTCATGGCGGAAAGCGATCATCGAATAAACACCTTATGAAAAACTAACACCGCTTATTTGCGCGACCAGTTTGGTATCGGCATAATATCAGCGTTGCAAACTTTTAAAGTTGGCAGCATTGTGCTGAGCCGAAATATTTTCAGTATATTATTTGTTGTAACCGTCCTTTTCTTGTTTTATAATGCTGAGGTATAATGTGCTGAATATCTAATATCACCGACGAGTTACCTTGCACATGTGTATCTAGGAAATATATTCATTAGGAAGATTCAGCTATTTAGACCTGAAGTCAAACGAAATGGTTACCACCATGGTGGTACCACGAATTTGGAGTTAGTTCTAAGGTTAATATTATGGATATCTTCTTTTTTAACGAAATTATCTATATTTTATTATTCGGGCATACAAAATATTTGAGTAAATGTACTGTGATGCCACAGACATGATACTAGTCTTAAAAAGATAACGCATAAAATGATAGTTTCATATCAAACGAATAGTCACAAGCGAGGCAAAAATCAAATTCATGTAGGCTAGTTTTAGTAGTACGTTAATTTTCGGTTTTAGTGAACATTTATATAAAAATACAAGTTGAAACGCGTTACTTCCTTGTGGAATGTGATGTTAGTATCTATTTTATGTTTGTCTGACGTATTTTACACTCATTTACTGCACATTTCGTCATTTTTAGCTAAAATTATAGAGCTGTTCGCGGTGCAAGTTGACCTTGAGCACTGAAGGCCCGCCTGCTCGTGTAGGCCCTTTGGGAGCGCTTCAATTTGCCTCACTTAGCGTGTGCGGGCTAGGCTATATTCTATGCGTTATTATTCTAAGATAATAGTCTCCTTAAACTTTTCTCTGAGAGAAATCCGACAACATAAACGGTACACAGAATGAATCGCTGGTTTTTGCAACACAAATATAGTTTATATACCTGCCGCTTTACCCCACATGAGAATCCCGTAGGACATTATACTATGGAAGTAACTAAAGTAAACTAGTCTATCAGTAGCAACATCGGTAAACTCGTATATTCTACAGACTGCGTATGCAGCAGAGCTTAATCTGCTGGTATTCTTATTCTCTGCTTATTCTTATTCTAATTTTTCTGCGTTTATTTCTATGATTGGGCTAGTCGAATTTACTTTCGGTAATTCAAATTTAACACATTTTGTCTTCTTGGCATTGAGCAATAAATTGTTAGCATTACACTAATAAACTACCTTAGAAAGGGTATCGTAAGCATATCTGAGAAACAAGGAAATATGATTTTATAGATTTTTGAGATACAAACCGTGCTTATTACCTGTAAAGAATCAGGTCAGATTTGTTGCCAATGTGAACACATCAGGACTGTGCTGTGAATTATGATCTAGATCTTGGCCTACGAAAACACCCTGCTGCGGGACATTGGCATTTGTATTGTACGGCATATTCACAGACTACAGGTGTGAAGGCAAAGTCTAATAAAGCTTAATGAAAGTGGATATTTTTAAAGTAAACGTAAGGTATGTGTAATGTTTTATACAGATACATATATACAATTTTATTTAATATAAACTTTTCATGTAACATTTCAGTTCATATGATAAATAACCCTACATTATATAATAACAATTATAAATTGTCATTTCAAATCTCATTTTAAATAACAATTATAAATTGTAAACTTCAGTTTGCACAACTAAACTAAAAATAAAAATAAAAAAATAAAAAACTTAAAATATTTTCGAAAACGCAAACAAATTCATTTTAAACACTCGCTAGCTGCTGCCGCGGCCTTTTCTTTATAACTACCCTACTAAAGGCACATTACAGGTACAGGTGTACCTGTAATGCCTTGTAAACACCTTGTGAATACCTTGTAAAAGATGTCTGAATCTGAATGATAAAATGAAATTGTTATGTTCTTATAAAACATGACTATTATTGCAAACTAGAATTATATGAAAAATTGGAAATTTATTTAGACCTAGTGAAAATTAATTCAAATTTAACTGCCTCTGTGGCCGAACGGTTACCATGCTGTTGCCACACAGAGTCCCGGGTTCGATTCCCGGGCCGGGAGAAATAATCGTATGGCCTACATTTATTTCTCTCGTGAGTTTGGGTGTAATTTGTGGTTGTTTATGTGTGTGTCCATGGCACCAGCGATTCAGGGGTTCCCTAGTGCGGGGCCAGGAGTGTGTATGCGTTATTATTATAAATTAATTTATTTGATTTTCACACAAATGAGGCGCGAGAGAACATGGAAAAATATGGGGATTTGTTTACCCTGCGGTGTGAAACCAGTTTTAGCAATAAAAGATATCCAACTTAATCAATCTTGCCTGGATTGTTTCGAAAAAATCTTTGTCGCAAAAATTTCTTTTTCCAAAAGGGTATCATTAAAATGTTTATTTCCATTGTGATTGTATCCGTATCTCTTTTATAATTCAACATTAATTTTTTTTATCCTCTTGTTAATATCTCCATTCCCTGTAGGTTTTGTGAAATTTTGATAAGCCTACAAGAGGCGACTTAATGCAAATAATAAAAATAAACTCGCCTTTGATTTCATAACGCTACTCGAGTTGTTCGTTCTTAGGCTTTAGAACGTTCAGTAGAACGTAGATCTTTCCAATTAAGTTCTGGATCAAGATCCGATTTATTGTTCAGTAAAATTAAATTTAAAAGTCTAACGAATCAGTTTAGAATTTCAATTACAGCACATATTTTATAAGTTTTCAGTTAAGTTAGATTCGTCTTTGATCTTAAATCATTTATCGCACCCCTCATGGAGGAATGACATAAGTGAAGCTACGTCTAAAACGTTTATTGCCCAGTTGGATACCGAAAAATATACCTCACACCCTCTCCAATTCTTCTAACTCTATTGACAGTATTAGTTGACAGAGTTACTACAATTGGAGAGGACGTTAGTTATATTTTTCAGTATCTAATGGAACAATAAACATTTTTGACGTAACTTCACTTATGCCATACTTCAAAGAGGGGTGCGTTATGATTTGTTGAAGATATGAACTCGAACAATCATCCAGCTGGCTAAAGTACATCTTTTTTGCTAAAGAATTTCTTTTGCCATGACATCCACGACAAAATACAACTGGGACTCATAATTGCACCAAAGACATAAATTCTTCTGATATAATAAAAATAGGAGTACACATTGATAGTCGCAATTTAACACAACTGCGCTTCGCTGACGACTTGGTCCTCCTAGCTGAATGTATCGAATAGTTGCAAAGCATGCTCCAAGATCTGCACCAAGCATCGATGAGGGTGGGCCTATGGATGAACATGACCAAAACCAAGGCTATGACCAAATTTACGGGTCCTAAACATAATATAAATTGTGGACGAATACATTTGTCTCGGTCATTGTCTATCCTTCGGCCCTGCTTGAAGAAATTATGAGACGAACTCAGTTAGGATGGGCTGCCTTCAATAGGTTGGAAGATGTGTTCAAGTCGACCTCAATGCCTGAAGATCAAGGTGTTCAACCAATGTGTCCTACCTGTACTTACTTATGCTTCCGAGACATGGCCGCTCACGAAGGAATATGTGCACAAGATACGAGTAACACAAAGGGAAATGGAGCGCGCCATGTTCGGAATTTCTCTGCTGGATCACGTACCCAACATTCGACGTCGCACAAAGGTAGGAGAGGCGGGTATGAGGATAGCCAAGCTTAAGTGGAGGTGGGCGTGGCTCTTGGCTAGAAGGGACGATGGAAGATGGACGAAAGCCGTTACTGAATGGTGGCCAAGAGACGCAAAAAGACCAAGAGGCAGACCACCCCCCCGATGGATATTTCAGATACTATTTCAGACCCCATTGTCAGGGGCTAAGAGGTTGTCTATCTTCAGACACACATTACATAGCGGTCAAACCAAAACAATGTACTTGCCTTCTTGCTGTGGAATTACCTGCATCTCCCCACAAGGTTCCGTGCTGTAACTGGCTCGTAAATATTAGACTGGTAGTTCTGGATGAGCGCGGCTTGTCATTAGGGCCTGAACACACACGGTCGGAAATGGCCTGTAATATGGATAATGTCCGATTGCTGGGTGCCTCTCTACAGACCTCAGTAGCTACAATTGTGTTTATTAAAATGTATGGCATAAGCGCATGGGAAGAAATGAAACTGCTGCCGTCCATATTTGTATTTGTTTTCTAGTCTCAAATTTCGGTAGAATTATTTTTGTTTGTATCTTCTTCAAAATTGTGTTTATAATGGATTTTTCCTTGAAATAAATTAAGACAAAAAGGTTATGTTTTGTCTATGAGTATTTTTTTTCTAAAACCCTTTTAAATCCGTTGCCCCTTCATTACTCCGCCCGTCGTGTTGTGCAAAAATTCAATTTATTATTCCTCGAAAGCTTTCAAGGGTAGGTAGTGAAACGGGATAAATTCGCAATATTAATATTTGAGGTGAAACCAATTTGCATGTTGTAGGGTTAGGCTCCTTTGCGATATCGAGGTCCAGTGCTTACGGAAGGGATTTCTTTTAAACTCAGAAATTCAAAGTCAAATAATGAATTATTCCATAGGTAAAATTTTGCACTTGAAAACATTGACTTACAAATAAATTGAAAACGTCATTTTTTTGCTACTACTCGTTCACTTCGCTGACCTCCACGAGAAGAACGAGCAAGAAACTATAAGGATTGTTCTTTTCAATATTATTTTGGAATAGAATACAGTTCCCCATAAACGAATCGTTCACCTTAGTTAAACGAAGTCGTGGTACCATGGGTTTGGACTTAATTCTAAGGTGAATATTATGAATTTCTTCTTTCTTAAAGAAATATATGTATATTTTTACGGGCATACAAAATGTTTGAGTAAATGTGCAGTGACTCCACGGTCATGATAACTTTTCTTTGAGAGAAATCCGGGAAACTACGACTTACTTATTGTATATTGGCTCAATCGTGACACCAATTAATATTCATGCTACTGTATTTTACTTGTGCAGTGTAGGGCCCTTTGCACTTCACTACTAGGCCAGTTCTATTACAGTTTCTATCCGCTTCCAGATCCTGTCTGATTGACTTAAGTCCTCTTTCACCGTCTCTGGTCATCGTACCTTACAGTTACACTTTCGGATTGTAGATAACAAATTTCCTAGTAATATTTACCTGCTGTTGATTCTATTTCGATTACTTCTCGCTCAAAAATAATAAATTTGAATTGATCGAATATATTACCACTAGTTCCCACAGCAAATTTACCGAACCAATATGAATTCAGTACTATTTCGATATGTCGACCAAAATCTGGAATTTACTCGTATAGTACAAAGTGCATCACACGTCAACTATAGATTGCGATAATACATTAGTTCAGCTAGCGAGTAACGGATGAATAATATAGAAAACATATTTGTACATCGCTTGCCACCCTCCATGGTTGCAATAAATATTTATTTCCTAATGCAGTATTGAGAGGTGCGTATTAATGTTATTGTGTCATTGAGATCCGGTGACCTATAAGTACAGATCCAACCTAGTTTAGGTACGAGTCTTCCACCTTACAATTTAACTCGAGCATCTCGTTCGTTCCTTCCCCGAACCAGTAAGATGTGGAATGGCCTTCCTCCTGAAGTGTTCCCCTTGCGCTATAACATGGAGTTCTTCAAAAGACGTGTAAACAAGGTTCTCCGGAGTCGGCAACGCATGGGTGATGCCTCTGGTATTGCTCGTGTCCATGGGCGACAATGACCACCTCCCATCAAGTGGCTTGTCTGCTCGTTTGCCTACTAACTAACATAAAAAAAAAAAAAAAAAAAAAAACTGTACGATGTTCCTTAGTTCCGGTCGACTCAGTGTAGAAAAGTAACTTTTCTATATTGTTTCGGGTCTGGGTGTTTGTGGTACCGTCGTTGTTTCCGATTTCCATAACATAAATGCTTTAGCTACTTTTGGATCAGAGCAACGTATGTGATGTTGTCTAATGTTTATTTAATTACCTTGTAAAATGTACTAAATGTAACTGTACTATTAAGGTCGAAAAAAAAAACAATAAATGATTTGTATTTGTCAAAAAGTTTAGTGTTAACTTGGTTTATTATGTTGTTTTAGTCAGTAAAATGGACCAGGTTTCACAGAATAATCGAGTATAAAAGTTTCTATTTAATATAACATAGACACTGTGTTAAGATTGTTTGTTGTCCTTAATAAAGACCCTTATCTTCTGACTGTCTAAAGTACATTTAAAATTTAAAATGGGAAAGTGGAGGACAGTAAAAAAAAATCGCAGCTTTAGAATTAATGTTCTAATGAAAATAACTAAGAAAATGTGTTTATACTATCGAGCGACTTTAAATTATTCTTCATAAGGTTGTTAATTTGGAACTGACTCATTAATACTCGACACACAGACACTTCTACTTCCACTCCCGCTTTGTTGATGTAAAAGCCCCATTTAGTGTTCAATCTGTATTTGCAAAGAAACCAACCATTGGTGAAAAAACAGCAGATTAGCAACTGAACAGTTTTCATTCCGAAAAACACCGATACATTTTTGCAAACGCTAATTAATTTATTTCATAAAGGAGTCTCTTTCACAATGAAAACGGCTTAGTCTCGATAAAATCATAAAATCTTGCTTAGCTGGTGAAAATGAAAGAGACTTAATTATGGTTATGAGAACAAAAAAGTTCAGTAGGTGAAATAGTAACCTTATAGTGACTAGTTATGGTAAATAGTTTTTTGAATTGTTAAAAATTAATATACCTAATCACAAATAATTTTAGATTATTTTTTACATCAATGGTAAATGGTAAGCTACACGCCTATCCATAACAGTTACAGTGCCACTCAGAGCTTTAAATTGCTAAGATCTGAGGGGCGTTGCCACTACGCCCGTTACCCTGAGACGTATGTTGACAAGTCCTATGTGCCTGTAATTTCACCGGCCCTGTAATTTTACCCTTCAAAACCGGAACACAGTAATGTTGACATTACTGCTTGGCACCAGAAATAGGTAAGGTAGCAGTATTGTCCTGGACGAACTCTTTCACAAGCTCTACAGCTACTAGATTAGATGCTAATAGATTATATAAAACTGAATATTTCACCATTTTTTTCTAGGATTAACAAAGCCATTGCCTTTAGTACGTCAAGAGTAATAAATATATTAAATAATGTGAAAATGTCACAACTTCAAAATTTATTTTGCGTATTCCCAAGAAGTTGAAATTCGGTGTTAGGTCACTTTCATCTTGAAGGTGCGAAATGTTCGCAGAACTGATCCATTCTTTTTTCAGAATGTGACTTTAGAACTTTTTGCTAATGGACCAAGGTAAATGGGATTTAATTTAAGATTATTTTAAGATTTGGGGTGGATTGCATTGCAGTGTTCATAGTATGTCAACCTGCGCATCTCCGTTTTAGCAAGAAATCAACTTAATTACCAATATCAACGCTTGTACCAAAGTCTTTCTCAAGGCAATCTATCCTATTTTATTTTATTCTTATTTATTTGAAGACCAACGGCTCTCTCACAGAACAAAAACTTAAACGTCATTGTTTAAGAGCGAATTATAGGTTAATAATAGACTCACATTAAGTTGAAATGAATGTGCCTTAATTTATAACTATGTAAGTATACACTATGACAAATTCGCAACACTAATAAAATAAATACACACTCACCAAAAAACAAATTAATAAGTGTTACATTATAATTCTATAAACTTTATTATGCATTAATTAGATAAAGGGAACTTCAAAAATCCAGACATATGTCGCAATGTAGTATTTTACTCCATGAGAATCAAAAAGTATTCAAATATATAACATTTCATTATTGACTGGCTTAATCACAATAATCCGAAAGTTAACGTTTCAAAAACAAAGCTCATAGAATTTTGTAATTATAATGAAAAGCCACATACACTCTCTGTAAGTTATCATGGACACGAAAATGTGGAATGCTCATTCGGCAATTTTGTCGGCATAGTATTGGACTCTCAACTGACATGGAAACCACAAGTTGATTCAGTATGTGCACATATGTGATCAGAGGACTGCTTTGATGAACTACACATGCATTTGTTTGCTCAAGCTTGCGGTATGGCCTCATCATTTGGGGGAACTGCGTAGAGCTGAACCGGCCATTTCTTATCCAGAAAAAGTGTTCCAGAGCTAACGCATATGAAACAAAATGTTGTCATAAGTCACAATAGCTGTGGAATCGAGAAAACACGAAACCAACTTCTGTTTCATACGAGTATATGCATAGGCATATGTATAAATATGTAATCAATAAAAGAATTTAACTTCGTGACATGAACACTCATGCACAGATGTTCTTTTAAAACAATGCCATGTAGGTATAGTTATCAGTATCTACCTACGGCATAATAATATATACGTGAATCATTCTGTACTTGAATGTCTTGCGGTGAAAGACGTCACTTTATGGAATTACCTTTAAATGAATACAATCGAAAACTTACTTATTGGCTTATATTTCTGAACTAATTTCTTTTAAGAAACAGGTTGTATAGATTTTGTCATGGAAAAAATTAACTATTGTTTCACTATGCTTGACATACAAACGTATTGAATATTATTATTTATTAACAGCACTGAATAATCATAAAATGCACAGAAAACTAGACTAGAAACAAAATGTTTTTATTAATTGCTATAAATCATGTTATTATGATGATAATTATCTCAAAACATAGACAATTATCCCTGCTCATATTCATAATTTAGTGTCTATTATATTCGTAATTCTTGACAAAAAATGACAAAGAATGAGAAAACTAAATACACACGAAGAAAAATCTTCGCGAAAATGATATTTGGTAGTAGTAAAATTTTTTCGACTTTCGGGCCAGTCTAAGGTCAATGCCAGTCTATATAATTTTTCTTCAATAGTTTAATTTTGTGACTTTTTTCGTGGGAAATCGTAACATCGTTTCGGTGGCCATTTTGAAACTCGAAATCGATTTGGTTTCTGATTTTGAGTTTGACATTAGACACGTTTGGATACGTCTTGGATACAAACACCTGCTACGACATTGTTAGCGCTAGTATTTTGGTGTTCCAATCAATTTTATAGCTGTCATCAGTTTTTTATTAGTCAGTATCACTACGAAGTGATTTTGGTCTACATTTATCATAATTAATTGATGAATGTATCTGATGATGACAAAACAATGTGTAATAATAATTTATTATTGGATTGTATGATCCTCAAAAATCTTTCAATAATGTTCCCCAAAAATGACAATTATATTATGACATGAGGTACGTGATTATTTTTAAACAACAGTTGCTTGGTTTCAAACTAGAGAATTCCTGTATGATGAGTACCAGAGCAACAGAATTCACTCCGGGGCACTTCCCGTAATACCCAGACCAGATACAAGTTAAAAAAACCCATTTTCCCCAAATTGGTCCTACCGGAAATCGAACCCAGGACCTCGTCATTCAGCGACCACAGTGCAAACCATTGGGCCACCGAGGTCGTTCTTTTGAAAATTGGTATTACAAAAGAGCGTCGCCACAGTTGTAAATGGCAGAATTCTTCAAGAGAAGCTAGAAACTAGAAAACTTGAACTTTGATCTTAATTATATGCAAGTCTCTTATGTCCTCGATTCATAACCTTCCGCCTCTGATTAAAAGTAAACGCAATGGAAACCTTAAATCCACAATAATAACAAATGAATGCTCTTTGTTTAGTCCAGCATTCAGGAATAGGTTACCTGGCCAAACCAGTACAGGTGAAGTTGCAGAGTTTACGATTCGGTCTAATCTATACGGTCTTTCTTTAATAGAAGCTGGAAAAAATGGGGGGCGATTAATTGTGAATAAAGCAGCACTAAATGGCGACGACTTTTCTAAACTCGATACACTAGCTTTTGATTAAAAACCTACTCGCAGTGCAGTTGCTGAATTCAGTTTGGCATGTGGTTGCAATGAACTTACACATCTAGTTAATTAGATCGTATTTCGTTAGGAACAAGGTTCCGTTATTTTGGTCTATTAGGCTTTTTGATGCAAATTGTTAGGCTGGTTTCACAGCTGTGCGTTACGGTCCGTGCGGACTCCGCCTGCGGGCCATCCGCATGCGTTAACCAATCTCGTTATCTGGTCTGTGCCTAGAATTAACGCACGGGTGTCTTGTGCAGAGTTCACACGGAGCGTGTTCCGTCTAGAGCAATCCGTGTCACTGTAAAACGATGTTCTAACGCCACACTTGTTACGCCGCTCCGGTACCTACTCCGCGCGGACGGTCCACAGATAAATCCGCACTGCTCTGAAACCAGCCTCACTATTTTAATGGCCTCTGTCCTTTTTCCCCCGTAGACAGTTACTGGGCTGTTCACTAACATGGGTTTGAATGAAGAGAAACTAAGTGCTCAAAATTTGGTTTGTGAAGACGAGGCTTTACATTCTAACTTAGGTTCTGCAGACTTTCTAAACCCGAACGTGTCTAGATTGCCAAATCTAAATTGACGCATAATTAAAAATAGTTCATCGTCATCAACCCATTTATACATTCCCACTTCTGCGAGGGTTTAGGCCGTAATCCGCCACACTGGCCCAATATGGGTTAGGGACTTAACCCGTTTTCCGAGAGTCGTGAACCTTCTGCGACGTCCAGGTTTCATTACGACGTTTTCTTTCCCCTTTGTCGAAAAGATCATGGTTAATTTCAAATTAAATTTTGCAAAATATAAATTCTGAGAAACTCAGAGGTGCGAGTCCGGACTCGAACCCACGGCACCTGTTTGAGAGACGGTAGGTCAAACCATTATGCTATCACGGCTTAATTTTATTAAAAATAAACTATTTTTCCGAAATTAAATTGCGTATATTTGTTTTTTCAAACAAACCGACGTTTCGGGCCCTTTACAGATCCCATGGTCACGGTTGAATAAGGTGGTACAGTCTTCAAACAGTTATGTCTAATATTGATGCAAACCACCCTATTTATTCACTATAGTTACAATAGTTATTAATTAAATACCTTATTTTTAATTTTACACTGAAACATTCCAATTTACGCTACATTAAGTTTTACAAATTATTTTATTGAATGAATTTTTATTAAGTTCAATTTATTTTTAATTAATAATAGAAATTAGAATAAACTAAAACATATTAATTAGTACTGCAGTCTTATGCCTGTTTGGGATTTTTCATTAGAGAAAATACTGGATCCCAAACTGGTGGTACGGAGAAACCATCTTCCCTGTTGAAATTAGGATGTTTTTTAATTTCAATGGCCTCTCGCACCATACTGCGTAGATAACGGACTTCTTTTGCAAGGACCTGGGGTTTGTCAAACTTCATTGAATGTGTAGGTTTATCCATGACATGCTCGCAGACTGCAGACTTGTTTACGCGTTGGTGTTTGACATCAGCTATATGTTCTTTGACGCGGGTACAAATACTTCGCTTTGTTTGTCCAATATAAGAGAGACCGCACTCACAGTCAAGTTTGTAAACTCCTGCATCCTGTAACGGTGGTTAGCATCAATATTAGACATAACTGGCTGAAGACTGTATCACCTCAGTCAACAGTGACCATGGGACCTGTAAAGGGCCCGGAACGTCGGTTTGTTTGAAAAAACAAATATACGCGATTTAAATCCGGAAAAAATAGTTTCAGTTGTAACAATCGCGAAAACCTAAGAACTCGATATAAATATAACTTCTTTCTATCAAACAAAAACCGACCTCCAATTTTCATTACCTGCTTTCATTACCGCGGTATTCTCAACGATAACTGAAACGCATATGGAATTTCTCGTTAAAACTAATCATATGAGACCAAATACAAGGCAGCAAATTTGCTGTACATTGTTGAGGAGTTCCTGTCACCTGCCCGTCATTTCCATCAACAGGACCACCGTAATTTTTTGTTTTCATTGGACTTACACCTATAGCCAAGGCTTATAGAAATCGGTTAACGGAAAATGGGTGAAAAATCAATAAATCGGAATCATTACCTAATTTGCCACCCTTAGAGGTAGAAATATTTCCTTTAAATTTGAACGGAACCACTGCTGCGGTATCCCCTTTCCAACAAAAGAGAATCATCGAAATTGTTTCACGAATGTCAAAGTAATTGGGTAACATACGAACAAAGAAAAAACAGTCGAATAATAGATATCTGTTGACGTATCAATGCGTTACGGATGTGAGACGCGTCACTGCGAATATGTTTTCATTATCAGTCTTGTTGATAATACTAAACTGGCAACTACATTAATGTCATTTATGGCGGCGACGGCTCACCTATGAAACTGCAATTATCTGCTCCATACGTGACTCAATCTGTTTTCTCTGTTGAGCTTACCAACAGAGCCCGTGCGTTTTGCTTGAGCCTGTATTATAACGTACACGCTACACAATATTTACAACAGAAAAATGTATAGGCATTTCCCACAATTTTCCATATCCAAGCGTTCGTCTATTAGACAGTAAATAAAAATGTAAATTATCAAATAATAATATGGCGAGGTTATGGCCTAAGTACCTACTACAGCTCGTGTTAACATTGTCAGTAGGGCAAGCACGATAAGGACGTGTTCACATTAAGAAAACTAGCCGGGTCTATGCAAGAATTCGTGTCGTTTCTACACACGAACTGTGTACACTGAAACGGCGCCGAACGAGAAAAAAATATCTTCTACTCCCGACACGACGCGCTTTGCCGCTATTGTATGCCGCCACATGGGTGCGGTGCATTGTCAGTAAACGAACGTTTATGCGCGTGGACGGCATGGCGTAGTAGCCAACATACACAACATATATCTTCCCAGAGTCAGTAGTAAAACGACAGTTACCTGGAAGGCTCGTAATGCACCGACACATTTGCCCTACACGCGTCTGTCTGAAAGCATTCGTATCGTGTACATACTCATCATTTTCTCGTCTGCAACAGACACGATGTTTCCGTGGCTAGATCCGACGATTTTCTTGTCGTGTACAAGACCATTCTCATCTTTTCTGTAACAGACACGTCGAATTACTTAGCGTGTACATCGGACTTGCGAGAGATCTCTATGCGAGAGTAACAATATATCGCGTTTTATCTCGCTCTCGCGCAAGTAGCGCCTTGTCGTGCTAGCCCTTTCTATAGGTTAATCAGCTAGCCTTGCAAGTTGACTGAATAATGCTTATACATTAATAGTACGTATTCTTATGTAATGGTTACATTCGCTTTTGTAACGCATCAGACATGTTCGTGATATTTGCAACACCCTACACCCTACTAAGATACTTAATGGCACCTAGTTCACATGGCTCCGAATTTGTAATTGAATGTGGTTCGTAATTTGATTTACTCGTTATTTGCTTCATATTATAAATTCAGTTCAATTTAATTCTACGATTATTTCATTATTAACGTAGGCTATTAGTTTTTCGTAACAAAAATCTATGGACATGGTTTTAAAGAAAGTTCGAATTTCTATTTTTAGTAACATTTTATTGACAACAATTTTAACATTGATAAGATTTAAAAGTAGCTCGTTTAGTCAAATGTTTAATTGTTAATCTACCTACCTGCCTGTCCCTCATTTACAAAGGGCATTACTAGCAGCAAACTATAATACTCGCACCAGAGTATTTTACAAAGAATAAAAGATGTCCGTTATTAAAAAAAACTCACTTTATCTTTTATGTTCTAAGCATCGAGATATTTTCCTTAAAAAAAAGGCACCGCATTTTAAACATTAATAAAAAGCAGAAGATCAGAGTATTGATGTAGAAATCGAAACTCTGAAGGTTAAAAGCCAAAGATAAAAAGCCTTCTCAATCAGTTCGGGTAGAATTTTTTTTACTGTCATTCCACGTTTAAAAAACGGATCATCATCATAACAATTATTTTAGATAATGTCAAGTGCAAATAATTGACAGGACAAATCTCTAGAGATGTTGCTATTTATACCGATATATTTGCCTATAATATCGTTTTACAGCACGTGACGTACGTTCGCAGACGTTCAACGTGTTCTTTTTTATACAAAACCTATTAATTAAACCTACATGACCGCTGAGTTTTATTACCATACCCCGTAAATGCAACATAGAAGTTGAAGAGCGTTACAAACCCATTTTTACACATGTTACCCCTGCGGATTCGTTACCACTACCTGTTGCTGCTATACGAAACCGCTCTTCCATCTATTTGGACGTGCGCAACTTTTATTTATTTATTATAAGTACAACAATCCTTTAATAAATTCTGATGTTACGATAACCGCAACCCAATATGCATTTATGAAAACTTTTCTAATTAAATGTACTGTTATAATAAAAATAAATTTATTTCTATATCTTTTACTGTGATATTGTTTGATTATATATGTTTTAATGATTCTGAAAACAGGATAAACGGAAAAATAATAACGCTTACGAAATTCGTAAGCTTTCATTGTACATGCATTTATATTTAACTTTGGGATTTTTTTTTAATTTGTTGAATTGATATTCAATTATTTTTATGTGAAATTACTCCACTACTTTGTTATATTTGGGAATCTTGTTTCGTCACTAAAATTATAGTTTTGAAATCGTAGGCTTTATCTTCAGAGTCAACTTTTTTCAACGTTGTTGTTTTTTAAAGAAAATATCGCGATCGGTTTTTCGCTATTTCTTCAGGCTCTTAAAAATTAGGTATAATCAAAACAGCTAGTTAAATATTCAATAGTATCAAAAAATTGTGTTCAATTGAACTATTCTATAGTGGGTAAATGAACCGTGATTGGTGCACCCCTACGGATCCAATTGTGGCGCTATTATTTATTCTATTTATTAATTTATTACGTCGCCCGTTGACGCGACATGAAGTTCTGGAGTAGTGTTGTACTTAAAAAGTAAAATAGCTTGAATCGTTTTTATAACATCTTTATTTCAGCCATCAGGGTCCATTACATTTGTTAGATACATTTCACTTAAAGCCTACGTTAGCTCATAGGAGAGCGGAAGGTGGCAGTACTTTCCTGGCCAAACTCTTTCACAAGAATCTTACTGTTTCTACCATAAAGCGGTAATGTGAGCATTACTGTGTTCCGGTTTTGCAGAGTGGGGGTGCTGGTGAAATTACAGGCACGTGGGACTTGTTAACTTATGTCCAAGGTGACGGGCGCAGTGGCAGTTTATCTCAAATCTTTGTGATTTTAAGCTCTGATTGGCACTACAATGGCCAGGTGTGTCGCTTACCACTAGGCGTACAATTTGTTCGTACTGTCACTTGGTATAAAGAAAAGGTAGTGGTTTTGTGAGTTAGTTTCGAGAACTTGTACATTAGTACGGAGTGAACGTTGAGTAAACTGCGACTATGGAACCAGTAAAGGGCCCGAAACATTGGGTTTGTTCGAAAAACCAAATACACGAGATTTAGATTCGAAAAAAAAAAAATAGTTTCATTTCGTGAAAGAAAACTTAAGAACTTGAAATGTCTACGTTCGTAAATAGATTAAAATTGGATATTTTAGTGCTTGTCAGCTAAATTTCTATCTTTTGTTAAGAAGCACCCGAAGAAAATAGCGCATATTAGTCGTTCCTCCCCGCCACGATTTTCAGGGTGGAGTTGGCGCTGGTCTGCCAGTTGCCGTTCTCATTTAAATTATTTTTATTACTGAATTCACACACACATACGGACGCTCTCACTCAATCACGCACGCACGTCACACTCATATACACACGCACGCGCGCGCGCATCTACGTACACTCAACTTTCGCATTTTTAGCATTATTAGATAGCATTTACAATTTTAATTGCTCGTCAGTATGTTGGTTTTATATTGATTTATTCATTTAATATTTATTAGCTTTCCTTAAGAGTACTCTGAGAGGGTGAAGACCTGGTGAGCTATAATACAGGTTTAGTTGCCTAGTACGGTTTCTCTCAAGGGATACAAAATCGTTTGTCTATTGTAATATAAGTGTACATTCCTTGTGTTGAGAAAATAAAACATTATTAATACGTCAAGTAGCTGCGTAAAAATCTAGCTGTAGTCAACTAGACTTCATTCTTTTACAAGTCATAGTTTAGATGCCAATCGTACAATGAGCTACTCACGCAGTCTAAGTAACTTTCCTGCAAATAATAGGACGAAAATATATCTCCGGGCCAAATTAAACAGCCTGCGGATTAGTTCAACAGTAACGATTAACGCAGTCATGCAAAAAAATAATTGGTTCCTTTTTTTTACAAAGGCTGTCTTCAATTTCCTAAGAGCAAAAATTCTAATTTTGATTTCAGAATTGCGCTACTCTACACTAATGTATATAAATTAGTAGCTGTAGAGTTATTATAGGAAAGTAGTTTTTTTCTACACGAACCCGGTCGGAGATCGAACCCGATATCTCAATAATCTCAGTACAGACTACTAAAAAAAACCGACCTCAAAAGTGCGTGGAATTACGTCTATTTGCTAATTTTGATTGTAATATCCTTAAATTCGCCACTATACAGGACTTGACACTGGAGATAATAAAAATCGGTTCTCACTACTCAAAGTATATGGAGAGAAAATCGCCTTGAGTTGGAGAAATAGCAAAATCAACCATTAAAATAATTCCTCCTTAGTAAAATTTAGGCGCTATTTCTAAAAATTAATCTTCATGCGTGAACAGCCACCCTTAGAGGTGGATGATTTTATTCCAAATAAAATGGGACCACTATGGAAGTACCCCCTTTCCAACAAAAAAAGAATCATAAAAATCTGTTCACAAATACCGGAATTATCGCGTAACATACATACAAAAAAAAACATACAGTCGAATTGAGAACCTCCTCCTTTTTTAAAGTCGGTTAAAAATGGCGTAACCATAAAAACCACTGCAAGCCACTCGACCACAGATGTCGTCAAAGTTCAATACTCCCAAAATTTATTTATATATATTATATACTTAATATATCCTCCTAAGACCCTGTATACATCACAACGTAGGTACATAATATGGAAGTGATTCAGACCCAGAGAGTATTATTCCTATGATTCCAGTATACCTACATTATAATGGACAACCTCAATCAAATTTGGTGTTATAAATTCTATATTGCTATATATGTCTAAGGCTTGAAAGAAAGGGCTTCTAAAATTCCCTATTGCGTTTTTCGTACGAAACTTGTGAAAGCATGTAACTATATTTAATGCATTTAGCGCCTTTCTCTTTGAATTTAGCTGGGTTTCATAAGGACATAGTACATTTGTTTGAAATACTTTATGAAAAAATATTCTTCGGTTACCTTTCGGTTATTCTTCGGTTACCTTTCGGTTCACCCCTTTGCATCTTCAAAATTTTCTATCCTAAGGCTGCTTGCAGCAAAGTGCTACATAGCGATAAAATAATTCGTTCAATTAAAAAAACAAATATTAATCTGTATTTTGCAAGTCACGTAAATCCTTTATTTATTTTATCAGATCTTAAAGCTTTTATGTTATAACTATTTGTTCTCGAAGTCCAAACGAAGTCACTCCATTTTTACAACCATGCACTGAACGAATAAACAAGTGGTGCACTGCACAAACGCAAACAAAGCAGGGAAGGAATCTTCCATTCATTCAAATACAGCAAACTTCAGACGGTACCTTTTTATTCCCTTAAAACTTCCCGTTTACATCGCCTTCACAGAGCGTAACCCAATATTTTTGGCGCTCAATTATTTTTGTGAAAGGGATAACCGACGAAACGACAAACCCAACCACGCTTTTAGAAACCTTTTGTTAAATCAAAGGTACGCAATAAATTTGTTTAGTGCTCATTGTATCGTGAGCGAAAAAATGTTTCGCACTTGCGAGTATACGCTTTCATTGTCCATTGTTCGGGCTGCAATTTACACATGTTATTATTATAGTACGTGTTGAATATAGGAGAAAGTGTATGTGATTTAGGTAAATGAAACAGGTAAGAGACCTTTTGCGAAGTGAATTTATAGTCAAACTATGATCTTCATCGATTATTTGGACGAACATCTATTTCTGTGATAAAACTTTAATATATTAATCTATCACGAGACTTAGCGACACACGGTGTCTCTAACGACTTTAGTAGTGTAGCGTCCTAGAGCCACAGGGTGTCTCTGACCATGTGACGGGACGACCGGGAGGAACGGGACGAAGAATATCTTAGGGGCACTATCACCGTGCCCGTCACCCTGAGGCATAACTTGACAAGTCCTATGTGTCTGTATTCCACAAGTAACCTTACGCTTAAAAACAGGAACGCAGTAATGCTGACATTACTTCTTGGCGGCTGAAATAGGTAAGGCGGCAGTACCTCCCTTGAAGAACTCTTTCACGAAGACTTCTACTGCTACTAAATACTTAGGGATACCGTGTGTCTCGAGGCCGCTTGACGGGTTAATACGAAGTATTTGCACTAAAATAAATGGTCAGGAAACCAATTACGCATGGGTAGTAGCAATCAGTTACTACTTATGTTCCGAGCTCAAGAAATTGGTGTGCAAAAGGCAGTCGAAACCTCGAAATAAGACGTCATTGTAGTTGTTATTCAACATACTAGTAAAATATTTCGTGCCACAAACGTTTGTGGCCTCCTCTAAGTAATGGAATGTATGAACGTTTGTTTACACCTATTTTGCATATAGATGGTTCCGAATGCCATGAATTCTAAATACGGATAAATTATACCCTCGTATCAAAATTTCGACTTTCGACCGAACTAACTATCTACTCCACTACCCTATTTCTAACAAAAATGCCTAGCTCAACGTCTTTGCCATTTTTTCTTACAGTTACGTAACCGCCAATACGGGTATTGTGCCCGTAACGTATGATCCAAATAAAATAAATACACTTACTAACATAAATGCCGTATTCTAGTTCGGCTTATGTTGCTATTATGAATTCATGAGTTAGACGTTCGCCGTGCGTGTACAACGTTTGAAAAGAAAAAAAGATATACACAAAACAGTATGTTTTGTGTATATTTTTTTCTTTCAAAACTCTTGTAGCAAATAATATAAATATAATAGCAAATACAAACCTAAGGCGGTAGGAGTGAGCAGCAAGTCAGGCTAGGTACAGGTCAACTAAAAACCGTTGCATTGTGCTGGTTGTAGGTTGATGCAAATTGTACGGAACTAGAGCACCCGAGAAGGCTGCCGTGGAGTTTTAGCCGGTAGAAGTTCTCCGCTGCCCTTGATTACGACAAAACAGAAAATAGATTGTACGGAAAATTGGATTAAGCGAACACTAAAATGGGAATGTTGGAAAATGGTTCGACGAGACTCATTCGACAGCATGAAGCCTTATGTAACCAAATCAGGCGGCAGAGGGATGACGTCAAACATCATTTCGGGGCGTTTTCACTAAAACCCTCGAAAAGTTCCCCAAAATTTAGAATTACGTACGGCGTCGACCCCATGGCAGCATCCTGCTTCAGAGATTATTTACTTAGGTTTGCTCTAACGCCGATTGGAATATATTTATCACTATCTATAAACACCCTTAAAATTTCCGCTTACCAAATTAATGTGGAACGTTTGCAAATTGGATTATGTAAACTAAGTGGTATATGTTAATATATTCTGCGTGGAACTGCGCAACGCGCATTGAGTTTGTCAAATGTACGCCACAGTTTTATATCTCCAAGAATTTAACAACGGGAGATGTGTACACGGAATATTAATTACAGCATGTATGGGTGATTTTGATTCAATTTAGTATTCGGCCTAATTCGCACATCTGAATGTGTGCTTAGTTTACTTGTTTATTAGTCAGCGGTCAGGCCAAGATCGGAAAGGAAGTTTAACAAATTTATAGCGGGAACTAGATGCGGGTTTTGTTTCCCCTGCACCGTGCTGCCCTGCTGGCCTTAACTAACATTTGGTAACTTTCAAGATATTGGCTCCCAAAGTTATTTTCTCCTTGAAAAATGCCAAGTACGCTGATTTTGCTGAACAATGAAAGTGAAACTAAATAAGTTATAGACAAGAAACCGCTTGTAGGGGGCTATAGATCGATTCGCTGGTTCCAGATATGTTAACTCAATTTCGCTAAAATGCCGATAACGTTACTTATGATACCTAAGGAGGGCAGCGTAATACATCATGGAAATTAATAGTAATAATTATAACTTATTAATAAAAAGAAAGCCGAATTCAAAAGTTCTTGGAATTACATAATTTGAGAAGTTTTATTGAAATCGGTTACCGGAAAACGCGAAACCGGATTGATAGTTTGACAACCTGAGAGGTGGAATATTTTTTTCAAATTCAAATGGGACCAATAATGACTTTTTTTGTAATATCAAGTGACGGGACGTTGTCCATAACAGTTGCAGTGCCACTCAGAGCTTTAAATAGCAAAGATCTGAGGGGCACTGCCACTGCGCTCGTCACTTTGAAACTTAAGTCGACAAGTTCCATGTGCCTGTAATCTCACCAGCAAGAACGGTAAGGCCTTCAAAACCGGAACACAGTAACGCTGATATTACTGCTTGGCTAGGGTATCCTTTTCCAACAAAAAAGGATCTTTAAAATCGGTTCACAAATGTAGGACTAATAGCGGAACATGCACAAAAAAAATACGCCTACAATCGAATAGAGAATCTCCTCCTTTTTTCAAGTCGGTTAAAAAAGTACCCAAAGACGAGTCTGGGAGATGGACAAAGACGGCACGTTAAATTAGACTGCAGCTTCACTGCCATTACCAACTAACCGCCAAGCCTGACATTATACAAATTCTTATTTAGAGAAGTAACCAACAGTGCATAAATTGTTGTGTGTGTGGCATTTTGGTTTAACATTACGTGTTCTCGTGTTATCACTATCAAATTACTTTGCGGTTAAGTCTCACGTAGGGGCAGGCACTTACTTGAAACGATTGTGGCATGTTTCAATAGCTGTTCCTTACAATACAGATGAAGCCAAATTAAATTTGCCGTCGACAAACTTGAATTTAATTTAGAACACCGATGTTAACCGTTCACTGTCTAGTGTCCTTTGGAGATTTGACCAAGTTTAACGAGAGCTAGGCTGTCGAGGGACTTGTTCACGATACGAGTTTTTCGAGGAATTCTTGTTATACGAGTTAGATAAGCAATGGGAGTATCAGCATATTGACTGAAATATTTTTGAAAAGTCCACACGTCGCCTTGGTCATGAATGTAAATGTAGTGAACGTGCCCTAGAAGTACCATACCTTATTTTAATGCTAGCTTTTTTTAATGTATTCATCGCAGGGCAAAGGTTTCCTATTTTTACCTGCCTGTATCTGTCCTCATCATATTTTGAACTAATCATGAGCTACATCCGATCTCCCAATGCTGGACCCGGGTCTCTCTGGCGAGGTCTTAGGCCATCGAGGAGACCGGGGTCCAGCAGTGGGTCTGGCGAGGTCTTAGGCCACTCTGGGCCAATGCGTGTTGGGGGTTTCACAAGTTTTTCGAGGACTGCGAACCTTCTCCGAAAGTTTAGTAAGATAGTTTTCCTTCACTGAAAAGCTCACAGTAAATTTCAAATGAAATTTTGCACATAAATTTGGAAAAACTCTGAGAGGTGCGAGCCCGGATTAGAACCCACAGCCTCTATTCGAGAGGCGGTAGAACATACCACTTGGCTCCAAAAGAAAAATGATATTGAAATTTTAAAGGCCTGGGACATGTCTATGCCATATTCCTTTATTTTTTAACCATAGCGACAGTCTCTAGTAAAATAGTAATGAATATATTTCATTTGACAAATGTATAATATAATAAATTCCAAATAAATATACATATAATAATTGGCGACTTACAAAGTTAAGACGCATTAGAAGAGCTTTACGTGGAAATACAAGCAAAATATCAAAAACATTTTATGAAAATATAGATAAAGATAATAATAGAACGATAACTTTACGTATCGAATCACTTACAGAGATCGTACGGAAATTTCAAGAAATACAAACACAATATGAAGCTGAATCTGAACAAAAAAATTTTCTAAATTAAATCGACTGCAGATTTGATTTTGAGCAATTAACCACTTGCTTTTAAATGTTCTGAACATCACAATCCTTTAAAAGAATATCGCAGAACTCATTATTTCTTTTAAAACGCCTGGCATTATGCGATTCTGTGCCAAGTAGGCAAGAATAAATTAAAAGCCATAGCATCTCAACAGATACGCCCGTGACTTGGTAGATATTTTATAATCAGATTGAAATAAATCACGCAGCCATTGTTATTTTTTAAAGGTTATAGATGTGCTATACTATAATACCGAAGAGTACCAATGTTCGATTGGTACTCTTCGGTATTCATATTTGTAATCATCTATCTAAGATACATTTTTGTTTGATTACTTTTATATGTACTGACTGAACACTAGAGAACTTGTTAAACTCAAAATTATAATTAAATTTTAATCTAATTTTACCCATATACCACTTTTATAATGCGTATTCCTGGTAAACATGGTACGCGACCGGAAACCAATAGAATGAAAGCATGAATATAAACGAAATGCTGCTTATTTTGTGTGCCGGGCCATCTGCTGACGCATCTGGCGAAATACGAATATTGCCACCATTCGCAAAAGGGTAACAAACAAGTAATACCATAGTGACAATTTTTGTAGCCACAACACTCGCATGTAATAAATACTACTTCGTATTTTCAGCAACTGCGAAAGGAATAAAATATGGATTACCGCGGAACTGTACTGTCGCCTCACTGAATAGGCCTTGAATATTTACTTGTGTACAAATGACCTATTTAGTATAACAAGCTGGCAATCCTCTGAAGGAGCGTAAATTACTTTAAGTCAAAAAGCGAGGCTTCGCGTTTTGCGGTATTTACATTTCGGGCCGGTCGTTCGTAACATGCGTATACCTACTAAATCATTGTTATTTCATTTCTCCTTCAATTCCTTTTCATATTTTTCGCGCTTAATCGGCGTATATAAGGACCATTTTTGCTCGGCAGTTAATATTATTTAAGTTTTCTAACTTAGTAACATGATGGTTTCAAGATTGAGGATAACAATTTTGCTAAAAAAACTTTCCGTAACAAACTGACGGTGGAAATTGTCGACGATGGCGACAGGATAATTGGATAGGAGGATCAAATTGTGACTTTTGTATTTGAACGCGGTCGTAAATATTTGTTTATATTGCCACAGTAAGACTGTATTCTTATGTACAGACGGGACGAACAAGTTCTACGCATGGGGGCAAGCAACACGCCAGTTAATAACAGTTGCAGTGCCACTCAGAGCTTTAAATCAGAAACATCTGAGGGGCACTGCCACTACGCCTATCACCCTGAGACCTAAGTTGACAAGTCCTATGTGCCTGTAATTTTAATACTTACGCATTAATGATGTGACTGCGGTGCCCCAGCACAATTCACGCAGAGCACTTGCTCGTGTGCCCCTCATGCCCTTAATGATACGTACTATTCAAAGTCAATGTAGGCCTAAAACTAAACAACATCGACACGATAAGAAGAAGAAATATTCAACTGTTAGTATTTGTCTCTTTTTCTTCTGCCATGGGCTATTTTATCATTAGGCAACGGAGTAAAAAAATAGTTTTTTTTTCTAAACGCTGTAGGCTAAGGTCATAAATATTCATATAAATTATGTCCCACTCCAGTGCAAAGCAGATTATACCACACGTCTTTCCTCATTCTTTATGGGGTTGCTCCATTGACTTACAATTATATGGACGTCGGGTTCGCGCTAAAAAGTGTCCGAACTTATAGGGCGTTAAAATCGTATACAGAGCGTCATTCACGCTTTAGTCTTCGTTTGTTCGACTGACAGCGAAGCAAGCAAAATTAGACAGTACTGCGATGACATTACAATTTAAATTCAACGTTTTTGCTTTTTCATATTCCTTTACATGTCACTACGTTTAAATAGGTTGATTTGGGACATTTTTTTCGTGGTTTTTGTATTAGACCCGTCGTCCATTTATTTGTAAGTCAATGGGTTGCTCTAACATTATGATGTAATCCACCTGTAATTTGGCATGGACTTAATCTGTAACTACAATCTTCATTTGTTTTACGTAGTGTTTTTTCATTATTAACATATACACATATATACCGAGGTGCGTGAGTTGAAGCTTTTGTAGGAATCGATCGAAAATACTCCACTTTTTTAGTTAGTTGTTATTATTATTGATACAAAGATACAAAAATCGAAACACACAAAGATAAATTTCTTCGACCTGATTACACTTGAACCAGCGCTTGTTGCCACATCGCCTTTACCAGCACAGCTACAGACCGAGTCAGCAGATCTTACAAATTTGTCTATGTTCTTGTTGCAGCTCTTTGCATTGGGTTTAAAATCAACAGGAATTTCTAAATACGTTTGACCGACTTCAAAAACGGAAAAGTTCAAAATTTGACTGTTTTTTTTTTGTGTATATTACGCGATTACTCCGGCTTTTGTGAACCGACATACATACAAAATACATACAATTTTTATGATGATTTTTTTTGGAATTATTATAAATTATAAGAAATGAAACTATTTTTCCGGATTTAAATCGCGTATATTTGTTTTTTCAAGCAAACCAACGTTTCGGGCCCTTTACAGGTCCCATGGTCACGGTTGACTGTTTCCTATGTGTAACAATAACGAAAACCTAAGGACTCGATATATAAATTATAAATTAGGCATTTGTTTTTGATGATTCTTTTTTGTTGGAAAGAGGGTACCTTAGATGTGGTCCCATTTAAATTTGAAGAAAATATTCCGCCTCTAAGGGTGGCAAACTAGGGGATGAATGACTAAGGTCGGTTTTTTTAGCACTCTGTACTGATTTTTATCGTTGAATGAGTGTCGTGTCTAGCTGTTCCTACGAGATCTTGGACGACAATTTATCGGTTCACGGCAGTCACCTTGTCGTTGGCACGACAGAATCGTTAGAAGCTGCGATTATCTGTCGTCACATTTTTATCGTGACGTTTTATTTATCGTCAGACGATTGTCGTTCTTCTGCTTTTCCCATTGTCTCGACAGTCTGTCGTCGTAACGTCAAAATAGTCGTAGACGACAGTTAATCGTGTTGTATTATGTGTGAACAATTTCAAACCACGACACTTGAAAACTGCACGACTATCCGTTATCATCATCATCATGATATCCGCCGGAAGACGTCCACTGCTGAACATAGGCCTCCCTCAAAGATTTCCAGATTAGGCGATCGAACGCGGCGTGCATTCATCGGTTACCCGCCGCCCTTACGACTATCTGTCGTCACGACTCAATGGGAACGCGCCTTAAGTCAATCACATCGTCATATTGTGCACGACATCCACAGACTTATATCTAGAAAATAAAAGACTTAACTATCTTATTCTAGTATTTTTCTACTATATTAATATTACGACTAATTGTAATCAACAAATACTTGAACAAAAACTATTATTCTATTTAGAATCGTTTAACTGAATGGATTACGCGTATTCCTTTCAATCAATTAATATAGTGTCAAAGGAGGTTTCCCATCACTAAATAGTTCTTGTGACGTCATAGTGGGTACTAAAAATGTGGCACGCTTGGTTTTCATACAAAATTGCTGTACTTGCGGCGTCTATGTAGATATGTCTGTGATAACATCCGTTACTATCGCGTCGTGGAGCCTCGCGTCAATACAGTAGCCAGTGCCGCTCTAAAAGCGCTTATAAGTAATAAGAGCTAGGTTTGGTTTCACCGCATGAGAACCGCCTAGGTTGTTCACAATATAAAATGTCAATCATAAAGTGTGAAACACACAGGGAACGAGTGCGTGTCGGGCGCGAGTCGGGTCGGGACGGCGGCGGGACTAATTCTGTGTATTTATATGGACGACAACACACCGAGCGCGGGGGCGGAACGGGTACACGCGCACGCGCTCGGTGTGTTTCACGCTTAAAGAAACCTTCACGAAACACTGAAGTCTTTAATAAAAACGGCAGTTAAATCAAAGCGTCGATCAGTCAATTAGTGTTGAGTGCAAGTCTGTCTTTAATTTAAGGCCTGCCGGACCCGTCCGTCTTCATTGAAGCGTTTTATACCATCAACTGATTCAATTAAAATTCAATTTATTCGCGTTGATCTTATAAACGTGTACAATTAAATACCTTGTTCTTCTTCCATCCCAATCCCAACCGGGTCCCCGCGCAAAATTTGCATTCGATGCTTAGTATTGGCAGTTGGTTATGACTTTTTTTGGTATGTATTTATAGCGCATAAATCCCGAAATGCTCTCGCATGCGTCCGATCCGATATAGTAGTAACCGGCTGTCACATATGCGTTACGTTGTTTCGAAATAGATAGTTTTTAGGTGCGCACTATCTCCTACAGGCGTGAACATTGCCTCTATGTACTGAGAGTTGAAAAGGTAACCTATCTATAAATGTTTAAGTCAATGTGCCCCTTCGGCCCTTTCATTATTGAAAGCCTTTAGAGTTGATGCGTTTTGTGTCTTGGTTACGTGAAATTTAATTTCTCGATGTCGTAAATTCGAATTAAAATAAATTGAAAATTTAGATTTTAGGACGTGAGGTGTGGGGGAGACGAGCTTATGGATATACGCGAAGATTGGATTGAACGCTCTCAATTCCATCTGTGGTGTCATGAATCTTGTACTGCATACGAGAGAATGTGTATGCGGTATGAGGTACGCGGGCGAGGAATATGTGCAAAACGGTGTAGGAAACTAGAGTTATTGAAAGTATGACACTAACTGACACTGACACATCGCCACCGCTCCGGTGTGGTGGCACACCGCACCCCGCCCGCGCATAGCTGAAAAGAGTCCGTAACGCATTCTCGAACCCCGCCGCTGCACATCCTTTCACCGCCTAGCTACCTCTTACAGCGTTGGTGGAAAACATCGCACCGTGTCACAGTTTCGCATCTCTGGTGGAAAGGCAGCCTATAGTTCCATAGTTAAATTTTAATTTCATTATTTCTTTATAAATATAGAAATGTAAGCATATGTAAATGAATAAATAAAAATATAATTATGTCAAATGCACAAATTATAGTTGCATGTACACAGGCCAGCACATCAAGCTACACATTGACGTGTCTTGTTCCGTTGCAATAGTGGCGATTTTCGAACAAAAATGTGTAGTCTGATGTGCCGTTGTCCCTATCTTATTATTGTAATATAAGTAATAACAAGTTCCTCTCTAATTGTTAAACTTTGCAGTGCCCTAACGGGATCCATTAGAGCATATGTATATTATGTAAAATCTTTTGTAACATATGGTGGCAAAGAATAAAAGAATATGAAACAATTATTGTTTTTTTTAACACTTTTTATTTTCATTCTACATCGTCTCAAACCTTAAGTGCGTCTTCTTAGACCAAGCTACACTATCGTATTCTTTACTAAGACCGTTATTTAAAACATTTCATTTAGCACGACAGTTTTGCGCGCTGTTTTTTTTTTATAATATCAAGTGATGGGACGAACATTTCGTGCGCCTGATGGTAAGCTACACGCCTGTCCATAACAGTTGCAGTGCCACTCAGAGCTTTAAATCGCAAAAATCTGAGGGGTACTGCCACTGCGCCCGTCACCCTGAGACATAAGTTTACAAGTTCCACGTGTCTGTAATTTCACCAGCACCCTTACCCTTCAAAACCGGAACATAGTAATGCTGACATTACTGCTTGGCGGTAGAAATAGGTAAGGTGGCATTACTGCTCTGGACGTACTCTTTGACAAAGACATATACTGCTACTAAAATGTATATATGTAAAATATAGACTGGGAAACCTACGTAGTTATTACATTGGTTAGAATAATAAGCCCCAGCATAGTAAGTGATGCAACATTTCTGTCTCATCATTTAATTCGTATTTTATTGATTTATAAAACTGTGGGTGAAGTATTTATCTTCATATAAATAGTTGCAATTGAGGGCTCACTTTATAATGGGCATCCATTATAAAGTGAGCTGTCATAACTCGATAACAATGTTTAATCATAGATCATTATTGACGCCATTGTCCGGATATACCTCTTTCGCCCTTCGGCCACGTTTTCTTTTGTACCACTCATCACTAATTCTAATGTCCCAGTGACCTTTAAGATCTATAATCATTTATGATGGCCATAAAGTAACATGGAATTGTTTTTGTTTACTTATCTTACTTATAATATTCTTATTTTATGGCGTTATCTTTTTGTTTTATGTTAATGTTTTATTATCCTATTGTTCCAGGTACTTCATTTAGGATATGCTGTGCTTTTCTCGAAAGAAAGATGATTCGCGTGGCGGCATGTACCAATTCTATTTTGTATTATTTTATTTTTTTCAGGACATCTTTGTAGGGATGTTTAATAAGCAATAAGGATAGTTAACGGTGAATGGTAGTATTGTGATAGAATCACACTTCTCGCATTAAGCCAACTAATCGATTGGGTGTATGGAAGGTTTATTTACTTTTTTTAATTAATTTTAATTAATTATTTTTATAAATATATAATTAAACATTCAAATTAATTTTACGATTTCACGCATTTACGTTGCAAATGAATTAATTGCAAACTTGACCACTTGCGGTCTTCGGACGGGCTTCGGATGCATTCAGCAGGCGCCGTACGGACGCGATCGGAAATTGGCAGGGAAACGATTCATTGTCGGCGTATGTTGAGTCACGTCGTCAGAGGCGTTGTTTAACGGACAACATCGTTATAGCATTTTAAATCTTATCCTGTGCCCTATCGTGTCGCTCACCACCAGGCGCATGACTTGTTCGTCAAACATGAATTTATTTTATAGTTAGTAAAACAACTAAGTTCAATTCATGCTTTATGCTTTTTTACTATATTCTTTACACCACACTTGATATTCGGCATACTACCCACTCTATCAATAAATTTTCAGTACGCCGAACTGTAATAAATTCACTATTACTCAATAACCTCGTTGAATTTCGAATTCCGTTTGAAGCACAACATAACGCGTGAAATTCCCGTGGAAAAATTTGCCACATCCGCTATCCAGCTGCGATTTAATTCGCTTACAAAGTACACAACGCAAACCAAATATCGTAAATTGAAAAACTATCAAGCGAAGAGCTCACAAACAACCCGCGATCGAGTATTTTATTGAGCAAAATTCAAAAGAACAATATTTACTATTTGCGATGCGGTCTCTACAATTATATAAAAATATAGATTATAATTGTAAGTCTATGATTATATAATATATATATTTATATAATTGTAGATATTTTTTTCTTCTGTATCTGGAACGCAGTAATGCCTACATTACTGCTTGGCGGCAGAAATAGGTAAGGTGGCAGTACTTCTCTGGGCGAAATCTTTCACAAGGAGCTCTAGTGCTACTAAAAGTACATTTCAGGTCCAAAGTCTTTATTTAAAACTTGAAAGAAAATTTTACATGCATACTAAGGCTCAACTTACACTGGCGCAGTGTCGAAACGTTGCGTCGCGTCCTGTTTTTCAACTACAAGGCCTGGCGACGTGCAGACGCTCGCATTAGTTCGCCCGGAACAGTGTGGTCGGCGGCTGACGCCTCACAGCGATCAAGTAACGCGCGGGGACGCGCGTCGACGCTTGACTCTATGTTTGCATATCATAAATTTGTTCCTTAATAATGGGAAGACAGAGATAAATATGCTGTAGGCCAAAAACATGACGCGTCGCGACACTTCGACTCTGCGCCAGTGTGAGTTGAGCCTTATAGGACCAAGCATCGTAACTAACTTTTAAAGTTTTTAGGGAAACGCATTTTCGATTTAGCTCTTCGTGTTTTGTAACTTTTGTCAAATATGCTCTATAAATAAGTTACGTTCATATAAAAAAGGTACGCCTAATACGATTAGCAGAGAACGATCGCTTTTGGAAGCTGAGCAAGCTCGTACGTCTTGCGTAATTACGACAAAAATGGCAAATACGACAGTTAGTGAGGAGGTTATATGGTTTGATTGAAAACACTAATGTAACACATTTTTAAAAAGGCTATGTTTGTAATTTCACAGTATTGGTTTTTATTTTTATTTTAATGCACACATTCACAGCTCGCACTAGGCAAACCCTGTATCGGGGGTGCCATGGACAAACACCACAAATTACACCCAAACTCACGTGATAAATAAATGTGAATCAATTAGAAAATGATATTGTTAACTCAGAAATAAAACGTCGCCTTACTTTCTCAAACTTGTATCTTAAAGCACAAAGTAACTGAATGCATAAAATGGATTATATATACAAATTTTGCACGCTGATTTCAGATCATATTTCCTTCATATTCACACACTGGCTTTCGCGTATTCTTAAAGTAATGCACACAAATTATCACCCTTGATTAGAAATTTAAAATAAATATAAATAATCACTCTTACTTTATAAGATACGAGTTTGAGAAAGTAAGGCATCGAAAAAACATGTTGCATTGTGTAATTAATTGCAACTTTATATATAAAGAGTGTCACCAGATAATTTGTGAGAAGTTGTTGGAGATTGTTTATTCATTTGATTGCTCATAAATCGCATTATCATGTTTTTCTACCATCTTGTTTTTTTATTTCCCATTGCGGTTGGCAGAGGTTATCGATCGCCACTATACGATCCTGACTAACCAAGTTTTCTTATTCTTCGTACTACTCACTCCAGCCTTTTTAAAACTTTCTAGATTTGATCTGAAAATATTTTTCGTGACCGACATCATCCAATTTCCCCTTCTTTATATATCTTTCGTCTTCCTCCTGTTATTGTACCACGCTAGATGGGGTCGGCACAACATGTATTTTATTCCACTCTTACCTGTCAGCGGTCATTTCCATACTTACACCTTTCTTATCCATGTTATCTTTCACATAGTCCATTCGTGTTTTCTTTGGCCTTCCGCTCCCCTTATATCCCTCTATATTCATATCTAACACTCTTCTCGTCACATGACATTCTTCCCTCCGCATGACATATCGTCACCACGCTAATTAACCTATTACTCCTCATTCTCATCCTCCTTGTCTTATCTGTTGTCGTCACTTCACATATCCATCTCAACATTTGCATTTCCACTGCATGCACACTTCGTCTTTCTATTTTAATTCATTATCTGTTTTTGCCCCTGCAACTTTAACTCATATTACACTAAATGACGTAGAGCTACGTGGCTATTGTGTGTCAATTTCTGCTTCCAGGCTAGTATTGAGTGACGAAAAATTTGAATAACAATCGTCAGTGGCACAGTCTTCTCAAAAATAATCTGACCTTTATCTGTTCTACACTCTATTAAGAATTGTGACAAATACATCATAAGACAAATATAAATATTTAAAATGAATTTTTGATTTGATATCTTACCTACTACATAATCATTGTCTAATTAACGCGCTAAGTGTTTATTTTGCCAGTGTTTAGTACCCAAAGTTATGCCTTCATTTTTATCGTGAATTGTCTGTCGATTGAATTGCCTATCAGTGCCAAATATCAACAGTACAGCGATTGAAATTTTGAGAGCCAACTTTTTTTAAACTTAAACTATTTAGGTGGTAAATTGTTATTAACTTAATTAGGATTCTCCTAAGCTGGCTTTTGCTAAAAACATCAGCAGTGTGATTGAGGTTTTTTTTAATGACACTGAGTGACGGAACGAACAAGGCGTACGCCTGGTGGTAAGCGACACGCTTGTCCATAGCAATTGCAGTGTCACTCAGAGCTTTAAATCGCAAAGACCTAAGGGGCACTACCACTGCGCCTGTCGCCATGAGACATAAGTTGACAAGTCCCACGGGCCTGCAATTTCCCCAGAACCCTTACTCTTTAAAACCGGAACAGAGTAATGCTCACATTATTGATTGTCGGCAAATATTGGTAAAGTGGTCGTACTTTCCTAGACGTACTGTTTCAAATAGAGCTCTACTGCCAATGAAGTTAGCTACGTTCGCTGAAGTTGATCCCTTCTAACTTTCCCATAGCCTTGTGTAGTTCATCGGTATCGGTATTTTGTGGAAGAGCCACACTCAAGAGTTCAAACAGCCGCTATTTGCCAACTACTGGTCTGAGTTAAATAATAAGCGTGCTCTGTAGGGTTAGCACGATACTGAACGAGATACTGCTATTCTCGCATAGACATCTCGTGCTTCATGTCGCTCTCGCGCTAGTCGCGCCCTACTGTCCTAGCACTACTGGGGGTTCTCCTTTTAGACATCCGTGCGAAACAATTACTGTGAAATAAGTAATACTCGACCAAAAGACGTAAGATGCGAATGAAGCTTCATACTTGGATATTGCGTTTTGATTTGGTCGAATATTACTTATCTGACAACTTTTTTTTTCGGACTGATGTCCGATGCAGGACGGGAGTAGGCTCCTGATCTGCCGCATTCCGCTACAGTTACTTAGACTAGGGAATCTAATAATTGCTACCTTGGGGCCGTAATAACACTATTTTTAAAACGCAATGGCGAAGAAAGACGAGATTTTTTTGCAAAAACAAAACTGGCTTGGCGAGATGAGCCGGATATACCACATTTATTAGTTTCGTGCAGGACTGACATCGCGAATAAATATGCTTCATGACTACGTGTGTGCAAACCCTTGTGGCAATTTAATCAGCCTTATATCTCGATGCGTCTCTCTCGTCTCTAGACCTTATTAAAAAACGTTAGTAATGTGACTAAAAAACTGAAAAATATATATGATAGTCGCGTAACCATGGAGCATAAGCAAAGCTACCCACCATAAAGGTTTGCACGCATGTAGTCACGAGACAGGTTATTCAGCTCAGTTCAGTTAATTCACAAAAGCTGAGAGGTCATATTGCTAGCTTATTTTTCAATCGGGTTTGCTTTGGCTATTGTCACAAAATAGACCACTGCAGATTCGTCAAGTCGCAGGAAGCTGTTGGATGCAGTTCTTTGCAGGGTTGGAAAAAATTATGATTTAAAAAAAATAATCGAATAAGCACGATTTTTTGAAAAAGTCCTAATTACTCATGATTTTTCCATTTTATCATACAGTTTAACAATATTTTTGCGTAAAACGTAGTAATGTAAAAGATTAATTAACCGCAGCAAGCCAGTTTCTGTTTAAGTATTATACATATTTATTTAACTGCCTCCGTGGCCGAACGGTTATCATGCCGGACTGCCACGCAGAGGTTCCAGGTTCGATTCCCGGGCCGGGAGAAATATTTGTATGGCCTACATTTATTTCTCTCGTGGGTTTGGGTGTAATTTGTGGTTGTCTATGTGTGTGTCCATGGCACCCGCACACAGGGCTTCCATAGTGCGGGGCTATGTTGAGTGTGTGCGTGCGTTATTATTATAATAATTATATTGATTTCTCAGATGTAAAAGATCGTAGTCTTTAAAATATTATTGTCTGATGTTGATTTCTGTGAAAGAAAACAAAATTAAACACATTTGATTAACTCACTGATTTTATATTGAAAAAATTATGTCATTTAAATCATGATTTAAATCAAAATGATTTAATCGTGCCAACCTTGGTTCTTTCACCTATTTCGATGACGGTGATGATACTGTCGCAGCTATTTATTGATTTGTGCCGAGTACGAGAACAACGTCCTAAAAGAACTAGCCGCCTTAATTCTTATTTAATTACTTAAGTTGTTAAATTACTATTATTGGTTTATCAAATAAACACAGAGCGGTCTGTGGTTCCTTCGATCCGCCTAGCCTGGAACTAGCGTCTGTTTGCCGAACTGAGGCTACCGCTCTCACCAACTTTGCTTCAGGTCGGAGTCAATAAACCTTGTGAACTTCTCTATGGGCTTGTTGCATATCTTTCTACTGGTTTAAACGGCTTTTATACCGTAGCGCCAGCTATGAAAAACTTATGAAATATCATGATAGTAAAAACATCATGATGTTCAATAAAATAAAATACTGTTTGTTTATTTAAATTTTTATTGAATTGATATTCAATTATTTTTTGTGAAATTACTCCACTAGTTTGTTATAATTATTAATACAAAGATCGAACACTCAGAAAAAATTCCTTCGAACCGACGTCTTCTTGCATACCGTGTCAGACGCTATACCTATATATACTAAAAAGTCGTTGAAAGACCAAGTACAAAGACACGACGCAAGCACATAGAAAAATTCGTGAGGTCCGTTGGTTCGTTCCGTGGCTTAGTTGGTATAACGTCTGGCACGGTATGCAAGAAGACGTCGGTTCGAATCCGACCGGATCGAAGGAATTTTTTCTGAATGTTTTTTCTGAGTACTGTTTGTTTGTTGTGTAAAATTTAAACCAAACTAAATTTAAACTAAATGATCTTTTTAAGTCGTAGTACCCTAATGGTTTGACCTACTGCTTCTCTCGGTTTCGAGTCCGGACTCGCATCTCTCAGAATTTTTCCGAATTATACCCTGAATTAAGCCATCCTGAAAATAATAATGTTTTACCTTTCCCTGTTGGACAACAGTAAATACTAATAAGCTGCTACGAAGTAAACTTGGTTCTTGTATAGATTGGTATTACCTACCGTCATTCGCTATCTGTGCTATCAAGTTAATCGTGTCCGCGTAACACGTGAAGGTACGCGGTGCTAGTCGCAATCTAATCTCAAATAAACTTACGTTACCATTCACCATGTTTTCCTGAACATTCAAGCTAGTTTAAACTTAGTTTCTTTAAAATAATAGGATTTACAACACCACTACAAAAAACAACCTGGACCTCAGTGGAGCAGGATTGTCTCTATGTAAATTAAATTACTATAATTTGCATGAAGGGTTAAGGAAAACATCGCGTTGAAACACGCACGTCTGTGAAAGATCAAAACTATTGGGAGACATAAAAAAATACAACCTACTTTAGGATCATCAGCGTGGTGCCCAACAGTTTTCGCTTAGAAAAGACAGCGAGAAAAAGAGAGACGAAGACTCACGCCTAGTTGCAGAACATGTATATGTTGATTCAGACACAGTAATCTAGGTACATTAACTCAATCTTTAAGGGATACTCGAAAGGACAGCCACAATGACTCTGGGGCCGGTAAATTATGCACGTAAGTCAAAATACCTTGGATAAAAAAAAAGCTTGGAAAAGCGTGTCAAGAGGCTTATAGGTGACTCGGATTTAGTAGAGGCGAAGCTGCAGAGCCTTGAAAGCCGCAAAGCTACCTGCTTATCGGTATTCTACAGGTTATATCACGGAGAGTGTGCATTGGAATTGCATGATTTAATTCCGCTTTCCCCTGTCCATCATCAGGGTTATAGACATAGGCTGGGTTTCCACCCCTATGTTGTGGATACACCCAGAATTCGCACGAAGCATTTCGCTACCATATTTATATGGCGAGCCGCTAGGGGTGGAATTCCCTGCCTGCGGACGTATTTCCGGAACGCTATAACTTGACCTTTTCAAGGCGAGGGTAAACAGGCATTATTTAGGTGTGGATGCTACATGAGGTGTGATGGAGGTCAAATTCGACCTTATTTTTGTATTAAACAACAATGTTAATTTTTTTTAAATACCAACATTGTTCGTGTTCTTTATAATACCGGAAGCGTGAATAAGCTACTAGAATTTAAGTTAATCGGTCGACGTTTTTTACTTTCTGATTGCTGTTGAGCCTCATATGGCCTAATTAATACCTGTACGAGGGAATATCTCTATGCGGCCACAGATACCGCAGTCTAGGTGACAACACACTATTCAAAGTCAATATAGTCTTACAATAAAAGAAGCACCGACATGATAAGAACAAGAATTTTTGCTCGCTGAACATATTCGTAAAATGTTTAGGGAGTGTTCATATAAATGTACTATATATACCCTTTTATGATACATGTCCACGAAGTCCGTGTTATCATTTTTATATAAATAAATTGATTTCATTTTCCACAAAATGCATTAGTAGCAGTTGAGAAATATTAGTAACGGTCTGATAAGGTATCAATCATAAGGGGTACTGATAAGGTATGTGTGTATACGGTTAAATTGTTGGAAATATGTGATTACTGATTTCGATTAGTATCTAAGAATTTTTAGCGTAGCCTCTCATACTTGTCCAGTTTCAAAGATTTCGGACTTGTTCGGAAGAGAATTTAATAAATATTGGTTGTCGTTTATAATTGAAAACTTGCTGTGTACTACACTATCTTGCCACTGGAAATCTGTCCTAAGCACTCAGCACAATCTTGACTAGGTCCCCCATTTATTTTATCCTCAGATAGTGCCCAAAAATAGCTCTGTACTCGAGTTAATGGAGGTGGTTAATGGGTAAGTCTTTTAACGTGTGACTACATTTATCATTCGGTAATGAGGGCGTTGACACGACAGCTGTTAATACAGCTTCGTTGCTGCTGACCTGTGATGTCATTCAATTATAGAACTACCTGAACCCAAATGAACATCGCGCTCACGTACCGATCAAATGCTAACAGCAACAACTATACCAGTAAATTCACAGTTAGCTACTCGTACGTAGACGTGTAAGTGTGGTTGTAAAGCTATAAACGAGCTCAGGAATTAGGACAAGATTCCATCAAGTTATTATAGTATGCAACATTCTTCAGATACCATCTGACGACTCGTTACGCTGCTTTTAATAAAGCAGCGTAACGAAACCTTTTCGTAATGGCTTGCTTAGTAACCTTGTATTCCTTCGCCGAAAAAGTACAAAAAATATACCAGGCAGGCAAGGGTTGCGGTGCGCTTGCGCTTTCTCAAGATACGGAGATAAGGTCCTTACACGCCCGAGTTGCTCCGATGACGCCCGAGTAGCCCCGAAGGCTTCCGAGCCGGCAACGAGGTCATTCAACGTTCCCTTTAATTGTCGTTTCTTATCATCACGGCCAGCCGCCTATCTCCCCGTCTCTCTCTCACCTATTTGAATATTTCAATTTTATAAGGAACAGCAATGCAGTCTGACGTTGATTTAGAAAAGCGGTGAGGCTACTATATCATTTATGCTAGAGAAGGGAACCTCGTGGCATAAATTGAATTAATGTGGACCATCAATTTGTTTGAGAATTATAGACGGTCAATGATCTCCTTATTTAGAAGGACCGAAACCAGAAAAATGACCTTGGTTATCATCTTCATTTGTAGATGCCTAACTAAAATTTGCACTGTTTAGTTGGCACTGCTTATTGAAGTTGCGAGTTTCAGAGTGTACTTTCACCTTGGCACTCTCTTAGCACGTCGAGAAACAGTGCTTTTACAAAGTTTCTCGTGAGTTTTTAGTTAGTTCCGATAGTATGATACCAGCGAAACAAACCATATTTTTCACAAATAGTTACGATTCGTTTGAGATTATATGGAAATTAACGAAAGTCGTGTTTTTTTTTCGTCTTATTGCTTTTGAAAATTTTAATGAAATACTAGGTTCCATACATACTAGGTACAGTGAGTGAAAATTATAAGAAAAATTACTTAAAAACAATATCCAAAACGCCACATATAATGATAGACGTATTCAAAACGTATCTTACGATGTAAACTCTATGACAGATAGCGTTAATCAATTACAAGCTGTCACACTCATAGATCTTTGTCAGATTAAGACTGACTATGTATTGCTTTTCAACAACAGAGCGAAGGATTTGTGTAAGGGTGCTATTAAGACACTAGCATTGTAATAAGGCCCCATTGTAGCTCCGTTGACCAGAAGACTGGTAATTTGCTGATAGCTATTTCCACCAAAAAATAAATTTAGCTATTAAATTGGCAAACGTTGCCAGCTTCCTGGCAACGATGCCCTAGAGTGCGGCTCTCGGAGAAATTCTCTACAAGGTGGAATAGATATTTCTAAGCAGAACATTTCTTTATTTTTATTCTATATGTAGCATAACTTATGTCTCAGGGTGACGGGCGCAGTAACAGTGCCCATAAGCTCTATGCGAAAAGCTTTTTATGTTTAGAGGTTTGTCCAGGGAAGTACTGCCATTTTACTTATTTCTGCCGCCAAATTTCGGTTTTTAAAGATGCTGGTAAAATTATGGGCACATGGGACTTGTCAACTTTGTCTTAGGGTGACGGGCGCATTGGCAGAGCCCCTCAGATCTTTGTGATTTAAAGCTCTGAGTGAAACTGCAACTGTTATTGTCGCTTACCACCAGATGCACGACTGTTTCGACCCGTCACTTGACATTAAAAAAAATGCCTAAACCAAACTACTAATTATGTTACTTCAAGTAATAATTTGGTATCCAGTGATATATAGTTATAAAGACCGAATATCGCATTGTTTTCCCAAGACACACTTCTGTGTACAACAGGGACCGGCCAATCAATTTTCGGCTTCCCATATAAATCATCCTAGACGTCATTTCACGCGCATGACGACGAAGAAGGATGTTCCTATTACTTATACTCAATGATTTTTCTTATAAAATTCGACAATATTGTTATTATTTCCTCGAACAATTGTATTTCTTTTGATAATGAAGTTTCTTTAACACTTTTTGATTCTTTTGTACGATGGTCTCCTCGTACAAAAGAATCAAAAAGTGTTAGCCTGGAAGCACTATAGAGGTGTCCAGTGTGAAATATTAATTCTATGATTGACTATTGAAACGTGCGGGAATTCTGTTTTTCAGTTTGTCAGTTCACACGTGCTCTTACGTGCATGCGCTCATTTATAGATTAAGTTGTATTTGAGGATTGTTTTTCGAATTCGGCAAGACAGAATAATATCATCGAAGCGACCGTCGCAAATGTCGGCTGAATTGACGCATGTTCGCAAAATCCTCATGTGTCAACTCGGGGTCAATATTAATTTCTTAATGCACGTCAGCCCGGCCGTATTGTCCTCTCCTTTAATTTACTAGATGGCCACGGTCGTCGTCATTATTGATGAAGCCTATGTTTTTACAAGTACTCTATCACAGGGTTTGTTGGGCATCAACAAAAAATGCGAAATTTGTTAATATCTGTTTATGACTTTTTCTATACATCGAAAGGTGCATTTAAAATCAAATATTATTATAAGCTTCTGGCATTCGATACATATATATATACCTATAAACTTTAATATCCGCCTTGGCTTTGTGAGATTCACTGAAACAATTCTTTCTTTCCTGTATCTTGTTTACATTTTTCTGAAACTCAGCGCGTTGAGTGTGCAGGTGGATTTGCGAGATTCAAAGGGATTTTGACTGCTCAGCCGGTGTATAAATGTTAGAAAAACCCGCGTTGAGGACTTTTAGATGAGGGCATCGATAATGACAGTGCTTGACCCGCGCAAAAGCGGGAGGGACCCAACATCGTTTCACCCGCTAAAGATGTCGTCAAATGTATGCAAGGTTCCTTTTTATCGGATTAGAATTCTAATGTTGTCATCACACGATCGGTGAAATGTTATTTATATACGGGCACCAAAAAGTCATTAATATGATAATATGTAATGAGTTTCGAAGAACGTACGTCAAACGTATCATTCTGTAAGTAATAATAATAAAGGACACTTTAATTCATATCTGGTAGTCTAACATCTAATTTGGTGGTGGACGAGGTGATTATACTTCAGGGAAACCTGTTATTTATTCCCGTTGTTTTTGTATTGTCATTACATTTTTATCCCCGATTGTATTTCTCATTCAGTTCCCACGTGTTACTAGAAAATAATCTTTTGTATATAATTCGAAGCTTGTTTGCTAGAGTTCGAAACCGTATGGATTAGTGATGCGTCATTTGCTATAACGGTATTTATGAAAATATTTGTTTTACACAAATTACTAAGATTAAAGCAAAATAACATTTCTGTTAAGACACTATTCATATTGTCGTCTTACGTACCTGAATCCATCAAAATTATAACCTTTTTTAATAATTACAACGTACTTTCTCTTGAAAAGTTTTTCTCGCGACGAACATAACTTAACTAACTCAAACTGTAAGCGTAACAATACAAAGTGTTTGTTTTTATTATCTACCTCTCTTTACGGCGAAAGTAAGGATGAGGCGTCAAATAAAAGTCTGAACGTTTTACAGATGTCCGAATGACAACATTGACTCTAATACCAAAAGTTGGGCACCAATCTGCTGCGAAAGTTTGATCGCAAATTATGTAGAGGTAGTATTTTTTATTTTTAGGCAAACAGTCTGCATCAAGCAATATAAAACTACGCTAACTTAAGTTGTTCTTCACGTTAAGAACTTTGCTACGATTGCTACATGGGGTCGGCGTGAAAACACATTTTATTTTTCTGGTAATATCGAGGTTTACGTACTCTGCTTATTCAATCTGTAGTACCGTAGTCTGTTCCAAAGAAGTTTCCTAAGATGCCCAACGACAGAATTGTCTCCGAAACGTGTACGGTTTGTGTGATTTTATGCGATCCCGGTACGATCATTGTTATCGATAGGACGTGACATGGCTCCGATTCATCCTTCTATCCTATCTTATGTGATCTCACCATATCTGTCACCATTATTCATGCCTTAATGGAAATCTACAAAGTGCAGGGGTCTTCGTAAAATGGTTGCTAAATTGTGCTTGTTTCTTGTAAATGCGAACAATTGTTCCCTAACTACGGTTGCAAACCGTAACTGTTGTTGAGGTGCTCACGATAGGTTTAGTTCGTTTTCGGATATTTTATAAATGAAGTCCATGCGTGATAATAATTTTTTGGTAATATGTTTTGAAACGAACGTCCAAAAATCGGGTCAATAGTGCTGTAACCCCTCAGCAATTGCAATCAGAAAAATTGTCTGGACCTCGCTCCTCAGGGTCGAACCGAGTACTTCTATTTTCGAATTGCAACGCATGAAGGTCAACAGTTGAACTGGCGCCTTTGTGATTACCGTTTTCAATACGCACTGAACTTGACGTTTGGTACGCATTCACAATCTACTATGAGTATGACCATATTCTTTGTAAACATTAATAATTAGGATTATACTTTTGACAACATAAACAGTATTATAAATAAATGTCTTGCCAAGACAGCGAATTAATTACCGTTAGCCTGCTAGCGTATACTTCGCCCACAGACAATCAGTGCAGAACTGAAACAAAACGCTTCTGTTTCTCTCCGTACACACACATCACTACCAGCAGGGGACGAGTGAATTAGTTTTCCAATCACTAAGAAATATATATTAGACAACATAACATACGTTGCTATTATCCCAAAGTAAGTTACTAAATCACTTGTGTTATGGAAATCGGAAACAATGACGGTACCACAAAAACCCGACATTATATAAAAGTTAGTTACACGGACCCGTTCGGAGATTGAAGACTTCAAAGATGACGACACTATGAAAACCGGTGCGCAAGTCACTGGACTACGGAGGCTGTTAAATGTTATTCATTTCATAAATTAAATCGATTATTTGTAATATGTGGGATATCTGTCTATGATTCGTGCTCGAATAAAGCCGCACGTAGTGGAAATTTGATTAAATTTTCTAACCTAGTTCATCTGGATAACGAAGTTACAGAATTCGCAGGTGGAGACAGACACAATGAAACAAAAGACTTAATATGTGCCAGTAGATTGATAACGGGGTGATTAACATGTTAAGATTTGACCCACTTTCCTTCGTCGTTTAATTATACTGTGTGTGGAAATGCGCTAAAATCTTGTACACACACTGTTTTCGCTAGAGTATAGTGGTCTAATTAATACCGGAAGAACTTGGTATTTTGAAGATAACTGTAAAATACATTATTCCAATACACGGAATGCTATAGTTTTGAAAGGCACATTTGAAATTCAGAACACTTAAAACACATTATTAACCACCAGAACTAGCTACAGGCGTGGACAATATAATAAATAGTTAAAACTACAGAGGATAATAAAAACAAGTAAAGACCAAACAAGAAGCAGCGAGAAACAAATAGAAACACAAATTAAACTTTCCTGAGGGCGATGTGGAATAAAATCGTTCAATTTGGCAGAACTTTCGATAAAGTAACGAAATAATTTTATAGTCCAGGAGTCAGTTTTCTAAAACTGGCTCTTGTCCAGACTTTTTTAAGAGCACGTATTTCATTTTTGACAACAACAATCGCTGTCCTTGTTTTAGTTGGTCCAGACAAAGGAGACATGCGATGGCAATTCTTATTTAAACTTGTTTCTTAGATAATTTTCTTTTAGTGCTTATGTTGCTGAGTTGAGATTTTCCCTTGAAGGACAACGTTTAAGATTTATTCACTTACTTTGTGGTCGTCGATATTTAAGTATTTTAAGATTTTGGTTTTACATTGCAGGCGACTGTCTTGTGCGATTATCATCTCATAGTAAAACAATTTCACAATAACACGATTCCACCTTGTAGTATACAGTTACTGAGATATCCCGCTAATCCATATAGCTGAACAAATCGTCGCCTTACTTTCTCAAACTCGTATCGTAGAGCACAAAGTTACTGAAATCCAAAAAAAAATTGTATATTCAAATTTTGCAGGCTGATTTCACACACATTTTCTTCATATTCGCCTATGATATTCACAGACTGGTTTTTACATATTCTTAAAGTAATGCATCCAAATTAACATCCTTGATAAAAAATTTAGAATAAATACATTGACTTACAAATAAATGAACGACGGGTCTAATACAAAAACCACGAAAGAAATGTCCCAAGTCAACCTATTTAAACGTAGTGACATGTAAAGAAATATGAAAAAGCTAAAACGTTGTATTTAAATTGTAATGTCATCGCAATACTGTCTAAATTTGCTTGCTTCGCGGTCAGTCGAACAAACGAAGACTAAAGCGTGAATGACGCTCCATATACGATTTTAACGTCCTATAAGTTCGGACACTTTTTAGCGCGGACCCGACGCCCATATAATTGTAAGTCAATTAATAAATACAAAGTTTTGCGATCTCCTGAATAATCACTCTTTATAAGATACGAGTCTGAGAAAGTAATGCATCAATATTGTCAGTGTATAGTAGAAAGGGCTTAAGCTACTGGTCTGTTTTAGTTTTTAACGACTGTCTGAAACATTTATGACCTGTTTTATAATTACATTTTGGGCACTTTTAAAATTGAAATCTACAATACACCGACGATATGCACTTATCGTGTCATATTCGTGTTATTGTCTTGTTTGTTTTTTTTGTTGACTTAAATTGTTACCACTACACATTCAAGAAAAAAGTAGTAAGGTTAGAAAGGACTTCACTAACTTTACTAAATAAAATTTTATCAGACTTATTAATCATGAATTCCGATGGCCGATTTGGAGAAGGTTTCTCGACATTTTCACAGAAGATATATAGTAATACTCCTTTAGATTTATCTTATTCCTCAAACTCTTTTCGTAATATAACGTCGACTGGCTAAAAAGAAGGAAATTTTATTAAAACTCGTTAGTGAATTAAACTTTCTGATTGATTCTGTAGATCTTTCTAAGATTTATAAAACAAACTTTAACTCCGAGTAAGCAAAAATAGCGAACTAAACTAGTTTTCTTATTTTCAAAACAAGGTCTGTATGATATTAAGCAAGGAAATTAAATCAAATTTTCAGTTTACTTTGCTATTTCTTGCTTGAACGTAGGCAAGGTTCGTTTTGTAAATACAAAAATCTTTTTGCTTAGACGAAGTCAAAGTTCGTTTTATAAACATCAGCATTAGATTTGTTTGAGGTGAAAGGTGTTTTCATATAAAATGTTCGCAAAGATTATACTGAAGTATCATAGGCGCATGGAACTTGTCAACTTATGTCTCAGGGTGACGGGCGCGGTGGCAGTGCCCCTCAGGTCTTTGGGATTTAAACCTTATCGCTTACCACCAGGCGCACCACTTGTCCGTCCCGGCACTTGGTATTGTAAACTGGGACGTAGCTTAGGATGCGTAGCGAGAGGTACTTTTATGAATATAAACTAAAATAATCTTCAAAACTTGGTTTATTGTACTTTTTCACATATTTTCTAATACAGGTTACATCTCCAACTCTCAAGATGTTCTATTCTTTTCTTATTTCATTTTTCAAAACACATTCTAATTACAAAACTATACTCACTCAGCCAGTGATTCTACTCATAGAGTAGAGCCTAGACTACAGTATTATATAAAAAAAAAGTACCTGCCTACTAATTTCGCTTAGTTAAACCATAATTTTTTATTGTTTTTCATAGCTTTTATATTTATAAAATTATCTATGTTTGTGCTAAAAAGAAAATATTGGCGTCTAATGGTGGATTCGTCATCGGTAATTAAGAAATAAAGTTCGACTTTTGGGTATGTTCACGCAAAAACTTTTGTACGAAAACTGCCGACAAAACATACGAGAGAAGTATACGACGATGCTATTCTTTAGATAAGAAGCGCTATTATAGACATTAGTGAGCGCCATGGTCATGCTCTCGCCTGTAGAAATAACCCACAATGACGTTAATTTGTTAAGTTGCTCATGCTATAGGTATATGAGTAGGATAGAACCGTGACATGAATAATGGAAGTCGTTGCATAATAATTTGTAATGTCGAGTACCATAGGTACGAGATTTTATTTTAATTAATCATTGCATACAATATTTTTTCTACGAAAAAATAAAATAATGAAATACAATCAATATTTAATGTATACATTGTTAACAATCCATGACAACAAACTCAAACGAAAGACAAAGAAACGATACAAAACAAAGAACCAAAGAGATAGATAGAATACAAGTGGTCAAGTACCGCTTATTTTTAACCAATATTTTTTTTGTACAGATTTAGAGCCTATGCGCAACACGGCGTATTTTTTACGTACGCACGTCATCTGCGCTTATACTCAGGATTCTATTTTTGATTTCAATCTTAGGGTCGTATTCCAGAATTCTACTCAATGCTCAAGTCAGGATCTGAGTATGATATTAAGCACTGGAAATACGACCCTAATGGAAGGGACTCGAGTATGATTTCGAGTGCTTTAAACCGTACTCAAATCCTGATTTGAGCATTGAGTGGAGTTCTGGAATACGACTCTTAGGTTCCTTCGCTTGCTCACGTTTCAATACGAGGACTCGCATCAAACAATAACTTTGCAGCCTCGCATAACAAAAACAATTATGTTGTATCATTATAAAGTCAATGTGTTGTATACAATAATTACATTATTATCAGGAAAACATCGTCTTTGTGCTCGAACGGCTGTATTTTTTGTCGTGACAGTCTGACTCAGCTTTGAAAAGCGCATGTTCTCCGTTAAGTGTCGTATGTTCATATTTTATATTATATCACACCGTTACCGCTCAGTTACACAAAGATAAAGTTTTGCGCGCTCAGTTACCACGCCTTCATGTACATTAATGACGAATCTGAATTCTATTTATAGGCAACAATATTTAAATTCCTCTGAAGAAATCCACCGCGCGGTCGTCACGCGGGCCGCCGCGTAGACCAAATTCAAGCCAGACAGAAAGTTCATTTAAGTTAAAACGTTAAAGCTGAACAAGTAGAACGTATTTTGCCATTACAGTTAGACGCACGCGGTGGCACGCGGCGGCACGGGGACCGCGCGGCGGCCGCGCGCGTTTCGTTTGTTTCGTCCATGGATGTACTGTCACCTTACCTATGTCTGCTGCCAAACGATAAAGTGAGCATTACTGCGTTCCGGTTTAGAAGGGTAAGGGTGCTGGTGAATTACAGGCACATAGGACTTGCCAACTAATGTCTCAGGGTGACGGGCGCAGTGGCAGTGCCCCTCAGATCTTTGTGATTTGGGGTTCTGAGAGGCACTGCAACTGTTACGGCAAAACAAAATGGCGTGTCGCTCACCACCAGACGCATGACTTGTTCGTGTAAAAAAATATACATAATTTGTTTGTAGTTCGTATTTTTCTTAGTGATAAATGCACTCGTGACGTTAAATTACATTTGGCTTTTTTAAATCTTGGGTAACAGGTAGTTTATAAGTAGTCCTACTGCTGGGCACAGGCCTCCTAGTGGGAATCATTAAATTGTTTCTTAGATGTGTGCAGGTCCCCCACGATATTTTCCTTCACCGAAAAACGGTAAATAGTAACTAAAACATACAAATGAAAAGTCTTACATATAAATAATAACTAAAACAATAACTATAATGATTACAAATGTGTGGCGAGGATTCTCAACTCAGTATATGCTGTGCAGACTTGGTTAGCACAACACTGATTTTCAGCCAGGACCTTCCGGTTTAACGGTGGTATATTAGATAATAAGGTATCTATGATGAGCGTGAAAGGGAAAGGAAAGAAAAAAATAGTTACTTATACAATAAAAACCGACAGAGATTGTCAGTGTTAAGACAGAATGAGCATTTCCTTGGACGTAAGAAGTGGTATAAAAAAAAAACAAAAACATAAAAGAATACAAAAATGTTTAAAGGGAAACAAAAAAAAAAAACCAAGCCAAAACATTTATCCTAAGCAGATACAAATTACGTTTAAGTACAAAATTTACTTATAACATATTTTGATAAACCTGGGTGATTAAGCATACTTCTTTTGAGTGGTTAAAAATATTTTCCTCCGTTTAGACCATTGACTTACAAATAAATGGACGACGAGTCTAATACAAAAACCACGAAAAAAATGTCCCAAGTCAACCTATTCGAAATTTAAATTGTAATGTCATCGCAGTATCGCGCTGTCAGTCGAACAAATGAAGACTAAAGAGGAGTTTGGCGCTCTGTATACGATTTTAGCGCCTTACAAGTGCGGACACTTTTTAGCGCGGACCCGACGTCCATATAATTGTAAGTCAATGGTTTAGACTTAAAATTTAGCTGGGACATACTTTCAAGCAAGCAACACATTAAAAGGAAGCGAAACACGAAAAGTTTAACTAGAATATAAAACTGTATCCGAACTTTTTAAGTATTTACTTTCTTTGATGATTCTGAGTAATGGATCGTATCTGTTTTACGTTTACCGGGGGTCGTTGACCTTGAGCCGGAAACCAATTTAACCGAGTACAGATGTACACAGAGCGAAACAGATAAGATCGACCAAATTTATACACGCCATGTAATTATACGACACAGAGCATATTGGTTTTACTACCGTTTTCGGTAGTATGAAATTTTCTACTACAAATCTGCAATAAAAATTAAATAACGAAGTGCCCTAGAACAATATTTTAATATTGGATGCCACCCCACATTCGGTCCCCTGGTTGCTAACAGCCATTTAGTCAGATCGTTGCCGGATGTTAATGCATAATTCTTGTGTAGGTATACATAGGAACTTGTAATTTGCGAGTGAACATGCATTATAGTGGAATTAGATTGAGGTTTAATATTTTGATTAAGTGTCAGAGGCGCCGAAACACAGCAGATCATACAACGAATATACGTTGCATGTGGGTAGTTCTAATCACGATTGAAGTATTTTGACAAAAATGTGGCCCAAGATTTTTGTTTCCTATTTTAGTTCGTAAATTAGTATTGCATGTTGGTAAAGATGTTCGTAATGTATTGTTAAAAGGAACAGTAAAAAAATGCGAATTATGACGATTTGAAAAAAATGTTGTCAGAGTACTGATAAAATAGGAAATGTATAAAAACGGAACAAGTAACAATAAAATTGATTATTTTTTAGTTTGCAGAAAACATGCAAAATCTGTTGTACATTAATTTTTCAGAGTCAATAAATCGCTAGTAATATTACTGTATAGGTAAAAAAGTTCACAACGAGCTACGAATTATTCGTGCGGAATAGCAAAATTGCACGAAAATAGTACTATTTGTGATAATTTTGGAGTCACATGTTTTTCCAGAGGACTGATAACAAATTGCAGCGACAAAAGTATTTAAATGACCTTGAGTGCAAAATAAGCACTGGGCAGAATGTATTTTCTTATACATAATGGCTCATTTCTTGATTTAAAAATAATAAGATAACTTCTAATAGTTGCTTGGTAATTCAGCTTTTAAATAAATTTTTTTATCACATTCGCACTTTGCGACACACCAGAGGACTGAGGTTTTCTTGTGTGTCGCTTGTTCTTTTCGTAAAAAAATAATTCTTTATGTCGCCTGTTACAATGACGAAATGGTTAATTATGTAAATAAAGGTGTCGATATAAAAATAAATGATCTAAGGAAATAATTTCACATGATATGTCTCGGACCATCGAAAATTCCATCATGATTAGAACGTACCATGTATACTTAGTTCTTTTGCCGATCTTACATAAATATTGAAACAGGCGTTTTTATTACCGTTCCTCTGTGTTCATATTTACATTTTTCACATTCCTTGCCATTGTGTAACGTTTGCTTTTGTACTTAAGGACGGTATTGGCATGTGATACTGCTTTTTGATGTTGCCATGATGGTGTCCGAACTGGCAGGCGATTTTCTTTTGTCGTCAATTTTCTCAAATATTTAATTACAAGGCTTCCAAGAGCATACTGTTTCAAGAACATCGTAATTTCTAGGTCTAAAAAATCCTATAATCCTATAAAATTTAGTTTTATAAAAACAAGTTGTTACAACATTTAAGCCTACTATGTTAATGTTGGAGCATAACATCATAGTATGAGGTATAATAATAAAATTGCCGTCTGCTAACTAAACGCGGCTCAATGAAAAAATATTTTTTTGAGACATCATAAAAAACTATAACACAGTTTTAGAATTATTGTAATTGATTAATCATATTCAGCTATGCATCGTTAGGGTAAGTTCAAGTCGAATACGTTAATTAATTTTACATGTTTTTAAAACAGAATTTTGTGCTTTATCTTTTGCAATTTAAAATGGATATACCATTTGCCACTTTTTTGTTATTTATATTTATATACTATTTGTATTTATATACTTTATTTGCCGCGTTTTAGTTAGTGGACGGCAGAAAAGTCGATAACACATTTCGTTATTTAAGAAGAGCATTGTATCCAAATAGAAAAAAAAAGATGGAACCGGAAAATTTGCGAATCGTTACAGGCAATAGAAAAATGTAATTCTTCGCAATCCATACCAACGCGGCGCCCCCGCAAAAAGGATAAAAAGAAATAAAAATGCCGACCGATCGCAATTGTATTATAATTGTTACCGTTAGGGTCGTACACATTATTGGTGGCGCAGTACCATTCACCATAAAATTCTGTTCCTAATAAACATGATAAAACGGAACCATTTTAAAGATTTAGAATGATTGTTTTTGGTCAATCTGTGACATTGTACTTATAGCGTAATTACCGACTCGTATATATTTTTAAGATTTTGCATTACCACTCTGGTGATCTACTTACTACCGATAGTACTATGGTAAGATTATCTACCTGTATTACTACTCTACCTTAGCTGGTAGTATTACCGACAAATATTTATAAGTATCTCTAGAAAAGGGAGCGAAAAATATTTTGCTGTAGACAAGAAATTATAAATATAAGTACATCTAGTGAGTGAAAGCCTTTATCAATATGGAAACAAGAAATAATAACGTGGAGAGTGTCTTTCATGAAATCGTGAAATTTTTTTTTACGTTTTAACGCACATGTATTTAAAAAAAATCACGCACACACTCAACATAGCCCCGCACTAGGGAAACCATGTGTCGCGGGTGCCATGGACACACACATAGACAACCACAAATTACACCCAAACTTACGAGAGATATAAATGCAGTTCATACAAATATTTCTCCCGGCCCTGGAATCGAACCTAGGACCTCTGCGTGGCAATTCGGCATGGTAACCGTTCGGCCACGGCGGCAGTTTGACAATTTGACTAGGTATGACTTTTTATGATATCAAGTGACGGGACCAGAAAGCGCCCACGCCTGTCCATATCAGTTACAGTGCCACTCAGAGCTTTAAATCGCAAAGATTTGAGGGGCACTGCCACTGAGCCCGTCTCCCTGAGACATTAGCAGACAATAAAGAATAAGAGAACGGACACTCTCCGCCCCTCCCTAGTTTTTGATACCGCACCACGCCCCGCACATTGCCGGTCACATTGACTGAACGACAACAAGGCTGCGCGCGAGACGTTTTCGCGCGGAGACGGCTTTGATATTTGCATATAGTTTTCATTTATTCATTACGAAATTTGTACGTTATTATAAAACATCATTTTACGTTACTATTTATAATGGTCGTGAATTGTGCTGAGCACGGCTGTTTATCATCATTTTCCGAAAGATGAAACGAAGTAAGTAAAAAAACGTATGTCTGAGACTCATTCAGTTAACGTTTTCTTTATTTATTTACTGCAGAGTAATATATGTATGTATAATAAATACAGATTTATTGTATCAATATAATGAGACGCCATGACTTCGTGAGCTAGTAGACAAGGATTCGCGAATTTTCTATTTGTATTGCCGATAAATATTACTAAGGTAGTGAACATATCTAATTATTAACTAAACTTCGACACGCAATTTCAAATACCTTGGCTACCTTACTTAAAAGTACGTACACGTCTGAAATATAACATTTTAAGTGCTTTTAATATATTTTTGAAATAAATCTTCATTGTTACACTAGTTAGTGAATTAATGAAAAATATAATAGAATATTGATATAATTACCTTATAGACTTGTATAATTATTAGGATTCTATTAATGAATCATAAATAATAGATTCGCGTTAGAATTTTCGCTATGTTGCCGCTCTGACCACGTAACGTAATAGTGCGAGAAACTGATGGGTAACCCTGCCACTTCACGCACACATTTGCGCGTGTGCAGATAGCGCCTTGCTGTATTTAAGTAGGAAAATAATTTTCGATCGTTGTATGGAGTGTCCGGGGTGTGACATAAGTTAACAAGGCCCATGTGCCTGTAATTTCACCAGCACCATTCAAAACCGGTACGCAGTTATGCTCACGAGTACTTCTCCGGTCGTACTCTTGCACAAGGAACTATATTGCTACTAAAAAAACTACTTTACATTTTCGCGCTTTAAAAATCAAGATTCACGGTTGGTATGCGTCTAAAAATTGTGACATATAAAAATACAAAAGAAGAAAGTACTAAATGCCATTTGAAAGACATTTAAATATGAATTACATTTAAAGAGCGCTGATTTCAATGCCCAGCCTCGAAGGGGCCTCCGTTTAGGGCTGTAATAGCATAATAAAGTAAAATGCAATTACATACAGTGTTGCCAATTTGATAGCATCCCGTTGCCAGCCTGCGGCCAGATTGCCTAGGGGACTGCTGACAATTTATTTTTAACATAAGAACAAGTTTTTGAAGTGTGACAGAAAGAACTTTGCCTCCGATGCGAATTTTATGCCTTTATTTGTTGTAACCTTGTAACGCGAGTTAATTTACACCAAAACATTATGGTCTATTCTCATTTAAACAAAGTGTACAAATCTAAGTCTGTTGAGTCTTTCAAAATTTAACTCAAAGCTCATTTATTCATTACCTTATACTTTTCATTAATAAAAAGTATAATTTTTATTAATTATTATGTTATATAAAATCTCACTTTTAATTTATGGAATTATATGTATTTTTTATTTATTTTTCAAATTTAATATTATATATTTTTAGTGCAATTTGTTATGTTAACATGTTATCCTTTTACGGCCTAAAAGAATCATTATCTCATAGTTTTTCCTGTAACCCGAAGGTTGCCTGGTAGAGATTGCTATCTAGCAACAGGACTTCCTGTTGTACCTGTCTTATTGTTTCTATTATTTTTTTTGCATTATTATGTGTTTGTCCATGTGTGCAATATAGAATAATTTATGTTGTATTGTAAATCAACCTCTTCGTCTGTTTTTGTCCAATAAATGAAAATTACTTCCTTGATTGTAATTTTTTTATTAGGGAGATAACACGTTGGGCGACCCTTCTACGGGGGACTAGAAGCCATCGCATATGTTTCGTAATGACGTCACGCTCTTGATTCCCGTCATCCGGGGGTACCACCCCGTGAAATGTCAGAGTGCGCCAACAAGCAATTAATACTTATTGTCAGGCTCAAGTGAACGGATAGCACATGTAATATTTTTCACTGACAATATTGCCCCATAATAAGAAGATCAGCAATTTTTAAATTTAATTTAGTAATTTAGCATTTAGTATTTTTGAGCTTTTGTCATTTTCTATGTCAGAATTTTTAAGAGGCATACTAGGCGTGAATTTTAATTTTTAAAACACGAAAGTGTAGAGTAGTCGTTCAAAAAAATTTGACTCAGTTAATGCACTTTAATTGTTCCAAGTTCGATTCCCGGGCCGGGAGAAATATTTGTGCGGCCTACATTTATTTGTCTCGTGAGTTTGGGTATAATTTGTGCTTGTCTATGTGTGTGTCCATGTCAACTGCGGCACAGTTTCCCTAGTGCGGGGTTATTAAAAAAAGCTCCTGTATTTTTGCTCTACATGAGTGTGTGCAAAAACAAATCTAATTTTTCCTCTCTCTTTTCCGTAGTACGACTGGAAAAAATATCTGCCAATAATACTACTGCTGAAGTAACAGAATTCCCATAGTACTATCGCTAGGTAGACGGGCAATCATCCGAGTGCAAACGCTTGTTACATTTTTCGAATCAAGCTAAAATCCTCTGTCGAAGTGCTCTAGATGAAATATATTAGAGGTGACGTTTGACGTGGTTAAGTTAAGAACAAGCACACCTTTGCTATCGCGTGTTGGTATGTGAGCATGATAAAAATTACGCAATACGTCAAGCCTGACGCATTGTTCGGCCACCACCACCTGATTAATGACGGGCCGGATAAAAACCGCGGGGGCCGAGCCGGGACCCCCGAAATTTCGGTTTTGTATTTATTGCTTATCCATTTTATTACGATCAACCTTTTTCGTGTTTACTGCGAAGAATATAGACCGAAAAAGATATAGAAATGCGATTTTGATAATATAAATAACTTGTTATTCTGATGAGGGTTTATTATAGTTTTATTTTACACCTTTTCCTTATTGGATTCCAAGTTTTTTTTTATCGGTTTTTTTGAATTCTGTAATCAATAATTAGTTTCAACGCATCACCGTTTAAATTTGGCAATATTGCCTTTTTGAAAATGTCATTTTCGCGATGTACCGGGTTCGAATTTCAAAACACCGTAATTGGGTGGAGCTATCTTGGCGGCAACGATAACGAACGTGGTCGTGTGACGTGTGTCTACGTGATTGCACTTCGTAATATTAAAATATTGATTCCCGGATAATCTACTAGACTCCTTGAGGTAATAATAATCTGCCATAGCCCAGATTTTAAATTAATTTTATTAAAACAAAGTTCTCTCAAACGTTTTGGTAACTCTACATCTTATAAAATCCTTATTAGCTTTATCTATGGTGGAGGGCTCGACCCTCTGATGACAGCGAGGGCGCAAAGTGCGTCAGTTTAGAGGCACATAGCCTTTGTGCTGTTACATAAATAACTACATAGTAGCAACTATTTGATTAGGACCTATGCTATCGAGGGAGGGCGTCACAAAGGAAAGCCCCTTTTATTAAGGATTTAAATGCATTTTGTAAATAGGATTTATTTCGGAGTTGGGACAGCGGTCGTTTATTAAAATGCGGAATTTAATATCGAGTCGTAACGCGCCTAATATTTCATGTAGATTAAGGGTGGCCATTCATTACCGAACTCGTCAGCCAGTTTCGCGGGTGCTCAAAAAACGCCACTGACTACGTACAACGAAACAGTGACTATACAAGGCGTTGGTGCGGGTGCCACTTCGCACTTTAGGCGGCTTAGTTGTTTCAATTACGTTCCTAAATGCCAAATGTCCGCTATAACCGTGCCTAATTCGCCGAATTCACATAGAACGGGATAATAACACGTGTGGCGGCAAATTGACTGGCGTATAACTTGAAACGCGAGCTGAGATTTCTGCGGAGCTTTCGTTTGTAACGGACACGGGCACCGAGGGGCACCAATTAAACGATTCATTAAAGCGGCTCTTGGCGGGTGAGAGTGAAATTAGATTTGCGACACTTTTGACGGCAAGTGTTTGGGGCGTCAATTTCTTACAGGCTGTTTGCTTAAACAGCCTGTAAGAAATTGACGCCCCAAGCCAAGCGGCTGCTGGCGAATGCATGTGCTATTTGCCCTGTCCTTTGTTACCGTGTTTACACAGGGTCGACTCTGTTTACACCGGATCGTCTGCAGCCTCTGTCGAAATCATCAAATCATTATAAACTCAACTTTATACACATTGTACCTAGTCGACTCGGTCGGACTTCAGCAACGAATGACAGTCGTCAAACTATTCAGTGTTTACATTTTAAGTAGGTGTTGCCGCATTCGGCGGGCAAGCGTAGTCGATCTATAGACCTAGTGTAAACGCGCTATGATTACACCTAGTCAACTCGTTCAACTTCGTCAGCGAATTACAGTCGTCAAACGAGCCAATGTTTACACTGAGTAGGTTTCCGCATTCGGCGGGCAAGCGAAGGTGGTCTGTCGACCTAGTGGAAACGCAACGTCATGTAACAGTTCGCCGTGAACTTCGCCAACTGTCGATTTATATTGATCAGCCGAATTCATTTGCCTCTCGTGATTCATTGTTGCTCATAAAATAGTTACTGCCAATGTTACAGGGGTAGTTAGTTGATTAGGGTTGTCCGTGTACCTATTTATAGTTCGCACTGTTTGTTGTAATAAAAAAGTTGCTGGACTATTATTACTCGTAATTTCTGATATTCTCCTTTGTAATTTCGTAGCTAACAAATGAAATGGCATTTCCAGCTTTGATATATGGTTACCCTATTTCACATGCAAAGAAACATAATATAAAATTGCAAAGGAACATTAAATGCATGTCAGCTCTTCGGAGAATTGTCGTGATTGTTACATTTCTTCGGAATAAATGAAACATTAGCCGTTTGAACACCTTACAAAGGGAATGCAAAATAATATTATTGCTCCGGTGCGTGGTTTACGAATAAATACCGCAACCGCATGGGGTGTCCCGGACCCCTTACATATATATATCGCTAGATAAACACCAGTAAATCCATATTTCTATTACTAATGTTATAACAAATAAGTATAGCAGAAATAATAAATGGTGTTCCAGTAGCTCAGAATACAGGACGAACGACGAGCTGGGATTGTACGTCGATATTAAATAAAAGAACTCCTTGATCGACGCTTAAACCAAAATAAATAAACACAAATCTCAAGTACCTATAAAACGGCTTCGTGTAAACGTCTACAAAAACCGACAATGAACGTAAACTTTAAAAGATGGACGGAAGACTTACACGCGGGTTTGTAACGTTGACGGTTTCCTATATTCATCGACAACGTGTCACGTCGCCGAGTTCATAGTTCCAGAAAAAGACTTCGCGAGTATTTTGTTTTTTGCACGAAGCAAATGATGGTAAATCTCCGATTACAAATTTCACGCACAAGACCAACGCTTCTGGGAATAAAAAGTTAGTGATTCACCGTACAGAATGGACTTTATGAATTTTCGACTTAAGGTACAACAAAAAAAAAAAAATTTAAGCGATGAGTCTAATGCCTTAACGACTCAGTCTTCATTTGAATAGTATTTTAGTTTCTTCTTTAAAGGGTGATTGTTGTTTATTTTTCGAGCGGCCTTAATACTTTCAATATGTTGTTATGTCTAAAAGCAAACAAGGTTATGTAAGTTATTTATGTAAACAAAAACGTAATTGTACGTTGCGACGATCAAGTCAGGCCTACAATCTAACCATCAATCCAATTGGCAATAAATAAAAGAGCTCTCGGGCTTCCGATTTGCGGGGTCTCAGAAACATATCGAAATAACATAAACTTGATGTATCGTGTCAAATACCGTAATTGGAAGTTCGTGTAACGCTCAGGCTTATCTGTGATCGCGTGAATTCAGTACTGGCAAAAAGAGGCAGCGAGGATTAATGGGGGATCAGACGGGTTCGGTGTGTTTAACACCCTAATGCCCTCCCAAACTGATGGCGCACTCGTCCCTTCGCCCTGAGATAATATTCCAATTAGATGTCCTACTAATTCACTGAACTATTTGCATCTTGAACGGGACTAAGTTAGACGCCAGTATTTACTTGAAATACAAGGGTGATCATTTGGTGAAAAACACACTCGGTGGAACAGCGGTCTCCATTTAAATCATTCATTCATCAAGTGACGAGGCGAACAAGCCGTTCGCTTGGTAAGCGACACGCCTGTCCATAGCAGTTGCAATGAAGATCTAAGGGGCACTGCCATTGCTCCCGACACCCTGAGGCATAAGTTGACTAATCTCATTTGCCTGTAATTTCTCTAGCAACCAAAACATTACCGCTTGTCAGAAAAAGGTAAGGTGGCAGTATTTCCCTGGACGTACTCTTTGATGAGGAGCTCTACTGCTGCTAAAGTAGAACTGTGTACGTACCTGCAAATGCGATATTTATATTACAATGAATCGAAGCCAAATGCAAACATTTTGACACTTTATTCTGGAGACGCAAAATATCAAATGGGCAGAATGTCAGATTAGCAGAAGGCCAGATTTACCCAATGTATGATTAGCTAAATGCCAGATTCTCAGAATGTCAGTTTCCCTTTTTTATTTCAACAGATCGTACAGAATGTGCAAGTGATAGCTCATATTTTATTGTTATGGGACATGATCTGTTGGTGAACAAATAAGCTGAGAGACAAATAGATAACTGCTGCTGCAATGATGATAATGTATGTATGTAACAGAGGAAATGTTATAGAGACTAACGATGGAAAATTCACATCCCAAAGACGTCGGTACTAGTGAGTTCTTTTCCCATTTCAGTGTCACGTATTCGGCACTCTTCAATGCACGCTTTAAGCTGTTTTGGTTGTATATAGAACAGTTTTCTTCTATAGTCTGTCTTTTTTGAAGATAGAGTAAAATGTCAGTTCATTGTGCAAAAGTGTTGCCCGCTTCAAAGCACTTAGTGATTGCAGTGGATAAATATTCTATCGATATCGACTGAATGTTGGTTACGCTTATGTAATAAATAGCCAAAAATGTTTTATTTTAACTATTTTAAATCTTCATCGGCTCGTTATTCGTCCAACTGTTGGGCACAGGTTCATTTGAATTGTCATTTTTTTGTAATTTTATACTTACATATAATACAATTAGAACTACATGTTTTAAAACATACAAAGAGGAGACATAGTTTAAAGTTTTTCGTTTTATCAAATCCACCCGTCTTACTTAAAATGTATATGTATAAAAATTTGTTGCGATACTAGTAGGTCAACTGTAAAAATAAGAATAAAGGAGGCAGTAAAGCAATTAGCAATCAACATTCATAATTCAGTCATTTCTGGCAAAAAATTGCCTTCTTTCACGATTGATAAGACTGTCGACAACAACTACATGACTTTGACATTTTAATAAAACTGGCAACCCTTTTTTCTGCAAATGTCATTTTACTCCGACTTCAAAAAAGACAGACGACGACTGTAAAGCCTTATTTGCAATTTGCCAGACTTTATTCCTTCGCACCACTTAAAAAAAATTAAGAATTCATATTTCATCACACAAAAATAAACTTAGAATTTTTATGAATATTTTTAAGACACGATAGCTTTGTTTTAAACCAGATTACAGGGAAAAGAATTTTCTTTTGAATGAAATGGATAATTCTAGAGCATGAAAACACTAGCTACCATTAAAATTTCATGTTTGTTTTCGTGTCAACTCAGATAGCCAAAGCCAATTCTACATCGGTCACGAAATGTGTAAAATATTTTTGATGTAGTTGCGAATTCTTTAGTAAATTTTCCGAGTTTGGCAGTTAGTCGGGAAAAGCAATTTTAAACGGTCCTGTTTCAAATTGGTTTCAAAAGACAAAATTTAATCAACTTACTTTATATGCAGTTGTTATGATTTCGCGAATTCTACACTAAATTCTAAATGAAATTGTTTTTTCCAGTCTATAATAATGCATATTTGTTGTTTCAAACAAACCAACGTTTCGAACTCTTGACATATATATATATATAACCTAACGGCTGGAGGGACCGGAGGATATCTAGCTTATCCTCTACTAGCTCTCCAGGTTAGTGCCGCAGATGCCAGTCGCAGTGTCCTGCGACAACGTCCGGAGATAGCTTCCAACTGTAAGGGCAACTCACGTGTCCCGCGCGTTTCCTCGCTACAGGCCCTCAACTAGACTGCTACTAAGACTAGCTGCTCACGAGATAGACGCCCCGGAAACATGCAGAACCGGGACAGACAAACATTTCTGTCTTTGCAGCTAACCACAAACCCCAGCGAGTCCATACCCAGGTCCGGGTCCGCCAGAGACGCCCGCATAGGCGTATCACTTACGGAGGGCTTGGTCCGGACGGCCGCTGTACTCTGATCTTGCCGTGCCCTGGTCTTGCCGTCGAGTCCGTAGTCACTCCGGAAAACCCTATCTCTCGAGTCAGTAGATAGGGCCATATATATATTAGGGTATTCTGGGACCAATCAAAGGAGAATTTGGGATTTTCGGTTTCAATAGAGAGACAGAAGAGCTAGTGTCTGAGCCGAACAAAATGGGGGACATAAAGTCCGCCCGACTTCTCTGGTTTGAGGATAGAGCTGCCAAAAGAGCGTATTTCGGGCAACCTACAAGGTCATCGTCCAGTGGGCCGTTCGAGATATCGCTGGAAGCAGGAAGGATAGAGTCGCCAGAGTTGAAGGAGCTGCATGTGTCCTCAGTGATCGTAATTGGTACAAGATCGAAACAAGTGGCGTACTTTGGTGTCGGAGGCTAAAGTCCATTTCGGGTTACTGAGCCATAGAAGTAAGTAAGAAGTATCGAAACAATATCAAACCAATGTCTTTTGGATTCCAAGCAAACCATTACGAGTAGTAATTTTGATTAATACGCGTTTTATGTAGACGTGTTTGATTTACATTACATTGTTTGTTAACACGGGATTAAACCATGTGTTTCGGGATAAAGCAATCAATTGAAAGTAAATACGCTTTCGCGTTAAGTGTTCGCTAAATGTACACTCGCTTCGTGTTATTAGCGACCGAGTTCGCTTGAGGCAATCGACTCTTGGCCCATTTACTTACCACTAATGGCCAAGCCCATGAAAAATATATGGTACATTGTCAATTATTCACTAGGCCACTTGAATTAAAGGCATGGTCATCCCACCTCTGGATACGATTGATCCCTCGTCTGATATTGTTAACGATATAAAAAATTGTAGCAATCGATTTTATTTTGTGAACAGCAGCAACAGTTAGAGAACATCAACAAATTGTCTTGATATTCATGATAACTGACAATAAACGGACCCTTTGTTCCTCTCAGCACTTGACCGACCTGGGTACGATCCTTTTCAATTAAATTAGGTAATGATAGGTTGGTTAATGATTCATTTTGCTATAAGCACAGACCACATAAATGCTCTAAGAGATGGTTTCGGAATTAAAATGATTTATCTCTCTTCGGGTTTTACACCTTTTTGACCTCGTTAATTGGGTCGAACTTTGTGTACTCTAATTTTGATAAATACATTTTATTAGACTAGTACGCAAGTAATTATGCACTTTACATGCGTTAGTCGCTTTTTCTCTTTGTCATATCTATAACGTCTTTTCAAACGCTGTTAACTTTTACGCTCAACACTCTATTGAGAGTTAAAGGTCGTTCGTGTATCGGCATGTACAGTGTTTCTTAGCCAATAAAGAAGCAGGCGTATAAAAATTTATTTCCATTGTAGTTTGCTCCCGAGTTATAATACTTTTTATGGCCATCGCTTCCCGGCCACGACCATTATGTAGATGATGTTCTGTTCACGACATCCAAATAAAATCGGTCACATATGAGCGATCTTTATGCACAGCACTGTGCCAAAATGGATGTCGGTTCGATGCTGTTTAGGTCTACGATTTTTCTGGAAAAAAACACTGATGACACAAAAATGTTGTGGACCTCAAACGACACACAAATTTCGCTAATACCATATTTTGAATTATTGCCAAATAAGTCCTAAACTATTTAACAACAATTTTTCTGTTTAGATTGAACGCTTTTGCTGTGAAGATAGATGCTTGATGATAAAATATCAATGTTAGCTTTGAAAATGTCGCGCCATATACTGAGCATTTTAATCCAGATATAAAGCTAAAGACATAAAGCGCGAGATACTTCTATTCTCGCATAGAGATCTTGCGCATTATGTCGCTCTCGCCCAAGTTGCGCCGAGGATAAAGATATCTGAGCCGTCGAATTGATTTCAATGTGAAATCCTAAAAAGTCTAAAAAAATATTCACCAATGCGGAAAATTTCCTCGTTTATGCACAGAGTGAGACTAATATGTATTTATTTTATTATTATTATCTGAACCGTTTCAATCAGTAATATAAAGGAAGGCGCATATCGCGGACTGCCCGAATGGACCTATTAATCCTGCTTGATTATTATGGATCATTTACCTTAAGCTGGCAAATGCATTAAGGGTACTAGAGTACGAGTGCCCGCCATGTACTTGTATACGCAACATGAAATAGCGAACCTTTTAAGTAGTAATATCACTCGAGTCGGTAGACTTTATTCTCATGTGAGGGTTTGCTCTATCTAGCATATTTACTAGCCTAGGATAAAGCGCATGAATGCTTTCATTTTAGATTGTTGTGATTGTAGAAAGAATACCGCTGGCAGCTTTTGAGTCTAATTATTATTATTATATACACACTACAGACTATAGATCGCCACTTAGCACGATTCTGAAACCTCTCTCGACTCACTTACCTTCATCAATATTCTTCTCACAACGCACCGCAACCTTTTTGAGATCACTCTCAATTTGATCTGAGAATTTTCTTTGTGGTCGTTCTTTACTTCTATATATTTCTTTTGTTAATCTACATTCATACATCCGCTCCATGTGCCCAAATCGTCTCGGCATACCGTTTTCTATTTTTTCACTACATCCTCTTTCAATCTGCATCGTTCACGGATCCAGTATCCTACATTTTTTCACATAACCTCACATTCGATATTTTTCTGGCAAATCTCATTTCAACTGCATTCATTCTCTCTACTCTAATCCTTCTTCTGCCATACCCAAAACTCACTTCCATACGTTAGTGTTGGAGCCAGCACATTATGTACAGTAATTCATACTTTCTCAAGATATGAGATGGCTGCACATCATACCCTTTACGGTCCCATTCTCTGCATTTCCTTTTTTACTCTTCTTACATTTTTTTTTCTCACATTTACCATCCTTTGTAAACATACATCCCAGGTACACAAAGTCTTGTTTTGAGTTTAATTTACGTATAAAAATTAATATTGCATTTCCTTCTCTTCAATGCAATAATTAGTGTTTGAAGCCAACAGCTCTAGCGAATTTAAAGATGCTTAATTTAAGTAACGTAAGTAGAAACCACTTGGAATCTATTATTACTAAATTTTGCTGCTAATCGTCTTACCTCCTGAGAGACATATTGGTTGATAGAATTATGCAACGTGGTTCTCGGGCAACGTTCACTATTACGACCATCTATTACATAAATGCGCAGGCTTACGATTTTGTAGAGACACAAATTTACTTTCAGAATTTCTACCGATTTCGTTACAGTCGCCACGTTCGTGGATTCAAGCTTGACTTTACAAGGGCTCATTTTAAATTTACGACCATTTCATTCTCCCTAAACAACGGTTTCCACTTACCACGATCCGATTTCCCTGTTTTTGGTCAATTTTCCAAAAGGCTCTTAAAGCCCGCGTATTGTTCCAGCCGTGTGTGTAAAGCGTATGAAACTGTCGCGAGGTGATTGATGGGCGTATGTCGTGTGTCTCCGGCTTATGTTGGGGCCACGAGAAGGCCCGACACGCACCTAAGCTTTCGAAAAACCACAGAGAAGGGTTCAACCCACACGCTGCATCTTAAGTGACCGACAGTCGGGTTTTTTATCAAACCGCCACGCTAGTTTTATGGCCCAACCTGCAACCCGCCCGACAGGCTATACCCGCTAAATGGCATGCCGCGATATGCTGTACGAATGATCCTCTTTACCGTTAAATGGATCGGTTTTTGTAGGGGTCTTACATTTTTGCATGATCCATTGGCCTCATTCCTCGGCTCTAATTGGAGTTAAGTAGGGAGTTAGAAATTTCCATTCGTCATTCTGTGAATTTGTTAAGTGTAAGAGCGATGATGTAGCGCGTACTTGTTTCCGTAACAAAGTAGTTTATGGATAACTCATGGCACGCCGGGTGGCCGTTGCATGTTCCGCGCTTTGAATTTACATATTTTAACACTACAATAAAGAAATCATAAGAAGAGGGGAGGTGTAACACCGCTAATGTCATCGGAATATGAATAAATATACTCTATGCGTGCGCTCACACCGGTAATGAACATATACATACAACGACTACGAGTCCCGGCCATTACGGAAGTATTACTTATGATGGATGGTTATTAAAAGTCTGATGATCATTAAAGCTATGAGGGTAAACCGAATCACTGAGCTATTTTTAATTTAATTTAATGTTTCGTCCGCTCGAATTCATTTCGATAATAAATTTAAATCAATTTTATTATTACACCATTTTCATTAAGTTCGAAAGCTATTAGCGCTTCAGCTAACAGTCGTATTCGATTACACGGTTGCTGCCATTATACGTGTTTTAACAAAACTGGTAATCGTAGTAAAAAATACATATTTCAACGAGAGCAAATATGGAAACGTTTTTCAGTAAAGCACGAGTCAATTTCATAATGGAAAAGTAACAGTGAAAAGTGCATTTAATTCGTTATTGGTTTATATTTCGGCCAACGCGTATAAAATACGTGCAAATATTTCGGGTGAATATTGTGCAATATTCCTCTTACAATCAGTTGATGGGGATAAAAACCTGCAATATCATGTAATATCATGCAACATCGCCAGCGCAGATTAAGTTTCCAGTGGATTGTTCACTTATTACGATATGGACAACAACAAATTTCAGCAGCAATGTTGAGTGCATTAACTAACGAATGTCATTGTATAGTGACAGCTTTCGTCACACAAGCAACTTGAAAATGGGCGGAGAAATCGCTGATATAGAAAAGGTACTTTGATGATTTCGATAACACTCTCAAATTCTAAGCATCCAATTTACACACCAATTCCACGATATTAAAGATTAAGTTATATTTGTAGCATGTGTAATAGTTATTTATCATTCGTGAAAGTGTCCGAACAAACAACAATTTACAGAATGGAGAAGAATTGTAGCAATTAATTATGGTTTGTCTAAACAAATTCGGTTCGGAAGCGGATGTTGTTTAATGATTTGAGTTATTGTTTTGCATACGTTTACGTGTACGAGCATGACTTTGTGTTAATTATGCTTTTTCATCTAACGACCGATGTTGTCCTATATGCAGGATGTAATCGTTAAGTGTGCCCAGGAGATTATTCCGTAAATATAAGAGATATCAAAAATCTTTAAACTGGTATCGAAAGTACAATACGATACAATACCAAAATTCTTTATTGTACATTCTTTATTGTACCAAAACAGGAAACAAATACAATACAATTAAATTAAAAATAAGCGGTGGTACAATGGGCGGTCTTATCGCTTTAAGAGATTTCTGCCAGACAACCTTTGGGTGGAAGTAATTATATAATTCACAGGAAAAAGACGGCGGTGTACTTTGACTTAATTTGTAAGTCAATGGCGGTGTATGAAGAATTACTAATCAATAGATAAAAATTGATAAATAAATGCAAATATACATATATTTACAAATAAATAATAGAACCAGTACATATATATGAATATCGTAAACTACTATATATTCTTATACCTATAAATATAAAATTTCTAAAACACAATTTCAAAACATAAAAATACCTAAGCAGTTCAAGTCATACTAAAGTTAGGTAGTGTTCTTTTACCATATTTTTGAATATATTCAATGATTTCGCTTGTTGAATAAACAAAGGTAAAGCGTTCCACAAACGAATAGCCTGAACAAGAAGAAGAAGATTAATAATTGAGAAGAAGTTGAAGAAGAGCGCAGAAGTCGGGGGTTGGATCGATGGGCGAATTCAAATCGCTCCTTGAGTTAAGGTGGTGTGTGAGGAATGAATAAGATGCCATAAAGAAGATTAAGAATATGAGCATTCCGGCGAAGTCTAGTATTCTAGTAGTCTTAGGTAACGTAATTAGTAAAACGACATTAATAACTTTTTTTAAATAAAACTAGAAATATCCAACATTTTAACGTTAAACGCATCCATACATTGACATTGAAAAGGACAATGTGGAAAAGTCCCACCTAATCAACCCTCAGATGAATAATACGTTACGATTTAAGATATTTTTTCATCAAAAGAATACAAATCAAGTTAAATAAATAAAATTTTGTGTTCTAGTACAATAAAAAATGAATCAATAATGCAATGTAATAATAAAATAACAATAATGTGAAAATAAACATAAAATGTGAAACATAGATATAATAAAGATGAATAAAACAAATTACACTCTTTCATAATTTAATCTTTAATAATTATCTTTTTTCAATAGCAGAATTATTTACCCAAAAAATGGAAGTATATAAATTTTCGAGTCGAAACGAATTTTCGGTAGTAATCTCAACCAAGGACTACCTGCTATCTGGGTCTGAAATATCT
>NW_020656077.1:4962358-5005178 GCF_003589595.1 Hyposmocoma kahamanoa
GTGTATTCCAGATTTTATGCAGCGAAATGCCCATTACACTGGTTTTTTAAATAACATCCAGTGACGGGACGAACAGTGCGCATGGTGGTAAGTCACACACAGACAAGATCCTAGGGGCACTGCTACCGCGACCGTCATCCTGAGACGTAAAAAATATCGTTTCATAGGCAAGTAAATTACACTTGAAATAATCACAATCACATTACACAGTTAGTACTATGTCAATCGCAATGCGGACTCCTCTGGGAAGAATGAATAAGAAACTCTACTGTTGGCTCTTCGTAAATAAACTTTTGTCCACATTTATATATTACAATATTTATTTTTACACAATATCTTTTTGTGTACAGTTTTTGTTTCACGATATTTTTTTTTTTAATAACAACAGGAGTCTTGTTCCAGTAGCGTGTACGTTGCTCCTTATATGAATTAGTGATTTTGAAAACCATTGTCTAGCGTAGTATAACAGATAGTACATTTTTATTTCTCGTATTAATATTATAAGCAAAACTATTTTTCATAAACTACATTTTCATGATGTATGACGCATTCTAAATAGGATGATATCCTTCAACTTATCTCTCAGAGACAAACAGAACAATGTGTTTGTAAATTTGTCCAAGTTTTTACTCGAGATTAACTGCAAAGAGCACCAATTGTGTAGACATAAATGAACAACATTAATAAACCCCCGTGGCTTAAGTATAAATGAACGAATCCAGTTTGCCTTAGCATATTCTGTATGCAAATGTTATTTCGCATCTTGAACCGAGATAGTTCGGGTAGCAGCGCTGTACCTGCTAAACAATTAGCATTAAACGGGAATGACACAGCTTTCCAGATTATCCTGTCCACGTACTCCAACAGTGATGCGGGAATTGTTTTGGAAAATTACTTGATTTGGGTATTTTTATAACATGGAAGTTGCTTTGGATACCATAGAACAAATGATTGCAATTCGAATTATGAACTACCGCATTTTTTGATACCTGCTAAAAGAAGATGGCGCAGGAAAAAAATAAAATATCTATAATGTAAAATATCTTTGTCTAATAAGTTTGCATCGTAAAAGTCGCTGCTGTGTAAAAGAAAAATCTTAATGGTTCTAGAAAACGGTAACTCCATACGTCCAATGTTTGCATCCGTAAATGCCACGCGGCGAGTGCACACACATACTAGCCGCGTTGCTACGTTTGTACGGAGTTACTACACTTGTCTTATTTTACTATGGCAATAATGTTAGAACATGTTGCAATGAATAAAGCTACGCTTAGTTAGATATTTATTGTTAATACCGTATGAATTTCAGATGCGTTTAATTACAACATTCTTTCTCGCAATTACCCTTATATTGTACTTAATAGGTTTAACAACGGAATAATAAATCGTGCATAAAGGATATAGGATTTCAACTATTTATTGCTTACTGTTCTGTACATGTAGCTATTTCAGATATCGAGTGACGGGACAGATAATTGAACAATTGGGCTTGGTGGTAAGCGACATGATTAATCATGCCTCTGTGCTCATCACACCACACTGATTTTATTACGCATTTACACCAAGTCTGCAATCGACTACCTACTTGACCACCTATATATATATGTGTGTTTAGCAGTGCAACTTAGCTAAGTTACATTGCAAGGGGATGACGAGGTTTTACTATACAAGAAAAAGAGTAAAACTATTATCAGTAAAATAATGATTTTTGTAAGTTGTTCACTTTAGTTCCACTTGTTGTTTTAGTTCACCCGTGCCGTAGCCGTGTTGAAAATGTTTAAACGCTACTTCTTAATTCGGAGAAGCGAAGAAAAGCTTGTTTTGCTGGATCAAATATTTTACGTATATACTATTAAATAATGTCTTAAAAAAATATAAGATGGCCGCCTCTGTGGTGGAGTGGCTAGCATTTATTTATTAGCGGTTTTCAAGGTCGCCAGTTCTGAGGTCCCGGGTTCGATCCCCGGCTCTGTCTCGGATCTGAGTGTTGGTGGTACCGTCGTTGTGTCCGATTTCCATAACATAAGTGCTTTAGCTACTTACTTTGGGATCAGAGCAACGTATGTGATGTTGTTGAATATTAAAATAAGAAATACCATAGGATATTGTCTAAAGTTAATTTGTTGTACTACAGGATGTGCTTTACCAGATCTTGTAAAATCATGAAGACGGGCAAAAATAAAAGTTTAAAACGAATTATTTAAAAATATCTAACTTTGCACATAATTATATATATTGAGATATTTCTTTTTAAGTACTACAGAGAACCTGCTAAATTTTGGGCAATATACGTGACAAATAGGGATCAATTTTCAATTTGTTGAAAGCTATTCATAACTGGGTTGACGTTTCGGAATGAATTTCCACCACCATAAAGCGTTTTAAAAACACACCGGATTAACCACCACCTAAACCAACTTCTAAAATTTGCAGTCTCCTTTACATGAGAACGTGCCAAGTGCAAAAAATTGTGCAACTTTTTCTGCACTCACTTATTTTAATTTTCCATTTTGTAATTTATCAAGCCGGTTGGACTTGGCAAAAAGAAAGCTAAAACAATCTTAATCTTGTTTACGCGCAGTCGACATGTTTCAAACAAAAAGTATGGTGAGTTAGTAGGTCAATGTGAGTTACGATTCTTTATTACGTCGGGGAAATTATACAAGGCAAATAGCGCTACAATATTATTTGCTCTATTCGTTTGATTGACGTTGCTCCGTCCACGTGTTGATTTAATAGCGAACAATAGCATCAAAGTTACCGGTAGGCATGTTGCGGCAGTAGGTACCTATACAAGTATCATTTGATTGAGTCTTAATGTAAAAGAGCAAGTCGCCAAACCCCATGTTGGTACTCAAGTTACCTCTTAAATTTCAATTTTGTGGAGAAATTCTCTACGCAATATTACGTCGCTTTTATTAAATTCTCCGCCATACGGGGGCTCTACTTATTTTTCACGACTAAATTGAAAACACCTCACACAGTTCTGCGCCTAAGGAATACGTTCGCACAATATAAAGATTGGGTTTATAGGTTCTCGAGATCGAGTCCGCGACGGGCAGGTAGGGGCCGCCAGAAAGGAGAGGAACTCGTAAATTCCTTTACGACAAATAAAAATGCGCCCTTCAATATTGGGCCACGTTCTCTCGTACGTTGAGAATAGTATATCATTCAATCGCGCTTGGTTTCCTGTCGGGCCTGGCCGCTGCGTCGTCCTGACTGTTCCGAATCTACATAACATAAGACCATGTAGCGAATTTTTTCAACTACACTGGCTTTGAAATCGAAAACATAGTCAAAAATATGGACGATCATTTATAAAAACGCACAGAGTATCTCTCTTGAAACACATGATAACAATTTTAATTCTAGATCTTAATTCTGTATCAATTTTAAATTCTAATATAAGATGTTAGATTATTTCGCATTTCATTGCAACCCTTTTCATTTGTTGTACAATTTGTGGTCATTACTGTACGTAAAGTATGTAAACGACACGGCTACACCTTCGTTAGTAACACCTTCACCGCGATGCACATAAATAATTCAGATAGTACCCTTATATATTCATTTTTCACGCGTTCGTTTTCAAATGAGGATTAGAGCTCTCGACTCGTTCTAAAACATTATTCAGTCATTTTTTCATATTGGAATTTGTATTAGTGGCACTTGAGAAGTGTCGCGGAATTCGTGAACTGTATGGATGTGGAGGTAAAAAGTTTATTTTACGAATGCCCGTTGTGAGTCGTATGGCGCTTCTTGTGATGTAGTTGCAATTGTACTAAGCTCGATCACAAAGCTGCTGTCAACACGAACTTATTCCCCATAAATGAGAGCTATGCTCAACTGTTGTGCAGCTGTAATTCACTTCCAAAACCAAGAAAAATACGAAATACCAAGTCCATCTATCATCAAGAAAACAATAAACAATCAACTGCGAGTTGTGTCCTTCCTTTATGAGATACGTAAGGCAGTCTCAAAACCAAAAAAGCGCGAAAAATCAAGAATCACGTTTGATATTCAGAATAAAATAATAAACAATGCTAAAATGAATTTGAATCCATTTTTACTAATACCATTACGGAAGGTTCATGTTTATTAATTAGGAAACTTTTTAAGACTTTTTCGAAATCACACAAATATTTACAGCGGTTTTTGAGTGGTCTCAGGTGGCGATGTTTCAGACGCCGGGAGATTCTTCTTTGTGCATTGAAGGCAGCATTCAAAGGAGTTTATTGTCGTAGTATTTGAGAGAAAATAAAAATTGTCATCTGAGTTTGTCTAAAGCCGAGTTTTTACTTCCTGTGTCTGTTGATAGCAAAAATATTTTCAAGACGGTACTTTTATCGTCGCTGCACAGAAAAAAAAGGAATTCTACTTATAAGAAAGAGCAATTTCTCAAAATATTTGCTAATCCTGAAAAAATATTTATTTCATTAATAAAATATTGTCATTACAAAAATACTGCTTATCTTTTTCTAATACAATTTTACTCTTAACTTTATTCTAACTTTTAGACAAATACTTTCACTTCAAGATTTTATTTCATTTCTAATCAATTGATAGGTCATTACTGACATCAAGAAATTTTCACATCTTACATCAAATTTAAATAATCTTAAATGAATTCAAAATTTCTTGGATGTATTTTAAGAAAATATAATCTTAAACAAATAAAGAAGTAGTTTGCTATTCAGATTAAAATTCTAAATTCTAGAGTATATTTTTAAAGCAACATTTCGGTGCGTTTTCATAGTCAATGTTGTCGTGACATGGCGCCGAGGGCGCACGCGGTAACGATTACTTTTACTTTTGCTTGTAATCATAAAAATCATAAACAGTCATTTATCCAAAGAAACAATACGTAGTATTTCTAGTTTGTTAGTGTGTTATTTGTAGTAATAATTTAAGAAATTTGATTTCAGCATGAAATCAAACTACACTTGTAACAAGTAAAACTTTAACATGCAATTAGTTTCATTGCGCCACTGCTAGATAGCATTAGTTGTACTCTGCAACGCGCTATCGTTTTGTTAACTTCAATAGTATAAGTCATCTCATACATAGGAAATGGAACTGTTTTTCTGGATTTAAAACGTATATTTGTTTTTTCAAACAAACCGACGTTTCGGGCCCTTTACAGATCCCATGGTCACGGTTGGTTATCTCATATATTTTGAATTATTAGTGCTCTCTGACACTGTAGCATTTTAATCGCACTGAATGGTATTCAATTATTTGTGAAGAATCAGTCCTATTTCTGCTACTTTAAGGTTTGGCACTGAACTGTGTGCTTCCACGCTATTGAGACATACTGTTGGGAAATTTACGCTTTTTGATATTAGAAAACATAAATCTTCAGTCAAATAATTAAGTACCTCTTCTTTTTTACTTCTTTTTTTTTCCAAGTCAAAATCGGACATTTCTAATAACTAATACATATTTTGTTGAATCTAGAGTAGCTTTGTGACTTGAAGTACATTAATTTGCTCTTGGATTAAATATTTCTGTCTTATAACTAAAATACACTTTTAAGACGTTTTTTTACTATTATCAAGTAATCATTCTCTAGCGTCTATAGGGAGAGGATCGTTTTGTTGGATTTATTAAACTTGTCTTCATAAAAAGAATTTTGTCTTTAAGTAATCTGTTTTTGCCGTGTGGCAAACGAATTCATGATATTTGAAATCGAACTATGCAAGGCCCTAAAATATCAGAGTTGACGACCTCCGCGGTCGAGTGACTTGGACATCAGTTTTTTGATGGTGTCCCCATCTCTTGAGGTCCCGGGTTCGATACTCAATATAGAAAAGTAGTATTTTAAGCAATTGTTGCATGATTATTGTGCATGAATGACGGTTCTTAAACTCGAGTACCGTTGTCTTAAGTAATAGGGACGAGATTTTAAACCTAATTGTGTAATTATTGCACACAACATTTTACTTACGAGTAAATTTAAATAATTAAACATAACTAATATTGCCGTTATTCTATTCATGAACACAGTGACGCGTTTAAGGAGACATTTAATTAGCAACATTTTTTGAAACTCACTAAAGTTCTGTTTAAAGAACTACTTCTAACGACATTTTTGAGTTCATTAGCGAGTACCATAAACAATAGAATTTTGGTTCAGAAGTAAATAGAGCGCCTTTGTGATATGGTTTATGAAATTATATTTGACAGATAAAATACAAAAGTAGAAAAACTAACTTTTCGTACTATCGTTGTTTCCAATTTCCATAACACAAGGGCTTTGGTTACTTTAGAATCAGGGCAACGTTTGTGATGTTGTCTCATAATATTTATTTATTAATTATCAGAGTACGAAACGAAGATTAATTTTAGTGACTAAAAATTTGACTATAATTGATCCTATGTCAGGCACAACTTAACATAATGAAACTTATTCCAACGGCACTAGTTACGTAACTAGAAACGTAACCAAGTCTAATTAAATACTTTAACTTCAGAACCAAACAAAGACTATATTGTGTTAGCTGACGAACATGCCGCCAAGCAGAGTTGACGTTGTCATTAAAATATTTGAAGCAGATCACGTACGTTTAGATCAGAAGAAGCATTCCTTTGTCCTCAAAGTAGTGCTTCTTCTGAGTTCGACGTGTAATGATACTCACTAAACGTCTTTATCACTGGTCTGAAAACACCCCACAAAGGATTGTCTCTTGACATGACGCCAATAATGGCTTGGCTTAATGGAACGCCTCGTCGATTGGCCTCGTGTAAAAAGGTTCTTTAAAAATTAAAACGTACTTAAAAGTCTATACAAAAACAGATTATAGTCATATAAAGCACGTTAATCCTTCAGAAATAATCAATGATAGTTTAATTCAAGTCAGCGCTTAAATAATTGTTCACGAAAAGAGCAAACATCTGACTCCCTAGAGCGTTTACGCTGAACCAATCGTCAGGAAGATTCAAACAAAAAATATAGAACGAACAGGCAACAAAAAATCTTCGGCCTGAGAATTTCATAGTCATTAATAGTAGAGGTTTTAGTGAGGGTCCAAGAACGACAACAATATGGCTAGCCTTTTTGTGCCTACATTCTGATGCATGTCCGTAAAAAGTGGACCAGATGTTTATAGTGCTGAGTCACTCACTCTGGGCAATCTTGACTTATAACCTCACATCATTTGAGAATATCACCTCTAACATTGAAGCAAAAAGGTTGAAACGATGAGCCCATATTATTATGATAATTTGTGAACACTTTGTGCTGTCCAATACATAAAAGGCAGATTTTGTGATTTTTTTCAGTGATCCTTCGTATACTGGCTTTAGGCCCTCGCTGCTTTTCTTAGCACTTACCTAATTATTAAAGTGAGATGGTACAGGACAAGAAAGAGCACGTGTATCTTGATGCGAAACATTTAAATTCAATTGTATGCCGGTTACGATATGAAAAAATAATGAACGTTCCAAAATAACTAAATAGTTGAAACTTTCTGAAAACTCTTTTGTTTTCTTGTCTTTGAAGTCTCTTCTTTAAAAGATCATTACTCTGTTTATATTCTCTTCTCTGTCATCATTTACAACATTAATGGACTATGAACATTTATTTAACACTCAAAATTTTAAGTTACATACTAGAAATGACGTTCTATGTTGCATAAATAAGCTATTAGTATAAGTAAGGCCAAAAGTTTGAGAAGAACATCGGCACAAGTAGGATTCGAGCAAAAAGATAAACTAAAAGCGAATTCAAACATGTACAACGAAGATAAGTGGCGTGTTTGTGGCCATCTGCCTCTTACCATCGGTAGGGGTGTGCCAAATTCATAATAGTAAAATATTTCGTGTTGACCGAGAACACATTGCAGCGTGATTTGAGATTGAAAATACTTTATTTTCGGATCTAAAAAAGCATATATTTGTTTTTATCCGATCACAAATATTAGTACCAAAAAGAAAAAAGAAAATTACACAACTATGTACAATTTACCGCCATTTACATACCGACGGCTGAATGGTAAAAATGACCAAGCTGCATAGGTTGAAAAAAAAAATTACAATTTATTAAAGCGACATCTCTAATCAGCGGCTGGCAGCTTTTGAGTAGAAAAAAGTTTCGTAATTTTCACAGATGGCGCTAAGGCAAAAAGTCGTTAAAAACCAAAAACGGAACTTTCTTAGTGATCGATCTTTATATTAATAATTATAACAAACTAGTAGTTATTATCTCGGATAACTCATCGACGATTAACATTTAAGATGAATTTATTTTAACGTGATGTGACCAGCCCTGCAACCCAGCTAAATCCAAGAGATTGGATGTCTTTATGTGGGATATCAAAACAAACACCTGTCGTTTTCGGTCAGGTATTGTCTAAACAGAATGGCGGCAGCTGGCACTTCCACTGATCCGATTTCTTTAGGCTTTTGCAAGTGGACATTGAATGGTAAACAAACCAATGCGAAACTTGTCGGAGAGCGTACTTATTTCTGCTACAGAGCAGTAATGTTCACATTACGTTCCGGTTTTGAAGGGCATGGGCGCTGGTGGAACCGCAGGCACTTGCCAACTTAATGTCTCAGGGTGACGAGCTCAGTGGCAAAGCCGCTCAGATGTTTTCAATTTAAAGCTCGAGTGGAATTGCAACTGTTATGGATAGGCGTGTCGCCTTTCGGAAGCAATTGAGGGCATTGATACTGTCCAGGACACCTGTAGCACCCTACCGCATTTAAGAAAAAAAAAATGTGGTAAGATAATATAAAAAATACGTGTTTTCAATTATTTTTTGTGGTGGTAGGCGCTGAATTTTTTTTTTTTAGTTATCTTGCTTAAGTGGGCGATGAAACAAAAAGTTTGGGATGCTGTATATCATAAAACAACTTACTTGGAATTTCTTAGAATTCGCCAATCGCTTCCGTGGCCTAACGGTTACCATACTGGTCTGCCACGCGGAGGTCCCGGGTTCGATTCCTAAACCGGGAGAAATATTTGTATGGCCTAGAATTTACATCTCCCGTGAGTTTGGGTGTAATTTGAGGTTATCTATGTGTGTGTCCATAATATGGCACCTGTTTTATAGTATTTCTAAATATTTTAACTATTTTTCAATGACAAATTAATTTATTATTTTCTTGATTTTTATCTACCTTAATCAATTCATAAAAAAATATATGCAACTATTTACAATTTCACAATACGACATTTTATTTTATTTCATTTTATTTTTAACGCCTTTTATTAAATTCATTATGTTTGACATTACAAATAGAACATAATTACAATTCACACATATATAATTGATAAATATGTGACAACATAATGTAATTATTAAATAACTGACAATAGTGAAATAAATTCGTTATTCGTTTTAAAATAAATAACAAAGATAGTCGTACCATAAAAATACATACATACAAACGATATTCAAGGCCTCCGAAAAATAAATAACGGGAAGGTGAAAGAAGGGACTTAAAGAACTATGGCACCCGCGATACAGATGGTTTCCCTAGTGCGGGGCTAAGATACAATCATAGCAATTACGTAGTCTTAGGTAACCTTACATGTGTTGTCAAGATATTGATACAAATTCAGAAATGAATTAATTCGTCTCTGAGCGCAATAGCAACGTTTAGTGAGTATAATTACACGTCGAACTCAGAAGAAGCACTCCTTTGTCCTCAAAAATATCTATTTGCCAAGTTTTATTGGAATCTGTTAACGGAAAGGGGGTGAAATCTAATAAACCGGATTCATCACCTAATTTGCCTCCGTCATTATATGGAATATTTTCTTTCAATTTGAAAGTGACCATTACTGAGATATTTCCTTTCCCACAAAAAAGTATCTTTGAAATCGGTTTCACAATTACAAATTACAAATGCATTACAAATTCTTTAAGTCCCTTCTTTCACCTTCCCGTTATTTATTTTTCGGAGGCCTTGAATATCGTTTGTATGTATGTATTTTTATGGTACGACTATCTTTATTATTTATTTTAAACGAATAACGAATTTATTTCACTATTATCAGTTATTTAATAATTACATTATGTTGTCACATATTTATCAATTATATATGTGTGAATTACAATTACAAATGTCGGAGAACCTCCTCCTTTTTTGCAGCGGTTAATAAAAATAGCAAATCTTTATCCAATAGCTCACCAGTATTTCTACATCCCATATAATCAGGGCCGCATACTACTCAAGGACTGAGTCATAGGGGCAGTGCACCAGCGCCCACGCAGTATCAATTAAAGCCCGTGTAAATGAGGAATGTAAATAACACGAACATTTTCACGCCAAGTAGGTTAATATATCCATACTTCACAGTGTAGGGCTTATTAAAAAAACAAATAGATTTATACTTTCTTGGTCCAAAGATGCGTAACATGCCTGTTTTTGCCATTTTGATTCAGGAGGTTATAATAATAATTTTATCTTTGCTGCGGTTGCAACGCTTGCACGCTTTATCATTTCATACGTCCAATTAAAAGCCAGCGTTAATTACGGATCTGGTCTAGTACTAAGGTACTCAATCAGCAATGACAGTAACAGAATCAGTCAACATTAATATCGGATATTGTTATTTGTATATCGACGAAAATGTTCAAAATAAATTGTGTTTTAAGTTGGTAGATATTATATGAAGTTTGTTCAAACGCAGAAAAAAATCGTTTGATCCGGCTGAGTTCCAACTAGCGTCTTCAGTATACCAGACCGAGGACGCTCTCCCAACTACGCTACAGAATGAACCAGCAGACCTAACGAATTTTTCTATGCGCTTGTTGCTCTTTGTGTTTGGTTTTGTTAACGATTTTTTTGCCGTAGCTCCATAGAAGAGAAGTCGGTTTAATAATTGTAATATGAAGTTTCTTGACGACATTTACTACCCTGATTGGTAGATATTGCCGAGTTGGGTATGTTGTATATCAATCTACACTCCTCGATAGGCCTTGTATCTTTTCAATAAACATGAAAGCCAGCCACTGGCGAAATGTTTTATGTCAATCAGGTTTTGCGACTGCAAATTCCACATTTCCCCTATAAACAGTTCAAACAAGTCGTTACAAATGAGATTGAACACTCAGAGGAACATTAAGCGCTGAGATGCGAAGGAAAGACTACTACATTGACAGCACTTTGCAGTCTACACGAATTCACTGCAATAAAAACCGACTGTTCGAATTCACGGATTAAGATTTAGTTGGAAATCGGGTCGGATCTTTGCTGAAGTAATCGTCTTTTTATGGCTAACCTTCACGGTGGACTGTAGGGCTGTTTATCGGTACGTATAGTTCAACATAAATACAACAATGCTCCTAAAAATAACAACTAATATTTCTTTCGTCATTCAAGATATCTAAAATAAAACGCTTTCGGATAATGCTTGGTAGTGACCAAATGCTCCAAGTCGCCGTGTTCAACCCAATACTGGATCGTTTTATTACTATTGTAAACAAATTTGTTTCTGCCTTTGAAGTTAGGGACTCACCATATTTATTCACACGGAATCGCCTTGAGTCGGTTAGAATAATCTTTACGTCCGAAAAAGACGAAATATAATAGCGAAGAAAAGACGACGCGCGTTTCACTTCCTCTCGGATCACCGACACGAAACGCAGAACGTCACTTTCGCTCTTATTACATAGACATGAAGATTTTTCTGACCGGCTTAATGCGAACCCGTGTCGATAAGTGTGGTGACTCCTTTATAGAATAAAATTTTTCAATTCTTTACTCGTACTTGGTAAGTGATACGTGCATTCGTCTAAATTATTATGTACAAACCATGAAACGTACCGAAATTATAAACGTATAATTTTACCCATTAAACATTTGCAGATAAAGATTATTATTTGCTCAGAATATTTTATGATTTCAATTATAATTTCGTACGAAAATTGAATTTCCTTTTTTATGATTAGCGAATGTACTGCGCTTTGTACGAAATTTAGTTTTATTCTAGTTATCAACACATTCAAAATTGTAACTCAGTTTATATGTGTGGAATAATCTGACAGTTCTCTAAATTAAAACGAGCCAGGTGCACATACTTAAAATTAAGTTTAGTTTGCGTTTAACCGAATCGGACTTTCGCAACGCCTGCGTAATGAGGTCAGACATATCTAGGGTGACCTAGGCGTGGCATAATACTTCACTACGACCAGAGGTCGGTAGGTCATAGCTAAACGCATTACGACTCTATTGTATGCGAGTATTGTATACGCTAATAGAATAGTGGCAAAAAATTACGCCTTAGAGGTACAAGGGCTGGCAGCTAACTTGCTCATTGTATAGGAACGTTCTGACAGCGTTTTCATTTCGACCATCTTGTCCTGGTTATCTTTTTTCATCCACTTTATAGTTCTATATGACTGGACGTTTCAGTTTTTAATGCAAGTAAATGAACTTTAAAGTTTAAATGAAGGAGGAGGTCTACTGCTACCTCCTTGTGAAAAAGTTCGTCCAAGGCAGTACTGCCTTATTTCTACTGCTAAGGAGTAATGTGATCATTACTGCGGTCCAGTTTTAAAGGTGGGTGCTGGTGGAATTACAGACACAATGGGACTTGTCAACTAATGTCTAAAGGTGATAGGCGCAGTGGCCACTGCCCGTAAGATCTAAATAACTAATACTTTCCTGGACGAACTCTTAATTTAAGGCTAAAAACAAAATGTTATTCTATAGGTATTCTATACATATATCTTGATCATGAAATTCGAGGCTCGAGATCGATGTTTTTAGTCTCGAGGCACATCGGGAGTTAAGTCATTTAATTGAACTGAAAATTGACTACACCAACATTTATTTTCTATTCTAGTTACATGGACGTGGCAAGTACAGTGGAACTTAGTATAATCTATGGAGATTGAAGAACAATACAGTCAAGTCTTCTCTATCTGAAACAGTATTACACGCCCTTTGTTTCTTACGTGCATACTATTAAAATGAAAAAAAAAAGAAAAAAAAAGAAAGAATTACTTTGACAAATAATTTGACTTCAGTTAATAATATGAGTAAATATATTATGATTTGACTGTCTAAATGCCTAGTATACAAGTATGGAAACCTTATGGCTGCAGCGCCACAGACGCGTGGCTGCAGTGCCACAGACGCGTGTCTGCAGCGCCACAGACGCATGACTGCAACGCCATGGACGCGCCACTGCAGCGCTTCTACAAGCGTCTAATTTGAAGGCACCCATAGTCTCAAAAGTCGCGTTTTTCCCGGAAGTGTGGATACTGCACCGAGCATCGATTATTTTTCCCCGGGACAAGGAGTTGCAGCGGGGAAGAAGGCCTAATAGATACCTATTGTTCCCAGCGTTTTGAATTTCCTTTTGATAACGTAATTTATTAATCATAGGTATTAAACTTTTTTTTATTACCGTCTACTCGGTTTGTCATTACTTTATTGTTGATTTTATCACAATATACTTACCTTTTTTTACTGACTGCGCTAAATAAACGTGCATATTGCTGTTGAGTATTTCAATGTTGGAAAGATAACTAATAATAGCAAGTGAGGCAAGTCCCCCTCGGGACTCTGTCCGATAAGGTGTCAATAACCTGGTATTCTGCAAACATAGGCCAGACGGTGACAAGTTTGTGAATATGCATTGTACACACCGTGTTAAATAAACCACGTGGTTTCATGTTGTGGAACACGTGTAGGCCGATGATGGTCATGACGGTTACGTGTTAATAATGAATTTTCAGTTTTTTACACACAAACAAAACAAGTATTAAACTCGTAACAAAAATCGTAAGATTTGCAAATCGTAGGTAGCATCGACAAATCATTACAGTAGCGCCATTTCTCTCTCCCATCTATTACTTACTTGCTAGTTCGCACGACGCAACAACAGGATAACAACAGCAATTTAGCTACATATGTATGTAACATATACTTCACGTCCTCTCCCCATCGAAGTAGGCTTTTGCCTTATCAACACGCATCAGTGCTTTCATACACGCTCGTCGGTTAAGTGTAGGATGCCCTCAATTTGGTCGTCTTGGTCGGACCTTACGAACTTTCCCGCTCACACTCGCCTTACAAGTCTGTTTCGTCAATCTTCTTTCTTTCATTCTCTCCACATGTCCGAACCATCTAAGCATCCCTTTCTCTATCTTTGTCACTACGTCTTCTTCATCTTCTTCCACGCCGCAACGCTCTCTTGTCACACTGATCCGTAATTTATCCATTACAGTAACTCCAGCCATGTTTCTCAAAGCGCTCATTTTTAGTGCATTAATTCTACTTTCGTGGTTCTTCTGCCAAATCCAACATTCACAACGTTATTATGATAATGGCCACCTTTATTTACCAGGCATACTAAAAGTCTCGTACATGCAGACAGACGAGTTTGAATTTACGTGTGATAAACGAGGCAAAATGTATTTCTCATTGGGTTTCCATTAACCCAAGGTACCAAAATTGTCAAAGCGTATATAAGACTGCTAACATTTTGGCACGACATTCCAGCTCTACCCGTCTGGCAACTATGAGTGCTTGCTCCCACATAGTTCTTAAATTTTTCACATATAATTTTAGAACATCCTTTCTGTTTGTGGCAACATGCCAGGAACCTGTGTGATCGGGAGTTCAGACAAAGGTTCAATGCGTAATGCACAAACACTATCCATTTGGAATCCTGTATTTCAACTTCGGAAACAGGTCACACAGACGGTCACACTTCGGACGGGCTTCTGGAAGTAAGTCGATCGTGGCCGAAAATACGCGAGGAATCTCCATCATGCCTTGCACGGGAATAAAGTACAGTCCGATTTTAATAAACCCCTATACAAAACAGATAACTCCAAAAATTCAATAAACTCATCATCTGTCTGTCTTTCAGGGCGCGTTCCCATTATGTCGTAACGTTTTATTTATCGCTGGACGACTGTCGCTTTTAGCCTGTTCCCATATCACGACTATCTGTCGTGACTATGTCGTGGACTTTTTTTATCGTTGAACAACTGACGTGTATTCCCACTGAATCATGACGACAATTTATCGGATCACGGCACGGTCTTGTTATTTGCACTACAGAATTGTTTGATGCACATCCGACGGCGCGAAAGACGAGAAGGGAGAGTAGGGAGCAGAACATGTGCAGATCACGATAAATAAAATGTGACGACAATAGTAACTGCGATTATCTGTTGTCACGTTTTTATCGTGACATTTTATTTATCGTCTGACGATTGTTGTTCCAGCTCTTCCAGCTTGACAGTCGGTCGTCGTAACGTCAAAAAAATCATGAACGACAGTTAATCGTGTTGTACTATATGTGAACAACTTCATTTAAGTATACAAGGCACGACAGTTTAAACGGGACGGGACGTGCTAGTAGAGACACCAACGAGCTACTTAACAAAGCTTAGTTCCTGTGTTCACCTTTCTGCTCTATCATTAGACTCCAATCACCGTCCGTGAACCAATTACTCATCGATACCAATTTAATGAGCCTAAAAATGATATGTTGTAAGTAGTTGAGGAGTTACGTAGTTTGTAGATTGTCGAGGGCCCCGAGTCCACCAATTTTCTTGAAATCACTGGTCATTGTAATTCCATTCAGACTTCACTGAGTTCACATTGCAATTATGATAATATTTTTTATTCTGCTAAAATGTAGTTTTTTTAATATATAATATTAAGTACCGGGACGAACAAGTCGTGCGCCTGATGGTATTCTACACCTACAGCCTATCCGTAACAGTTGCAGTGCCATTCAGAGCTTTAATTCACAAAGATCTGAGGGTCACTGCCCCCGTCACATAAGTTGACAAGTCCCATGTGCCTGCCATTTCACCAGCACCCTTACCCTTCAAAACTGGAACACAGTAATGCTGACATTACTGCTTGGCGGCAGAAATAGCTAAGGTGGCAGTACTAACCTGGATGAACTCTTTCACAAAGAGCTCTACTGCTACTAGTTACTACTGTTGCTACTTGCAACAGCAGTTGAGTCTCAGTAGTGTGTCAGTGGCATGGCAGGAATGGCGCTCATTCAATCACTAACGATCGATGTTGCCTTACTAAAATCATCACGGATGTTACCATGCATATCTTAATTTTTATCTTGTTTGATTAGCAAGTCGTCAAATTAAATATAATTTCTTTATATCAAATAGTAGACTACGCCATCTAAGTGCCATTGAAGAGCAGAATACCAAAAAAATGCAATTGCAATTGAATAGTAGCTCGATGGCTATTCATTGACAAACAACGTTCAAAATACTGCCATGACATTATATCGACACACAACTGTGACGATTTAAATTTAGCAGAATTGGGGTCCTGGTTACAGCATCATCATCATTTATACGTCCCACTGCTGGGCACGGGTCTCCTTTCAGACGAGGGTTTAGGCCATAGTCCGCCACGCTGGCCCAATGCGGGTTGGGGAGTTCACACGTTTTCCGAGGGTTGTGAACCTCCTTCGACGTGCAAGTTTCAGCACGATGTTTTCCTTCACCGAAAAACTCATGATAAACTTAAAATTAAATTTCGCACATAAATTTCGAGAAACTTAGAGGTGACATAGCCACTACAGCATCAGCGTGCTGATTTTGATTGGAATCGGAATCGGGTAGCTCATCCGAGTCTCGAAATCAGATGGGCTTCCGAGCAAGAATATGAACCTGATTCCTACAATACCTTTCTAATTTGTGGGTTAAATCATCTATTGTTCCGATTTGAAATGTCAAGTTTCCGATCGGCCAGTTGTGAATCGCAATTGTGCCCTTCGACTCTGAAAAGATGCAGTTTCCGATCGCGAGAGGCAATCAAAATGAAGCTGCAGATCACGGTAAATGTAGATTTACAAAGTATACCAAATTTCTAGTCGGTTGGCCAAATGGAAGTAAAATAAGAAGCTTACATTTTATGGCTGATATCCTTATTATAACTGGAAAAAGTGCTGATTAGCACATGTTCATCACATGTAGCTTACAACCATCGTGATTAAATTAGCCTTCAAATAAGAAGAAACCCTTTGAGTCATAGCCAGACAATCAGATACATTGACAAAGGCTTCAAATTTATAACTCCTTTTAGCGTCGGGGATTTAAACGACTATTGATGGGTGGCGACCAAACCGCGAGTGGTCTGCCTTCTTAAAATACTAGTTTAAATAATAAATTTTCACATCAATCTTAACAATAGTGAATAAGGAAGGCACCGAGAGCATCAGTGCGCGACACTGCGCGGCCGTTGCCTTTTCAATGTTAGTTGACCCTTATCGTCTTTAAAAAAAACTTGTCGACTAAATCCACCAGTTTCGTCTGTGTTACAATATATTTTTATATTAAAAATGACAGCATGTACATGTAATTTTGTAGGTTACGAAAATTTTAACTTTTCATAAGAAAAACATCGAAGTTGGAGCCGCGTCTTTGATGGTAACAGCAATTAATTAAAATTATGCTAATTCCTCTCTCTCCTCTCTTACGGCCTAAGCTCGGTTTGTCGGCGACGCCTATATTCTTGAGCTAAAATCTCGTAACTATGTTTTTAACTTCGTTATGTTCGGTTTTCCTTTGGCTTTCGTTTTGTAAAATTTGTCATTCAATGACCCAAGAAGAGCGGTAATACAATTCTATTCTATTCTATTCTATACGGTTTAAGCTCGGTTTGTAGGTGACGCTTATATTCGTGTGTTAAAATCTCATAACTATGTTTTTAACTTCGTCATTCTTTGTATTCTTTTGGCTTTCGTTTCGTATAATTAGTACTTCAATAATCCATGAAGAGCGGTAAACATAATTAGAATTTTGTGAATTTCTTCCTAAGTTTTTATTCATATACGTCTGATGTATATGCAGTGTTACCTCTCACTGTTGTGCCGGGACGTCACTAAGCTGCGGTTATTAATTTAAAAAAAAAAAAGATTGCTTTCTAACCTTGCTTTTTAAAATAACGTTATGGTTGTTTTGATCCGCTACAAAACTGTCATCATCAAGCCATTCACCTCGTTTCTCTACGTCTGACGATTAAAGTAATGTTCTCTTCCTTCCCATGGCTGTACAAGTCGAACTTTAACCTTTTCTTAATTCATCTCAACTATCAAAACTAAATCGAAGTATAAGGATTTTTATGGCCATTATAATTCGACCTATTAGATACCTAGCCATTCGACTAACAGATATTCCTTTTGAAGGCATGAATGTCTGGTTAACATTGAGTGTTCTTTTTGTTGCAGGTACGTCTATGCGTCACCCGTGACACGTCGATCGGGCTGGAATGCAGGCCTGAAGGTTATCGCAGGCATTTTAACTGGCCAGCGAATAAAGACATTATGCAGCCGCTCGACGATTTTGTAGAGATACGAATAGAATGCAGATGCGCCGTATCGCACACATTCTGACCACAACAAAACGTTACATCACGTTAGCGGTTGTACACAATAATCGACTTGCATCATACTTCTTTTCTTAAACCTTAAACTATATTAGTTACTATTTCTATATTCCACCGGAGATGATTTAATCGAAATGAAATTTTTATAATGGCATTCTTATTAAAAATAATGGTTTCTTGTTGGACACATTGACAAAAAAAAGTTAATGAATTAAATAAGACCTTGTGTAACTTGTTTCTATAATAAACAAATAAACAAAATAAAAGGAACTTTATTCTTCAACACAGGAAACAATACATAAACACTTAAAATAATAACTTAAAAGGTCTGTAATGAAGAAAAGGTTACAGCCTCAGCAAGATGCTGGTTTTCAGGCTTTACCTGGTGATAAAAAATTTTGACGTAGAAATTTAAATAAATTAGTTGCTGCAGACACCGCAGTATGCAATTTATAATTAAATATATATTTCAGAAGGCACCTCACTCACCGAAATTATACAACTACTATAAAACAACACAGAAATTGAGTAAAAATCTTAAATTATGAATCAAATGATACACGCACTGACCATATAGCAAAATAGGTATAAAAAGCATTATACTCACTACTTATATATAGAATAGGATAAACTAAGAATGAAATTTAATTGAACATTATTGATTATAATTATATATTATATTTACTTGTTATTTATGCTAACATACCAGAACCTAATTCCATAATACCAGAGGCTATCACGCACAATGATGCAGCAACAAGAACAATGATTGCAGAAGCATGCACAATGGCTGCAGCATTTTGTTTGCTTTTACTTCAGCTTGTGATTTATTCATAAAAAAACTCGCCAAACAAGCTAATGGTCCACTCGGTTGGAGTCCTCTTTTTTTCAATACAGGAAACGGGATAAAATTTTTAGTGCGTGATATTATGTTTTGTGTTTCTTTAATATCCAATACTGCTCTCGTTGTTATAATTAACTTATTTATTATTATTATTATTTAGTCGTTTTCGAGATATTGGCACCTAAACGTTTTTTTAATTGAAAAATATTAATCGCGCTGATTGTGCCTAACAATAAAACTGAAACTAAATAAGATATAAAAAAACACCGCTTATAGGGGGTTGTAGATCCGGATATGTTATCCGGAATCAACGAAGCGAGATCAAAAAGTCAATAATTCAATTTCGCTTAAAATGTAGATTACGTGAGTTATGAGGAGGGCAGAATAGGTGGTCTGGTTTTTACATCAAAACGCTTCACTCGTCGACTTGCATCAACAAGCTGTCGTACGCGCTGTTTAAACACTTCAATTTTTAATCAATCGACGGTTTACGGTCGTCATCGTTAGGTCGTTACAATATGAAATTTAAGCGGAAGAAAGCGTGATTCATACGCCTTTAAAAATGGTTAAAGTGATTATTAACTGATTTTTTTTAAACAGTGTTAGTTTATTTTAGCTATGCTAAACTGTGAATTTTAATGCCCTGTTTCTTTGTAACGAATGAATTAAAAAAATCGTGAGGTCTACTGGTGCGTTCCGTGGCTTAGTTGGCACAGCGTCTGACACGGTTTGCTAGAAGACGTCGGTTCGAATCCGGCCGGATAGAAGGAATTTTTTCAAAGTGTTCGATCTTTGTTATTAATAATTATAACAAACTAGTGGAGTAATTTCACAAAAAATAATTGAATATCAATTAAATACAAATTTAGTTAAAGTTAATAGCGACATCTCTAGCCAGGACAAGTTACCTAACTGGGTGACGAAACACTTTCATAGATATACAAAGACGCTGCGGCTAAATAGTCGTTGAAAACCGTATACAAAAATCCGACAAACAAGCACATGGAAAAAATCGTAAGGTCCACTGGTTCGTTCCGTGGCTTAGTTATCATAGCGTCTGGCACAGTTTGCTATAAGATGTCGGTTCGAATCCGGTCGGATCGAAGGAATTTTTTTATGAGTGTTCGTTGTTGTGTTTGGTGTACTAACTAACTAATTGAAACATGCCAAGTACAGTGCCTTGGAGCCGATGTACGATTTTGTGCCAATTGCAGTGGAGACTGCGGGGACTTGGGGTGCGGAGGCCAAAGAACTCATCAGGGAGTTGGGTCGTCGGCTTAGAGAAAGAAGCTATGGTCCACGCTCTGAATCTTACTTGGTGCAACAAATTTCTTTGGCTATTCAGCGCGGTAATGCTGCCAGCGTTATGGGGACGTTTGAGCCAGCTAAGATTTAGAGCGGTCCTGTTTCATTCTTTTAGTTAAATAGAAATGACTAAGTCTATCGAATTGCATTATTAATTTCTTTGTGACGAAGCCTGTTGCTGATTTATATTTGTGTCTTCCTGACGAAGCCTTCGTTGCGGATTGACATAATTATGAAATTAATTTAGTTTTTAAATGACATAACATTTAAGTGAATGAATATAACAAACTAGTGGAGTATTTTCACAAAGAAATAATTGAATTTCAATTCAATACAAATATAAAGAAATATAATATAATAATAATAATAACGCACACACTCAACATAGCCCCGCACTAGGGAAACCCTGTGTCGCGGTTGCCATGGACACACACATAGACAACCACAAATTACACCCAAACTCACGAGAGAAATAAATGTAGGCTATACAAATATTTCTCCCGGCCCGGGAATCGAACTCGGGGACCTCTGCGTGGCAGTTCGGTATGGTAACCGTTCGGCCACGGAGGCAGTTTATATAGATATGTTAAACAATAGTTATTAGTTAATGTGCCAGACAGCCAAACCAATTGTCTGACGTCGAACTAGGGAATTCCCTGTACTAAAAGCAACCCTGTACCACAGCAACGAAACAATTCACTCTAGGGTACTTCCCGGTACACTCAGTTCACTTCAGTCCGACCGGGAATCGCGCCATCGAGCAAAAGGTTCTTTCGGGATGTTGGCTCCACTAGTGGGTCCAATAGGATTTTCAAGTACTTATGTTCCAACTTAGATGGTGGAGCTAACGATCTTAGTTTTAACGAGCAAGTTTTTGGGTTCGTGGCCTCAACAAAAAAATCAAACAAAATTGTTTTGTGCCGCTTCCATTGTGGCCCTTTTGCTTTAGTCGAAACTTAAATCCTTCCAGGATAAAGAAGAAGATTAATATGACAATGACGTTAATGAATTTGATAATTATGACGATAACCTATATATCAAGTGTCAATGCACTTGTACGGCCAATGTCTTTACACAATAGTGGAGGCAAAAGTATTTACAAATCGTAATAAATTGACATTGTTATGCCTTGGAGACATGACATAAGTAACATAAGTACTCCAAAATTCTACCGGAACCACTAGTGGCACCATGAGTGGAGCCAACAGTCCGAAACGTCAACCAACGACGTCATAAAATATTACTTATAAGTACTTGAAGTTTTTTGTGTGTCTTAATGTATCTTTTTTTTAGTATAGAATTTGAATACGTACTGCTTACGCTGCTTCCTAAAGTAAACACGTACATTCACCCATCATCGCTGCTCCTTCGTCGGCCGTCCCTTAACAACAACAACTCGGTTTTATTTATTTATGTTATTAACTAATCGTCTTGAACATACTTTGGAATATTTTCCACTACTTCCTTTAAACGACGGTCAATCTTATCTTCTACATGAGTTGAAAGTGTAAATCGAAAATAAATCGCATTAAGAGTAACAGGAGCTGCGGCCGGACGTCCAAGTCAACAATGAAAAGCATTGTACGTCACTCGACTTGTCCAGCTGGCAAAGGACAACATAAGGTCCAGGTGATAAAGTTTAGGAGAGACCTTTTTCAAGTTAAGTGAGACCTTTTCTTGGACACTTTAGAGATAATTTAAGGCGAGATAGGTATTTCAACGCGAGATAGGTATTTCAACGCGAGTCTACATTTTAGGAGGTGAGATGTGGGGACCGCCCTTCGTGTCTCACAACACGCGCTCTGAAAATTAATATGAGTAAAATAAGAACAGGTTGAGAAAATTTTACAAAGATCCGTCGTCGACAAGCACCCGAAGGCGACTAGGACGAACCGCTAGGCAATTTTCAAATTTTAGGATAGATGTAAATTTAATTATAGGGCTTCAATTGAAAACCAATGTTTAGCAGGTTCTCTGTAGTACTCAAAGAGAAATATCTCTTTACATAAAGATTATGTGCAAAGTTAGATATTTTGTTCTTCGTTATTTACTTTTGTTTTAAGCCTGTTTTCAGGATTTTATATGATCGAGTAAAGTAACAAATTAGCACATTCTTTAGAAAATATTCTTAGGTGTATCATATACATATTAATAGACCGTTATTTAACAGTAAATACCTAAACCATTTCATCTACTCAGACTCGCCTTAAATTATGCTCGAAAATTATATCTATTAAATTTTTCTTCCATAACTGGAAGACAAATTTATATGCCACGCAATTACGAAAAACTTACAACAGAACATACTAATAAAAACTAACAAAAAATTTCCATTTTTGCTTAGTCCAAGTCCAAAAGTTCTTTCTATAAACATCGTAAGTGTAAGTACTTGTGATGATACTTATGCACACAAGATACGCTCAAAATATTAACTACAACCATGTTGTGCAATTCTAAACAACTATAATTTGTTATCCTGACACTGACATGGCAACACAAATACTAACGCCAGAAATGTTTACTAGCACAATTTTCAGATAAACGGTCACAAACCGATTACAAATGACAGGAACATAGTAAGGCCCTTTATCCAGATCTTTGGCCAGATCGGAATGAAAATTTGATCGAGGCAAAGATTAAGTCTGAATACCACCCGATCAGACGACTCTTACTAGCTTAACAAAAGCGGTCTGGTCAGTTTTATAAAGGCTTGCGGCTATGTGCCTAGCGTTTTATCAATTTATAAGTCGGAATTGGTTGTTATAATTATTAATACAAAAATCGGACACTCAGAAAAAATTCCTTCTATCCGGCCGGATTCGAACTGACGTCTTCTAGCATACTGTGCCCGTCGCTATGCCAACTAAGTCACAGAACGAACCAACGGACCTCACGAATTTTTCTATGTGTGTATTGTCCTGTCTTTGTTTTTGAGTGTTCGATTTTTTGTATTAATGATTACAGGGCTTCAGTTGAAAACCAAAATCTAGCAGGTCCTCTGGTTCTGAAAGTGAAATATATCCATGTAAAGATTATGTGCAAAGCTAGATATTTTGTATTTAAATAATTTTATACGATTTTAAGGATTTTATACGATCGAGTAAAGCACACCCTATCGTGTAACAAATTAACACATTCTTTAGACAATCTCGTTAAGTGTGTCGCATATTTTTTGTGAGACCGTTATTTAATATGCCTAAACCATTTGATTTAGTAAAATAGTTTTGCCGGCTTCTCCTCCAGCGACTCGCCTTAACTGAACTTCTTGACAGCTTACTGGTAGCCATGATGAGACACTGGTTCGAGCCCATACGGACCGAAGGAATTTTTCTGAGTTTGTTCAATCTTTGTAACAATAACAATAACAAACTAGTGGAGTATATTTATAATCAGTACAGAGTACTAAAAAAACCAATCTCAAAGTCATTCATCCCCCAATTTGCCACCATTAGAGGTGGAATATTTTCTTCAAATTTAAATGGGACCCTTTTTCCAACAGAAAAGAGTCATCAAAATCGGTTCACAGATCTCAGAGTTATCGCCTAACATACGTACAAAAAAAGCATACGTCGTATTGAGAACCTCCTCATTTTTTTGAAGTCGGTTAAAAATATCTATAAATAGCCATGGTAGTAAAAACATCAGGATATTCAATAACATAAATATTACGGGTAACAACCTGTTGTTGTTACCACCGTCTAGAGGCAGTTCTAATTACCTCGCGTGCATCCCAAAACGCCAAAACATTTTGGAATTTAAAAGTAATTAACTTACGACAATTCCGTATGAAAACAACAGACGAACAAGAAAATGTTTACAGCCTGCGGCGAACGTCTTCAATAGAGATGGGAAAAACTGCTTATTTTTTTAAACGTTTAAACGTTATGCTTTTTTAAAAAAGCGTGCTTTTTTGAACGTTTTTTAGTTTGAAGCTAATAAAATCTTTAAGTTAAAAACGTTTAAGCGCATAGACTTTTATGATAAAAAAGCTTGCAACGTTGTTGTGTTGATAGCGAAACGCAAGAGTAGACCACTAAAGGTTTTAAGATAAGTAAGTTTTTTTTTTTGTAAAAAACGAGCTATATCTTTATTTACGACATAACATTATTATATTAACATTTTGTTCATTGGCGTTTAAAAACATAAGTTGTTTAACATTTGTAGTTGCTTATTTTATTAACGTTAAAACGTACGTGTAAAAGCGCTTTTAACTTATACTCTTTTTAGTTTGACTTTTAAAAAGTCGTTTAGAAAAACGTTTAAGTGCATAGACTTTATGTTTTAAAAGGCTTGCAACGTTATGTTGAATTAATTCGTTTAGGAAACATAGATGGCGCTACTTGAAACAAAAAGCGTGCTTATGCGCATATTTTAAAAACTACACTGTTCTAAGTGCTTTTCGTTTAAACACCCACCTCGAGACTTCAATAATTTTGCGAATTCGCTTCCAGCGAATTGAGAGCGGGGGACCCAATGGTCCCATTACAATGTAATAATGCAAATACACGACTTATTGCTTCTTTGAGTGCTCATCAAAATTATATAACATACAAATATTAATAGCATAATAATAGTGGCAATCAAAATTTCTGCGTTTAGTTTGCTACACATTCAACGAAGTACATTTAATCATGGACCAGAGTAATTCAAGAAGGCTGCTAATCTCCATACAGCACATTTTAACTGTAAAAGATAACTTTAAAAGATGGCGCTGATCAATAACCTGGAAGTGGTTTATACATATTATGTCAATGGCCGTGGATATGAATTAATTCCTCTTTAATATGAGATATACGTATAAGAAATTAGTTTTTTGTGGTTGTGATACTTTCACAGTATTAGAATATGGCATTGTGTATTGCAAACTAATTTATAAATTAACGCTTCCTAACATGGATTAATCCTAAACAAAATAGAAGAAAAGCCGGCACTATCTATAACAATGTATGCAATAATCGCCATCTAGTTGATTTGTTCGTTATCACTAGCAATTAGAGAAGCTTTGATAAAATGCAGCTTGTCTAATAAACTAATTAGTTGCAGAAATAGCTATTTGACACTCGTTACTTATTTGACATCTGGTGAACCCTGCAGGCATTAAATACCCAACTAATCGTAATTTGCAGTATGTTTGCAGTTGAGTTTAATGGATGAACCATAAGGTCAATAACCTCATTAACCTCTAATTAGTAATTGTATTATGCCATTACTATGATTCAGATATATCTTATCTGCATTTATATGTAAGGTGTGATTTCGAAACACAACTTGTTACAATCTAACTTGGAATCTCAAAGTTTTACCGTCCAACTATTATTGTTTTCCAGTTTCGTTGTAGTGGTAGCGAATAAAACAATGATGGACTCAGTACAGGGGGACGTAAACGTGACTAGAATTTTAGGTTCAATTTTATACCTTGGCGTTCAAACATGGTCTAATGCACGTTTTTATCTTTATACAAAGAAAACTTTCAAAAAAATTTTATTTTTTTTAAGTTTTGAACAGTAATTATATGTATTATATTATATTAGGTTGTCGCTATTGCAACTTATTGTAAATGCATTGTCGTTTTTCGGATATAAATGGCGCCTGTTTATTTTTTAAACAATCATTGGCTAGTATTGTCAAAATGTATGTGTATGTATTAATAATTTTTGTAACTATATTTCAGAATTGGGTGGTTTGCATTAATATTACATACATTTATTTATTTAATAGTTCATTGTACAGAAAACACACAAATCACATTTAATAAAAGGAAAATACAAACAAAAGGTTCTGCTTGTTTCAAAAAGAAATGTTTTCTTGCAGACCTTAATACAGGACACATTATGTAAGAATAACGGGCACCACAAAACAAAAATTATGTAATACAAAAACAATATCTGTAACATTAAGTTACTATAACTATTATATGTATATAAATGCTAAGATCATTCTATGAAAGAGCCAGAAACGTTAGTTTTATTTGAAAAATAAAAACAAATATTCACTATTAAAAACAGGAAAAAAATTGTTTGACTTCCAGTTATAAACGAGTTTACCGTGTGTGTCCAATTTTAACCAAAGCGTTTGAAAGTTGTAACACGAAATTTTTCTCGATATATTTTTGGCGCATGCGAACTTTGTGATGCGGCTGTTTGACGTTGTCGAAGACGTCGCCATAGGCATAGGCAACGTTCACTTTATGCTTCATTATTCTGGTCGTACGCTAACTGTGTTATTTGTACGTGGCAGTAGGGCTTTGCTCCATGCTACGTTCCGCAAAAACATCGCGTGGTTTTTATTTTACCACGATTGTACAACGGCAACGGCTGACGATGTGCCATGAAAGTTAACAAATTATTCATATAAAACTTCGTAAGTGCTATTTAAGTTAGCGTGTTACATTTATATTACATAATAATGATAGCAATTCTCAGAAGATTTGACATATATACTTTCTTTTCTTGCTAGACAACTTGACCTTTGATTGAATTCATAATACTTGTAGGGCCTTGGTCGTCTTGGTTGCAGTTGAAAGTTGTAGTTAGTTGGGGTGAGGCTTTGAGGTGACACACAATCACGAGTGTAGAAAATGTAAAGGTAAATATATAAAATATAATATACTTATATAAAAAGCAATTGTAACTGCGTCAACTGAACATGAATAATTTTGATTAATATAATTTTAAATAAATTTGACCGCATTTTTAAATGAATAAATCAGCACAAAAAGAATCTCGTACATAAACCGTACAATACTTTTCAAAATAATTCACAGGAAAAGTGACAAATTTACATTTCACAACACAGACAACGTCTTCTGATAGTGACAGGCAATGGTGTAACATAAAAATGTTTATTTATAAATGAGATAATAATTAAATTACTTTGGATTTGGAATATTGTGTATATTTGTTTGTGTGTCTGTGCGTTCGCTATGTTCTTCTATACATATTGACAATAACGATTAACTTGAAAAATAGCCCCTTAAGTCCTTGCAATAAGGCAAACTAGGCATTAATCAGTTGTTTGCGTTTGATCAAATTAATAAACAAAATAACAATCCCGTTCTTTGTTAAGCAAATTGTGTGTTTAAATCACTTTGGCCTTGTTTTCTCGCTTTGTCTTCAACAAACTTTGTGTAACAAATGAAAACATTTCAAAAAATTATATTACTCTCATTATCAGATTTTCAAACAAGGCAATTTATTTACTAGACCGAGAGGGGGAACACAAACTTGAGTACGTAGTTACTACTCAGAGCCGAAGCAATTTGTACTTATTTGTCTTAGTATCTTTTCAAGTCCGTTAAGGTGCAGACGCACGACTTGTTTGTGTCGTCACGCCACGTCACATTAAACTTAAGTATGTCTTAAACTAATGTTTGCAATGCAAATCGACTCTTAATAAATTGTGTTAAGAGTGTCTTTTCAATTTAAGCAAGATTGGCTTAAGCCGAACTTATATTTAGTGGTAGTGGACAGAAGTATCATAAATAAAGTTCTGTCCTTAATGTTGATAGTTTTTTAAAAGAAAGAATAATAAGAATTAATAGATTCAGTCGACACAGTTTTAAATTTAGACTGACGCAACAACACAAATTCGCTGTATAAGATCTTTTGAGATCATCCGACTCCTTAAATGCTTTTTACACTACCCGATTTCAATGCCGCCCGAACGCGCTGTACTCACCGGTGGCGGCCTGCTCGGATAGCCGCTGGTAGGCAATTTCAAGAGCGTGGGCGGCCAGGCTCTCGAATACGCGCCAGTAGCCGCCCGGACTCGTCTGTTTCGCGAGTTCGCTCGTAGAAGTCGGCGCGTTTGACATCACGGGCCGGGGGAACGCACCCTTAGGGCGCATTTATTCGACACGAATGTCATCGTGCCGCCATCAGTCGCCGAGCGGAGTCCGCGACGGCCGCCGCGCGGTCGCAGAGCGGAGTCCGCGACGGACGCCGCGCGGTCGAAGAGCGGAGTCCGTGACAGACGCCGCGCGGTCGAAGAGCGGAGTCCGCATTGCCGCCGCGCAGCGAACGCGTGCGTCTAACTGTAATGGCAAAATAAGCTCTATTTGAAATTTTTATTGAATTGATATTAAATTATTTTTTGTGAAATTACTCCACCAGTTTGTTATAATTATTAATACAAAGATCGAGTACTCAGAAAAAAATTCCTTCTATCCGGCCGGATTCGAACCGACGTCTTCTAAGCATACCGTGCCAGACGCTATACCAACTAAGCCAAGGAACGAACCAGCGGACCTCACTATTCTTCTGCTTGTTGTCGTGCCTTTGTATTTGGTTTTTCAACGACTTTTTAGTCGTAGCGCCATCTAGGAGAAATCTACGCTCTATTTGTTTAGCTTTTACGTTTTAACTTAAAAGTGCGTTCTGGCCACGCGGGCGAGTCTGGCTTTGCCTGACGACCGCGCGGCAGATTTCTTCAGAGGAATTTAAATGAAGGCGTGGTAACTGAGCGGACGCCGAAAACTTTCGCCGCGCCGCTGTTAATAATTTGTATATAAATAGCCGAAATTAGGGACCCTAACTCCTTAACTCTTATTACACTTCCCTAAGTTAGAGTGTTAGAGACTACAGAGAGTATGGAATAATCGTAACATTGCGCGTAAAACTGGGGTCTTTGGTGTTTTTTCATTTTCCACAATGGAGCGGAAACATGGACACCAAAGGCGAAACGTGACCACATTGATGCTTTCGTCGATGGTCGTTGTCTCCCAAGGTGTTCCGATCAAGTTTGGACTGCTCTCGGCATGGGTCTCCATGATGCCCTCCACTATGCCAAAAAGCGCCTCAGAAAGCACAGCGTCATCATGCAGAAACTGTTCCCCCGGGGGAGTCACGACCCTCAGTAATGAGGAATACGACGCGAGGAGGAGGAAGTTAGAGTTAGGGTCCCAAAAAAATCGTATATTGTAATAAGCGTTTTAGATACAACGTAAACGCAATCGACAGGCCTAACGCACTGTAGTTGCATTTACGTAGAGAAGTATTTTTATGCTAAGCCGAGCTTATTTCTTTTCGTGACTCGATTGTAATCATTTCGGGATTGCGCTCGAATAATACGGCTTAAATTCATAAAGGAGATTAACAACGTAATTGTTGTTACCTTTTCATAAAGTATTTTCGAATCAAAAGCGCCTTTAACGGAATTAATAGAGCTGTATTCAACTTACAATTATTATTTACAGTTAAATTTTAAGTGCGAACTCGAGTGTTGTAGGAGTAAATATGATGTCAATTATTTAGATGTTGTGGTAACCCAGTGCGAGATTGGTCGTTTGTCAATGAAGAGGTCTCCATTTTGAATCCCAATGGAGGCATGTAACTATGGCTTAAACCGTGAGTCGGACAACTGAGTGGCCTAAACACTCTACTTTAGAGGAGACCTGTATTCAGTAGTGGGATGTGTAATTGATTTTATTGGAGATTATAATGATGTCGATAAATTACGAGATTTTAACGTAAACCTATTTTAACCTTTTAAAGCTCCTGAATAGTTATGAACAGCATTTTATGTCACTTCATGTTTGGAACGTCGATTTGAATGTTTTCATATTGTATGTATTTGTTGATACAAACATAGTATAATAAATAGTACAACTCCTGTGCCTCCTACACGAATGCATGCGTGGCGCATCAATGCCTACACCGCCATCGGAGCATAGGGTTATCACATTATTATTTTAGTTGTACTTACAGGCTTAAACAAAACTTGACCAAATTGAGGTATTTCCCTATTCTCGTGCTATATTCAAATAACCTTCGTCAGATGCAATACTTACATATTGATATTATTGTACCAATATCGAGATTAATATTTAGATCTAGTATGATCATGAACTAGAAATAAAATGCGAGTTTGTATGTACATAACGATGTATTTATAAATAAAAAAGTACATACAATATTTTAAACACCGCGCAAGCGCTTTGATTCTATAATGAATGGCACGTGAGGCCCTTGCTGTGCAACTTTAACGCACCGCGAGAGTATGCGAATGTGTTTTTCGGTACAAACCGCGGTGCTACGTTTGTATGGTGTAATTTGCCTCACTATGATACAAATATTGTCTATTACTCACATTTGTCTACTAATGAGTTCCAAATACGTAATGTGTTATGTGCTTACATTAACGGTTGTTAAGACTAGGTCAACCCCGTGACACATGCAGAGGAAGTTAACAGTCAATTTATATATTTTACCTTTAAATTGTTCAGACAATTCCCTGTACTATCAGGACTGATGTCACGACCTCAACTGCGGAGGTTGTTTTAGACTAGAATCTATTTAGAAAAGTGCGTTTCCTGTATTGAACCGACCGTTAATCAAACTCGTGATCTCATCATCTAGCGCTCAGATTACAAACCACTAGGCCGCCGCATATATTGTCTAAGTTGAATCATACGGTTAAATGCGATGCAGTAATAATGATTTGGCCTTTTTACCGATCAGAGAACTACAATAACATTGAATAAAGGAAATAGTTAAGATTTGAAGACTTCGATCACCCCGCGAGTGATGATGATGGAGCATGCATACCCAAATAATGCCTATTCATTCTCGCCTTGAAAAGGCCCAAGGCCGTTTCTGCAGACCAAATCGTGTTTTGCTATTTGACTTTTGTGACCGGACGAGAAATCAGACGCATAATGGTTTGTTGAAAAGATTTTATTCATTAATTTTTTGAACTAGTCAACCTTTTTTTGTTTATTTATTAATGATTGACGTTTAGGTTTTGTGCGACATCGTCCGGACAGAATTCTTATAAATATATTTTTATAACATTGAATGGTTTAGAGAGAATTTATAAGCATTTTCTTAAGAATTTCATCTCGGATTCCGCATCCTTTGGAGTCGTGGTTTTTAGCTTAGTTGATAGGGAACATTATATTGAAAAATGTAAAATGAATATTGTATTAAATTATGGTTGATCATGTAGTGCATCGTGTATCTTATACCGTAGTGGGTGGAGTTAAAACAATATAATATTGTGTCTTCGCAACCGTTACTCATATTGATAGCTTCGTCGCACGGAATTTTTAAACTTTTGTTGTTTTTTTAAGAAACATGACAGAGAATGCAAAACATTTGTTCGTTCGAAAAGGTCTTTTGCGTTGCACACTTACAGCTAATTCTTCTGATTTGTTAAACATGAGCTCTGACGTATACGCCCTTTAGTTCACAATCTAGGCGTTCTGGGGCTTGATTACAACCCCTACGAATAGGAATTCTCACATTTTGGGGGACAAAGCGGCGGGGGGCAGTAAGGCGAGAGGCGCAAGGGGGTGGTTTTCATTATCATTAAACACCCCGCGATTAATCTTCGTTACATTGGAATCGTGAATGGATGGAGGGGGATGCAGTTTTGTTTGTGAGTTTAATTTGACAATTGTTTATAGATTTCTTATTCATTAATGAAAATGTTTTCATAGCTCGAAGGCGACACACGTATCATCTATCATAATTTGTGCCAGCTTACTTATCAAATTTGGTTCACTATGGAATGGTACATTGTTGGCTAATTGTTTGTTGATTATTAGGTTTGTTCTTTTTATGATAATAAGTGACTGGACGAACAAGGCATGCGCCTGGTGGTAAGCGACATGCTTTTACGCTTTCAAAACCGAAGCGCAGTAATGCTGATATTACTGCTTGGCAGCAGAAATAGGATAGGTGGTAGTACTTCCTTGGACGAACTTTTCCACAAGGAGCTCTACTGACACTAAATGATGTCACTAAACTGACCTCTTTCGTCATCATCGTCATCATCCCCCTCTTCACTGGTTCTTGACCATTTTTAAAATTTTCAATCGTTCTCGAATTTCTTTTCCCTTCCATTATTCTTACATTCGCTCGTTGAGTCATCACTACCATCAAAATTCTCAAAACGGGCGCACGCGCTCATCGATCATCCCTACTACTACTGTGTTTAAATAATTAGATATACATTAGATGTTGGGCCTTTTCGTTTTTACTTGTTAATAAATTTATGTAGACCAAGCCTTTTCTTTCTTTTCGCTAAGGCTAGGCCACAGAGGTCATACTCAAATAATGTTTAGCCACAGTACTCGAGGTCTGTCCATTCACTAGTGCATTGTACTACCTATATAGGTCGGTAGTCTGTCCATTTTGCGTCTTCAGGTCGTGGTAGCGCACAAAAACCTTCTTCCCCATTAAACATCTTCTTCTTTTTTTCTTGGCTGAACGGCCGGGTCGATCATCACGGAGCATGTTTGTAAGGGGCTAAGGTGGCTCGATATGTAGGAAGTACTGCTACCAGTAACATTGACAAGCAGTAATGTCAGTATTACTGTGTTCCGGTTTTGAAGGGTAAGGGTGCTGGTGCAATTACAGGCACATTGGACTTGTCAACTTATGTGACAGGCGCAATGACCTTCAGATCTTTGTGAATTAAAGCTCTGAATAGCACTGCAACTGTTACGGATAGGCTTATAGGTGTAGCTTACCATCAGGCGCACGACTTGTTCGTCCCGCAGTATAAAAATAATCGTATAAAAAAATTGTATAAAAAAAATCTTTCTCTGTTAGTGGACTTATACAAAGGACCATGCACTGCAGATTTTATTTGATCGGTCCATCGCATGGATGATTTTCCGCGCAGTCAATATTCCGTCTTAAGACGTGACCGAAGAATTTTAGGATGTGAGTTCATGCCACAGTAGACGTGCTGCTTGACGTCGAGTTCTTGGAGAATGAAAACGATTGAACTAAACTCTACGATACCCCGAGGATTCTTCTCCAACACCACATTTTCTGTCTCTTCTCAGTTTCACGGAGCGTCCATGTTTCTGCAGTATATAAAAATATTTGTAAAATTAGAGCTGGTCTGCAGAAGTATTTTAGCAGGCGTGTTGATGTTCCTATTCCTCCATGTTTTCGTCAGCTTATTTATTGCTGTCATAGATTAATTTACAAATAGAAATATCGCGTACAGTTCACTAGTTTTAAAATTAATTCTCTAGTGCTCTCGACTTAAATACAAAAGTAAACTGGTATTTAGATATGATTGCTAAAATAAACAATGGAAAGTTAATAGTTATGTATGTATGTAAATATGATAAATAAGCAAACTAACGAATTAGTCACCAGCGGTGCCATTTCACAGGATTTTGCTACTAACGAACGGCGTAAATGATTGTGTCGTCACTAAAAATAAAATTTTATTGCAATTCAAATGCAACTTCAAGTCTTGAAACGCGGGTTAGTACGATACGCACAACGAAGAACGAATTTGTTTGGGTCTTATTGATTAGAAAAATATCCCAAAATAGTAACGGTTATTTTTAGCTTTTTTTTGACATCTTTCCGTCAGCCTGGTTGCGGGTTTCAAAATATACAACCCCACTTCTGCCATAGAGTATTCAAAACAATTCCTTTGCTGTTCATAATATTATTTCAAAATGTTATTACATGTTACAAAGTAGTTTTAGATGACCAAATATGTACAACACAATTATGCAAATTGCAGAGGTTCGTATTATGCCCTCGTTGTGTATTATTATCTCCTTGAAGTTTAGGTAAAAGTACTCAGCTTAATCGATCTAGAAAGAAAGAAAATGCATTTATTTGACTAGCACAGATGACACCATACAGTTAAAAAAATAAACAAACTAGTCTCTGTTCATTACACGAAGAGTTCCAGAACTATTCCTCAGAAGCATTATTTTAGAGACCAATTAGAGTAAAAACACTACCTAGTAGTAGTTTGAAGACTTATTGAAGCAACAAATCTGCGTCCGATCGTGACAAAACGGGCGTCGGTTTAATTTATGACCTCATTAGTTAATACCGGCCGCGGTAGAGGTGCACTCCGCTTGATTTTTTCTTCTCATTTTTTTAAATAAAATGCCTTTAGATTCTTATTTGATGACTATTGCTGTTCGAGTAAGTACGTTTACCAATGTAGATGGATTTTTTAAATATTCTTAGTCTGTTGTGGCGAACCGTGTCTTGAGGTAAAACTCTTAACATTTTCTGGTTTTCGAACTATTGTAAAAATGTATTATTATCCCAACCGAACTATGAAACAAAAGCCATTCTTCATGTTTACGAAGAGAATTAGTAAGTATGATATTATAAAGTTCCGGATTTGACAGAGTGGAAAACGGCAGGTAAGATATTGAGAGTGCCACAATCAAGATGACGAAGCATATACAATTTCATTAGTAAGAACTGAAGAGCCTTTTGTAGACTTATCATCATACTATTTGAGAACCAGGCTCTTGTCGGTGTGCCTCCTCCACTCCTCGCGGTTTATAGCCAGCTCCTTGAGCTCTTTGTAACTGCTCACTTCGAGGTTCTTTAATAATTAATAATTCTTTATTGCACAAATAAATGACTTTGAAAATTACAAGTTACAGAGGACATATACAAAGGTGAGCTTATCTCTAGAAGAGATCTCTTCCAGCCAACCCTAGCAGTGGTGAATAAATTAAGTCTGCGGGAGATTATTGTACAATGCATTTGTTAAAAATAAATGTAAATATAATTATCAATGGAGGCAATATAAATATGGCTGAGATAATAAACCTACATAATCTTTACATACCTACATAAATACATACGTACACAATATATATAATTAATCAGAACAAATGATTAGTTTATATATATATGTTACTGATTAATTTCCGAGTTTAACAGGAAGTGCTCTTTTAATTTGCGTTTGAATGATGCACCCGATGGACCGTCAGGAATGCTAGCAGGTAATTTATTCCACATACCCTCTTTGACGAATGTTTTGACTTTCGATTTCATGATCATAATCCAGATTTGGAGATACTAATGCGATCCTGGTATAAAAATGTCAATATGTAACAAGAGATCTCGAGATACTTATGCGATGCTGTGGGGCTAGCACGATAAGGCGTGACTAGCGCATGAGCGGCATAAAGCGCGAGATACTGCTATTCTCGCATAGAGATCTCGCGCCAGTCGTGTCCTATCGTGCCTTACTGGTATAAAAATGTCAATATGTAACAAGAGATTTCGAGATTCTTATGCGATGCTGTGGGGCTAGTATACTACTGGTATAAAAATGTCAATATGTAACGAGAATGCAGCGATTGATACCTTAATTATTTAAAATTGTGTTTACAATCTATTGGTATAACTAAAATGATAATGTGACAACCCTATACGCCGAATGAGGTGTAGGCATTGATGCGCCAAACGGGCGGGAGTTGTACTACTTGTAGATGAGACAACGTTTTAAAAGATCTGTTACAGCTACTATCTTAACCTCTATTTCGAGCAATAACGTTATTAGCATAAAGTTATTAGCTGTTGAGTATATACTCTTCACTGGCTCGCTGTGTGGCGCAGCTCTGTATATTTATTACTTGTCAGTTGCTTCCCTCGTTTACGTTACGCGCTGACAAACTTTTATTACTTTTAACCCTACTATAAATAAAAGTGATATAGAGGTAAAATCATGATGATTTGGTCCACGTTATTCTTTTTTTATTTGTTATTCGGTATTGGATAGGTGACACATGAACCAATTTAGACGTGTCAGTAGGAATTTCTCGTATTTATATTTCGTTTTTTGTCTGGGTCGCAATTATTGCCTTTATTTTAAAATAAAACAATTCTAGACATGACGCATACGCCGCATACGTGTGGAAATAACGATCTTAAAGCAATTGTATTTACTATTTCTTTTTTATTTAAAAAAGGGTTGCAGTGACGAGTGTTGCCTAGTAGGTAAATGCGTAGGAATAAGAATTAATAACAATATAAGTAGGTACCCTGTTTATGGCCTCACCTATTCGACGATAGAGAAAAAAAACTAAGTTCTATTCGAGAACTTCTTTTACAACGCACGTTCGAACCAATACTGTCACTGTACTAAAAAGTGAACCTTCGGGAAATGACGATTAAAGTTTCTGAAAATAAGTAATCACAATATTTTTTTTATGGAATGAAATTATACAATGACATAATGTTTATATATTAAAGTTTGCAGTATGGCTTACTATTAATTAATTATTGATAGATTTTACTCTTCTTGCACTTCAAGTTGTGACATTATCTTATTTATACTTTGTCGACACTATTGTATATAGTGACTACAGCAACATAATTTAGTGCTAAGTCACTGTCGAAATAAAGATGGTAAAGTAGTTAAGCAGGACAGTGTCATCTACACTACAAAGGTCTGAAAGTATTTTATGATGCATTACCTGGTTATTTATTGTAAGATTGTAATGAACTTTTTGAAAATGGTTCCAAATATAATGAAAATACATTCAAGTAATAAACAACATTTCAAACTATCTATATGTAATAGTACTAAATATATAATATAAATATAATATTTAAATAAAAATGCTTAATAACACGTGTAACAACTTTTCTACAATAAACAACCTAAAATCCAGCCTTTAAAAAGATGACGGCTAATAACATGCGATGAAATTAAAGAGTACGGTAGTATTTAGTACGTATGAAACCCACTACTAAATAAGAGTACCTAAAATAAAAGTTTCATTGGCACAGGTGTTCGTTTATTAGTTTTACACGTAAAAAGCATGGCGTGAAATTTGAAAAAGTGGGCCTTTCGTTTTGTCACAAACCTGATTGGATTTTTTTGACATGCGAAATGTTTCAAAGCACATTTTTATACGATGTTTTTTTTTCTATTATAATTTCTAATTGCAATTAAAAAAATACCATCGTAACAAGTCACAAAAGCTTTATAGGCCATACGAGATCTAAGAAATCTTATATTGTAATCTTACATTAGAAGTATAACATTTAAATATTTTGAAACATTTTTACATGTTCTCTGAAACAATTCGTAAGGCCGTTTCGATGGATTCTTGTACGAGATAACAGTTCTCTATTAAGTCGGCGGTGTGTCTTGTAGATTTGAAAAGAAAATATTTGTGGAGAATTCACGGGCTCCTCCGCTGTGGTATTGAAAGAGATACCCCCATCGAGTGACAAAATAGATAACATTTTCTACAAACGAGGCATGTATTGTTACAAAATGTAATCACTTCCTAGCCCTCCTTAGAATTTCCTATACTAGTAAATACGTTTAAAAAAGCTTTTGGATGTACATCATTTATTTATAGAACAATACCACAAAGGACGTCATCAGACTGATACTGAAATGGTATAACTTTTTGCCTTTGAGAATGAATAGGCATTATTTAGGTGTGTAAGCTCACTCCATCGTCCGATTTTATCATCACTTTCTATCAGGTGAGATGCAGGTTGTAGCGGACTGCATCAATGGGGAGTGGGTGCTATCAAAGACTGAGCAAAATCAAAGTAAATTGTACTCACAATTTATCAGAAAACAACACTATCAACCAAAACAGAAACAATAGTCAATTATAAGAAAAGGCGCCAAAAACAATTACATTTAAATTTAGAATTTATACATAAAACTAAACTTAAAAAGACTTTATGAAACATGTATATTACTGCCTCCGTAGTCGAACGGTTACCATATTGGACTGCCACGCAAGAGGTTCCGGGTTTGATTCCCGGGCCGGGACATATGTTTGTATGGCCTACATTTATTTCTCTCGTGAGTTTGTGTGTCGTTTGTGGTTGTCTATGTGTCTGTCCATGGCATCCGCGATACAGGGTTTCCCTAGTGCGGGGCTATGAATGTGCGCGCTTTATTATTATTATTATTATATACACAAAAGAGATTTGTTGCGATTGCTGCGATTCGCTACAGAGGTCAACTGCGCACTTAATTTTTTTTGATGAAAAAAACTGATATGGACATTATTATTTATACAAAGATCGAACAAACACAGAAAAATTTGTTCGTTCCGACTGGACCAGTCTGTTGCCGCAACGTGGCAACCACCACACACATGTCCACAATGTCACATTTTTCAACTGAATATAATTTAACCGCTTGTATAAATGTAGTTGTGACTTACCTAACGTTGGGTAATTGTCCAAAAATTGTTAGACGGCGGAAATTTTGGGATAAGTTGTTCAGAAAAAATATTTATGTATTTATTGTTCTGAAAAATTTTGTATAAATAAATAAAAATATTGTGAGAATGTAATTTATTAATTCAAACAATATGGTTCAATAACAGATACACAAAATACGTTTACTTCAAATAACATTGTCAGCACTACCTTTTGCGACTGCTGTCCACTTACAAAATTGTAACACAACTTATACGAGGAAAAAGTACATAATCATACACAGCTGATTAAAATAATATGTTATAAGGGAATTATCGGATGAATTATGAACGAACAATATGAAATAATTTAAAAATGTTTAAAAATAAAGTTATTTTTAAATCATTGGTTGAAAAAAAAAATAAAAATAAATGAACAAAGAAGTAAATGAGGATGTTTCTTTTTCAAAAGTGCATTTTTCCATGGCCCACCCACCTAGGTGTTGCGACACCTTGCGTAGTGTGAGCTAAGTAACCCAAAAACTATGAGTACGCGGGTCACAACAATAGCCTGCTTTCGCCGTCCATGACCCGCGGCCGGTGATCGGCGGACCGCGACAAGGCCTGGCCTTTCGTTCCTTTGCATGTGAACACGTGCCTGTTCACCATAAAGGCGAGTAAAAAACGGGACACACGTTACCAGGCTGTGTTTAGTGTAAACAAAAATGTCTTTAAATCTTGAATTCATTTTTGTGAGATAATCTTGTATTAGGCAGAGCAATTTTACAAATTATAAGTATTTATCGTTCAAACCTTGTATACAGACAGCTATAATTTGTAATATGAAAATCATGCAACAACAAACTCAAACAAAAAAACATTCATTTTCTCAAATTGATGTAGCAAATCTTTCGTTGAAATCTATCAGAGTCCAATCTTCCAAATTAAACACAACATTTGATGTTGTGACGTTCAAAAATTAATTATTTATAGTATTTTAATTTCGATTTAAATTCAAAACCAAGCCAAAAGGGAACATTTTCATTAAATTGGTGATTTCTTAACATTTTCAAATGTGTTTGTATTACAAACCACGTATCCACGGCAAGTAAAGCACCAAAATTTGCCATTCCATTCCGTCTCCATTAATGTTGGTTTATAATGTCAATTGAAAATATAACACCGCGTTCATTAACCTATAACATTTTCCTCTGCCTTGATAAGCTGTATTAACTTTTACGCCACCACAATAAAGTGCCCATTCGATCGTGATTAAACTCGCATATTATACGACACAATTTCCCGGAGCGGTACGCATTTACAAAAACGCTAACTCTCACGTTAATTACGCTAGATATTACCTGCATGAGAACATTTGCGGGAATATTTTTTTTTTATATAGTGTGTACAGTTTATCTGTTTTACGGTTCGATGAAACTTTCTTTTTGTTGAACTTAATATGGAAATGTCTGCGTACATTTTGTGAATGTACGTAAATTTGTACTGGGAATAAAATTTACGACGTCGCGAAATCAAGTTGTATTGATGTTGAATTTAGTTGAGCACAATGTGGAGTCTGACACTTCGATGTGTCTACAGCTTTAGACAGTCGGTCAATAATAATATAATAATTCACTTTTTTTTTTAACGCACATAGTCATAACCTCGCACTAAGGAAAACTAGTATCGCGGGTGCCATGGACATGTGTCCACAAATTACATCCAAACTTAGGAGGGAAATAAAAGCCACGTAGGAAGCCGGGACCTCTGCGTTTCAAGTCAGTATGGTAACCGTTCGACCATGGACGCGGTTATAATATTAATAATAATAAATGAACTGCCTCTGTCGCCGAACGGTTACTAATCCCGGGTTACTAATAACGCTTGCCGTCGTGGTGAAAAGATTTTAAAATCGGCATAAGGTATTCGCCGATTGTTGCCCAGAGTGCATCAAACGTATACAAGAAAGGAAATGGTACCTACGCCGTGAGGGGAGGTTCCTTTCGTGCACTACATAATATTAAGTAGTAATATTGAACGTCAAAATTACTTAACGGGTATTCTCTTCCCGATACGAGTTAAGAAGTTGGCTGTATTTCGCGCTATGTTTACCATCATTACTATCTAACTCATCATTACTATCTAACTCCTACCCATTTTCGTTATACGAAGTATACAACTGTCCATTACGAGTGGCGGCTAGAAAGTAATCTCTTTTGACAGTTTCCAATTAAAAAAATATACTGGCTTTTCGTCACGTGTTCGCTATTTATTCTATTTTATTATTATTACATTTTCAAAATTAGTGACACTCTTTATTTTATTACGTTTCGATTTGCATGGACAACACAAGGACAAACAAAAAGGAAAATGTTTAAAAATTACAATTTTTTTAATGGCGTTTGTAACGAATTCAGAGGGAGCAGAGGAAAAATTCCTAATCTTCTTCTAATTCCTAATGATTTGATTTTAGAGGGGTATATCCACTTTAAAGTTAAAAATAAAATATTGTATGAGTAACTACACGATATATTGAAGCTTAGACACTAACCAGAAACTTAAAACAATAAAGTTTCCTCGATAGATAAAAATCACGAAATGACCTCTAATTTTCACATTTTTTCGATTCATCCTCGCAATGCTACAGGTTATTAGGACAAAAATTAGATAATTAATTATATTTATGCATGATTGAGAACTGTCACTACGGATTTTTTAAATCCCTTTAGTTTTAGAGTTAAAACGAATTTGGTACTTTTAATGCGCAAAATTCAACATCTCCTGTCGCATGGCACGCTAACTTCAGGCATATATTTGTTTCACAAATTTGGAGTGTTACTTACCACCAGGCGTACGGGACTTGTTCGTCCCGTCCATTGGTATAATAACAAATAAAAAATTTTATTTTCCTGTCGCCTCTCGTATCACACTACATTTTTCCGGAACAACCTGCATGTGCGCGTCGTAAAGACTTTCTAGCTACAAAACTCTGTGGATTTTTTGACAGCTCAATAGAGCTGACAGCAAATAGGCTAGAAATTTAATAAGACTTGAAAGTGTCCGGCAACTTCACGCTATTTCAAGAATGCTTCTTGTAAGATCTCCTTGTTTAAACAATGAAGATTATAACTGCGATCTAATGGTATAAATTTTGTGGTAACTCGCCCTGCAAACTGTTATCTCTGTTTATGATAATGAACCGAGCCCTTTTTCACCTCTGATAAGAGCATCTCAAGCAACCCCTAAATATTTTCCTTTTAGTGATGGCTCGGCGATTATCGATAAGATTTAAAATAATTATTGAGCTTTGACTACTTCTGCTTATAACGTACCACGCTTACTAATCGTCCAGTGTCATTGCACGAGCAATTTAATTACTTATAATGACTTTTTTCTAAAAAAAACCGTTATGATATGACATAATATAATAATAATGTGTCAGACACCCATGCCAATTATCTGGTAAGGTAGGGAATTCCCTGTACGATGAGTACCAAAACAACAGGTTTCGTTCTGGGGCACTTCTCAGAACACACAGACGAGAACCAATTTAGAAAAGTTCATTTCCCACTTTGGTCCTACCGGGAATCGAACCCGGGACCTCCTCATCCCGCGTCCTTAATATAGGCCGTCGGGCCTTAATGGAACTTAACCTCCTAGAATATAACTTCATAGAACACTGATTACATTTTTTATGGACTATTTATTTTTAACCAACTTGAAAAACGAGGAGGTTCTCAATTTAGCTGTACTTTTTGTGTATGTTACGCGATTACTCCTGCATTTGTGAACCGATTCTGATTATTATTTTTTGAAGCAAAGAGGTACCTCAGTATTGGTTCTGTTTAAATTTGAAAAAAAAAAACGAAACACTTAAAGGTGGCAAACTAGGGGATGAATCCGGTTTTGCGCATTTTTCGTCAACCAATTCCAATAAAACTTAGCAAATAGATGTAATTCCAATTTTATATTTTATAATAAAAAAGTTATTTTATCATAGATAACATTTAAACCTAGAACACTCACGCCACGGAAAGGCTGAGGAGTGGCTGCTAGAATGAGTCAGACATGAAATCGTCAATTATGGCCGTGACTTAAGCTTAATGAAGTCCTTTTGCGCACGTCACAACCGCACAAATGACAGTACAAAATTTGTGGTCATTATAATTTTATTTTGTCGGATTTGTCTTATTTAATGTTGGTTTTTGTTATTGTATTTTTTATTTTGTTTATTAATTATTATTTCTTTAATTTTGTTTTCCTTGTTTGTGTTATAATTATTTTTTGTATCTGTGTTGTGGCGTTGCAATAAATGTCTAGTCCTATTCTATTATATTCTGCTCTGCTCTGCTCTGCTCTGCTCTGCTCAGCTCTGCTCTGCTCTGCTCTGCTCTGCTCTGCTCTGCTCTGCTCTGCTC
>NW_020656077.1:5005188-5194424 GCF_003589595.1 Hyposmocoma kahamanoa
TCTGCTCTGCTCTGCTCTGCTCTGCTCTGCTCTGCTCTGCTCTGCTCCGCTCCGCTCCACTCTGTTCTGTTCTGTTCTGTTCTATTCTACTCTAAATTGCACCCTGCTTCTTTCAAGGCGTCCTGTAATACCAAGATGTTTGGTAGAATCATAGGAAGACTGCGATATCTCAGACCTGGCAAAGCACATGGTCCATATGGTCTTAGACCTGACAAATAATGTATGAGTTATAACATTTTTCTAAAGAACTCTGGCTTTTGTGCGTAGTCTATAGAGTCACTTAGTTGTCCCGTCGTGACACTGGCGTAAAGGTGACGTAAAGGTGATAAAGAGGCTTTTAAACCTAGTCACATCAAGGCGGTGTAACATAAGGTATCCCGGAGGAAATAGGAAATATGTGCACATAATACTGATGGCATCAGTGTTGCCAGGGTCTTTGAGTCGAAAATTACATTTGTATATCTGGAAAGTGACATTTTTGCAGCAAAACTTACATCATGGGTATCTTTAAAATCAAAGTCTAATAACAATATATATACGTTGTCCTAAAAAAAATAGGTGGCATTGGTAGATTTGAGATTGTTTGCGCCATCTCTGAGTTACCATGACTGATTTGGATGCGTTCGTAAAGTATTTACAATTTTCAACAATAAATATAGTTGAATTTTAAAATATCTCATCAATCAAAAAGTTACCAAAATTGTCGTAAATATAAAAGTTACTCACAGGAGCGGGTCTAAAGTTACGAAAAATGTAAAAAATGTAGGTAACGATCTAGCAACACTTTATGGCATGGAGATTAATAAATAATGCGATCGGACGATTTCGATCGACCATGGACGGTCCTTTAATCGGTTTATCGGTCAAGTTTATGAAATAATAATTCGTTGGCATTTCAATATGGTCACACGTTACGGTCGAGGAAGACAAATCCTGTCAATCTGAACTTTATTAAAATATTTCAACAATAGTAGCGCTACCAATCATATCAAAGGAATTTATTTAAAATAGAAACCAGATTACTATATCAGAATGTACATATTTTGAAATCAGTGAACACAGGATATCTAAAAACAGTAAATAACGCAAAATAAAAAAGGGAAACCCTGTGTCGCGGGTGCAATGGACACACACATTGACAACCACAAATTACACCCAAACTCACGAGAGAAATAAATGTAGGCCATACAAATATTTATCCTGGCCCGGGAATACCTGGGACCTCTGTGTGGCAGTGCGGCATGGTAACCGTTCGGCCACAGAGGCAGTATTCCGGATACATTTATGTAAACTTTCAAGATTTTCACGCATTAATTTTAATTCAAAATCGGGATTTAATCGTGTATACAACATATTTCATTCACATCGACGTTTCAGACGTGTCGCAACGTCCATGATCTCGAAGGGACTCAATACGACTGCAGCACTTTGCTGGTGAAATTACAGGCACATGAGACTTGTCAACTTATGTCTCAGGGTGCCGGGCGTAGTGGTAGTGCCCTCATATCTTTGCGATTTTAAGCTCTGAGTGGCACTGTAACTGATATGGACAGACGTGTAGCTTACCGTCACGCGCATGACTTGTTTTCGTCACTTGATATTACAAAAAAAACGTCCGTAATGACGAGGTAAAAGGTACATTTTATATACGATTAAGTCCCGAGTATTCCGAATATAATAAAGTTACAAAAAGAAACGAAGATATTGATTCTATTAATGTATATTATGATGTTTTACTATTATGATAAAAACTCCTACGCCCCGACAAGGCTCAAACCCGCGACCACGGGATAAGCTACAAGGTCGAGTTATCAAGTCAACAAAATTCTTCTTTGTGTCTCTTATAGTTCTTGCACTGAAATTTTCAGCTTTCGACGCCGCCGCCGTCTTAGCTTGTTGTTTATAACTATTAATAACAAATATTGACGCCTTCGGATCAATTATACCAATGGTATATGTGGCATTAACCAGTTCCATTTATACCTGAAATGGTATAGGTGGCACTAGTTTATCCCAGTTATATATACCATTGGATAATAAATAGTGGTATAAATGATACTTACCTACAACCTGCATACCTTTACAGGTATAAATGGGACAGTTAAGTACCATTTATACCATTATTTAAAATCCAATGGTAAACTGGGATAAACTAGTGTCACCTACACCATTACAGGTATAAATGGGACAGGTTAGTACCACTTACACCATTAATAGTATAAATGGTCCGAAGGCAGATCGAACACAGAAAAATTTCTTCGATCTGACAGGAGTCTAACCTGTGTTTGTTATGCCAACCTAGGGCAACCGCTCTACCATTAAACTGATAAAAAGTTTGTTGTGAAATTTATGTTGCTCAATTTTAGCTCTGTAGTTGGTAGTGTTTATAATTAAAAAACAGAGAAGCATCGACATAGTTTGCGGAACGTGCCCGCACTTGAATATTCAAATTGGCTCGACACAATCACCTCCTCGTGGGCTTAGACTCCCTCGGGTGACCAAAGGAAGCCCCACAAAGGCCGGGAGTAAAAAAGCACCTACCTCTAGGTTCCGGTGTCAGGCACACGCCACTCGATGTAATGCGCTTGTCCTGTTCTAAATAGAAAAGTACCTACAGTTTATTTTGCCATGGCCATTGTTTGCATTTTGCTTAGTTTTTAAAATATTTATCTTTAATGCTGGAAAATTGTGTGGTTCGTGTTCCTAATTTTGTTATTGTCAGACAGGTTTGATAAGTTTTGGGATAGTTACAAAATATGTGACATAAAGTAGTATAGCGCAAGCTACCCCAATAACAACGAAGAGCCGTTCATGGATTTTGCTAGTATAATTTTGCGTTTTACTTCATGCCTAGTTATCAATATATATATTTATATATTTTTAGATGTCGGGAATAAAAAAAATTGTAAAACATTGTGTTTTAGAATAGATGCAAGAATACAACGCAATTGATTCAGCTCGAGCATAGATTAGGTAACGTTTCATTTTAAGCATAAATGAATGTTTACCAACCTGAAGTATTGGCATATTGGTTATTTTATATTACTAAATACTGGTAACTAGTAGTACTAGTAAATAATCAATTACACGGTAATGCCATAAACACTTTTACAAAAATATTTAGACAGTATTTAAATTGGAGTTAGCGAAAGTTGCAAAGGAACGTTTTGACAAGAGACCTCTTGCCAATGTCAATGTCACATTTATATTGAAAACAGTGTAACCATTTGTGGCAGATTTCTGTCATTTGGGCAGATTTAATTTTTATTATTTTTCATTGCTGCAGAACACGATAAGTTCTATTAAATGTGGCAGAGTTTGGCAGATTTGGGAAGATCTTTATTATAGGAAATGAAACTATTTTTCCGGATTTAAATCGCGTATATTTGTTTTTTCCCACAAACCGACGTTTCGGGCCCTTTACAGGTCACGGTTGACTGAGGTGGTACAGTCTTCAACCAGTTATGTCTAATATTGATGCAAACCACCCTATTTTTTCACTATAGTTACAATTAGTTTGAAAAAACAAATATACGCGATTATAAAAATAAAATAAAATAGTTTCATTTCCTATGCGTAACAATCGCGAAAACCTAAGAACTCGATAAGATCTTTATTATTTTTGGTAACAAACCGAAAATTTCTTGTTTTCTGCTACTACGAACTAACACCTGAAGAGAAATACAGGACAATATTATAAATATAACCTATATCATCTTTATAACCCCAGCTTCTACAGCCTATAATCAATTAGCTCTTTTGATGCTTTAATAATGAATTCCAAGTATTGATAGGTCTCATTAACGCACGTTGTCAAAAACACTGAGTCAGAAAATACACGGGAAGTCGCCATCCTTTGAATTTGGAGTACAGTCACATCTTGCAGAATCCCTAACAGATTGTTCCAGAAAATGGATCAGCCTGTTGCACGACTGCTCGCTTACTCTGAGTTACAAACAATACAATGACCGCATCTATAACGAATATAGAACGAGTTACTACGTTCCGAAAATCCTCTCTTTTGTAGGTGTCTCCAACAAAACATGAAAAATGGAAACTTGAGCTATGCTGACGATTTGTTTTAATGGGAAATAAGACTATTTTATATTTGTTTTTCAGACAAACCAACGTTCTGGGCTGTTTGCAGGTCCCGTGTGGTCACAGCTTTTTCATTTTATGATTTTTCTCTAACAGTTAACGCGCACACATGATGTATTTGCGCTAGATATTATACGTTGCCATCCTTTAAAATGTAAATGGTTATTATTCTGTAGGCAAAAGAGCATAGGTGGACAGGACACTTTGTTTGACATCACTACCATAAACGGCAGCGTGAGACGGGTCGCGAGTTCTTAAATGTCACATGTACAAGCTATCAGTTTGCAGCTATTATCAGAAGCCTTTGAGGCCCTAATAAGGTTCGTGTTGCAGATACATTAATTCTCCCCTGGCCTCACAATGGCCGTACAAATTGGCCTCAGAGGATGTCCTGTAGCTCAACTTTATACGCTCGTAATATGTAGCTGAAGTGGAGTAACATTTTCTAGACATGATTTTCAATGTATTGTCTACTATCTTGTTTGGTGTTTAACTCTTAAAAACCTGTCAGAAAACAAAACTTACAGGACATATTTTAAGTAATAATGTTGTCTTGAAATTATTTTAAATGTTACTTGCAACCTTTTATCAAGGTGGAATATTGAATTGGGTAACATATTTTAATCACACAAGGGCTAATTGAATGATATCCATTCGTGGACATTTTGTAATATTTGTACTGTCATTATCATCCACGTATGTTAGACAACATGACTTACGTTGCTTTGATCCCAAAGTAAATAACTAAAGCACTTGTGTTATGGAAATCGGAAACGACGATGGTACCACAAACAATACGAGGCAATATAGAAAAGTTAGTTTTCTGCACTGACCCGGGGGATCGAACACGGGACCTCAGAGATGGCGACACCATGCAAATCTGTGTGCAAGCCACTCGACCATGGGATATCGTCATATGACATAATTATTTTGCGAATAAAATTAAGCAACAATTTTGTCACGCATTCAAGCGGTAATTTGATGTTGGTTCTCCACATCAAAGCATTACGCACTTTGTCTTTGAGTCAAAGGTTGCACGTTATTTCCAATTTGTAAGATAATTGCAATCTGAATATTATCGTTTAGATAGAATCTTTTGAAACGATCAAATCGTTTAGATGTGCTTATGAACCATTAAATAGAACACTTGTTTTGTTTTCACGATAAAACTTATCTTCAGTGGTTAAAACCTTTGTGCTGCCTTACCGCGCCCTTTAGTCTGTTCTGCTTACTGTCCGACGCTTACGATACGTCCCATTTGCGAAATCTTAGAAATAACAATATGTAAAAAATAAGATCCTTCGAAGAGGATTTTTCTTGACCACTAATCTTGAAAGGAATTGCGTAATCATGTTGAGTCTATCGAAATGAATAGATAAAGTTAACTAAATGGAGATAATTTGTATTGACAATCTATTCATCTTGGAAGTTATCTGATTCTTATACTAATGGCGGGTTTATTGGAAAGAACTGTAACATCCCTATGCAATGTCACTGTCACCGTTGATCAAGCTTTGTGCGATTTACGGCAAATCGACGAAACAATCGCAGTAATGGTACAGATGCAGTATAGGTATGTAATTAATTTTAGAGCACGTTATTTATTATTGATTTAGATTTGTATTTAAGAGGTACAAGTATGTTCTATATATTTTTAAATAAGGCCCTAGCGTATTCTTATTGTATGTTCTATAATTCCATTGTTTATAAGCTTTATTGTCATTGCAATCTCTCATAAAAATACCAATATTTTTCTTTGCACATAAAGCAACAAAACAGTCCATAATTACTATTAATTACGGTAAATTATGGTTCTTAAGTTTTTGAAAAATAATAATGAAAATGAAGAATACAAATCTATATAAGAATAGCATAATATCAGTTTTTTTATACGCCCTTAAATGAATAGCGTAATTACAGGGCACCTTAAAAAGTATAGTGGCTATTACAAGTCGCGGAGGGGTAATAATTACAAGTAGCGGAGGATAAAATACATGGATAGTAATTTCTATGAAAAATTAGTGCGTGTATTAAATGTAAGGTCGCTGACCGACTTCCAGAAGTCCAAACTCAAGATCTGCAAGAGGGAAGTGGAACGCAGCATTTTGGGCTTTAAACGCATTGACCGAGTGCGCAATACTCTGGTGCTCTCGATGACTGGCATTGACGACGGTGGGGAACAAACTAGGGTCACATGGGATTGGGCGGATCGCGTTGGCCGAATGCGACCCGAGAAGTGGACGAACGTCGTCATTCGCGATGCGTGGGGCCGGCCGAGAAGGTGTTGGCTGGATTATCTCGATGAGTTTGAGGAGTGGTGGGAAATCGTCAAAGAAAGGGAGCAGTGAAGGATTTTGGGGTAGACCTTTGCTGTGCATTGGGACACAGTACGTTAATGAAAAATAACTTGTAATTAGTAACCATAGATTTAGTATATAGGTACTCATAGATTGGCAATGCAAGTGAAAGAGCGTTAGTATACACGTATGTTACAGCGAGATGGGTAGACGAGACCATTTAATAAAACGCTATGAGCCTGTATGAACCTAGGGTCAGCTGACAACGAAACAAATTTCGTTTATTTTTGAAAAATAATTGGTTTTAAAATGAAAAATAGTGTTAAACGGACGATAATGCCGGTGTAACATGTGAATCGATATTAAAGTTAAATCAGTGGATGGCGCAACACTGTTTATCTTGCACACATGCACATTATACGCACACAGATGTATTTTTGTTTTGGTCTCGTCTCCAATACTTCAGGGCCAATCTATTGGATATACTAAATCTATGTTAGTAACATTCGTAACACTTGTTAAGACAGTTTTAATGGGTTTACAAAGAAGGAGACCAAAGTACATACATCTGCCCTCCTTATGATAACTAACGTAATCGTCATTTTTAGCGATCTGGGATCGGCGACACGAAATCTACTCGGTTTTTTTATATCTATTTAGTTTCAGTGTCATTGTTAAGGCGAGGTTTTTTAACGCGAGCCTACATTTTAGGAAGTGAGGTGTGGGGAAACGCCACTCGCGTCCCGCAACTCGAGTGCTGATATTTGAAATGGATAAAATAAGAACAGGCGGAGATCATTTGACACAGATCCAACGTCGACATGCGCCCGATAGCGACTGATGGGGCAGCTGGCGGCGCGACGCGTCGTTAAGCCGGAAATTTTAAATTCTTGGGATAAATATGAATTTAATAACCACAAGGCTTCGGTTGAAAACCAAAATGTAGCAGGTTCTATGTAGTACTCAAAGAGAAATATCTCCATTAAAATTCGAACAAAATTAGATTATTGTATTCTTAAATAACTACTTTTGGCCTTAACTAACCAACCAAACACCTGTTTTAACCTGTTTTACCTGTTTTCACGATTTTATGTCCTATCATGTAATAAATTAACACATCCTTAGGGTTATCGTATCGTATTTTTTCGACAAAATTAGTGACACTCTTTATTTTATTACGTTTCGATTTGCATGGACAACACAAGAACAAACAAAAAGGAAAATGTTTAAAAATTACAATTTTTTTAATGCCGTTTGTAACGAATTAAGAGGGAGCAGAGGAAAAATTCCTAATCTTCAATTTGATTTTAGAGGGGTATATCCACTTTAAAGTTAAAAATAAAATACTGTATGAGTAACTACACGATATATTCAAGCATAGACATTAATCAGAAACATAAAACAATAAAGTTTCCCCGATAGATAAAAATCACGAAACGACCTCTAATTTTCACATTTTTTCGATTCATCCTCGAAATGCTACAGGTTATTAGGACAAAAATTAGATAATTAATTATATTTATGCATGATCGAGAACTGTCGCATGTCACGCGAACTTCAGGCATATAATATATTTGTTTCACAAATTTGGGCGGAGCCAACGTCAAAACTTTTTTGGTATGCTCCTCCCTCTTAAGCAAAATCAACGTAATCGGCATTTTTATTAGCAAAAACACTTTAGGTGCCAATATCTCGATAGTTACAGAGATGAAAATGCGTTTGTTAAGACAAGGAGCCCTCGTTACTTCCCGGTACATCTCGCAAGTTCTCGGGGAATATATATTTGTCAAAATAATACAAGGTGACGATGATTTAGCCATAGATTCAACTCATTTATTGTGTGTTAATAGCTTCCTTAATAATAACACATATTGGCAGTATAACTCAGTCACAAGATTGAAGTTAAAGTTCCACTTGAATAGGTCTTCGGGTGATATATTACGATCATTTCGTGTGGGTATGTTATTTGAGATAAATGTGTGGGGTGATCACGAAGAGCCCTTTATAAGACCGTGCTTCGCATAATGCGTGTATATTTTAGTTTATATTGGATTAAACAGGTTACTAAATATGGGTGGGTGTACTTGCTTTAGCAGTGTGATTTTGGTTAGTTAAATATTGACAATTGAAGAATCGATTGATGATTGATGAAAAAAAATGATTACTGTAAACAGAAAATTGATAATAGTATATTAAAAATAAAAAATGAGACTTAATGATGATACGAAACAGCACCATGGCTAATATTACTTGTGCGACTACCATTTTTACAATTCAGAGTAGCGAAAGAAAGCATTTTTTCACGATTATCGAGGTTTTGCGTGAGATAATTGACACGACCATAACTTAATTAGCGTAAATGGCGGACTGACATCTAGTATGCGGAACTCCGCGTACTGTTGGCACGCGTACCACTCCCACTGAGCACATCTTCTATATTTATTGTCCTGTGGTTAAATATATTTGTCCTATTTACAATGGTTTAATTTCGTTGTTTATTTGGCAGACGACTCATGGCCAGAACCCCAGACCACGGCTCGTACCCGGCTGCGACATTCCCGCCATCTGGACAACCAACCTGTGAGTATCTCAGCATCTTATCACTTTATCTCCATCCCGTCATCCAACGCATCTCTTTTCTGACTCCATGGAATCTTATTCAAGGCTTTTATGTCCATGCATGCATATTTTTTATGTATACCGTTTACGTATGGCATTTTATCTATTTTATTTAGGCAGTAATTTAGGTTAAATATTAACCCGATTTATTTCTCTATCCGAATGCATGGGGGTTATGGTTAATACTGGTAACACGTACAATTTAACTTAACTGGCTTAGATTAAATTTGAGTGACAATTTTTGTACCTTCTAAAGATATCATTGACCCTGTGTTTTAATCATCCTCTAAGGTTTTTATGGCATTACGTTGATGTTTCGTATCCTTTTGACAGTCTAATTCTGTATTGTTTATTTATTCTGTTTGCAGATTTATTTCTGTCCCGTCACCAAATTTCAAACTTTCTTAATATGACCTTCTTTATGACACTAACCAAAAACTTTATCCATATAGCGTACAAGGAAAGAACATGGGAAAATCCTAAAAGGAAAATCAAAAAAAAAGAAAGTATGTATACCTATGCATGCCGTAATAAATAAGTTTTAATATACACACATATATATATAAATAAAATAATATTACTTATTCACTGTGCATCAGTGCAAATAAAGCATATTCTATAGGAAATTCTAAATTAGAAACTATAAAATCATGGTAGAGGTGTTGTGTAGATTTTAAGACTTTCGTGGTTATTCACTAAATGATTATCACTAGTATCAGGTTTCTTATCACGGTATGACTTCTTTTTTTTTTTTGAAAGAAGAAGTCATACCGTGGTAAGAAACCTGATACTAGTGATAATCATTTAGAGGTGTTGTGGTTTTTAGTGGCAAAATTATCACCAGCAATCCTTAAAAAAAATAGCACAGCTACGCTCATACCAGTCTGTTACAATTAGACCTTACTAGCTATTTTCTAGTTATTTTCAATTAAGAAGTGATTACTCGAAACTTGCACATGGCAATAGTGATTTATTTTAAACATATTTAGAAAATTTACATAAAAAGTTTTAAAAGTAAAGGCCATTTTATTGAGCTAGGCCGGAAACGTTCAGATTCCATTTTAATTTAATACCTTTAATACGCACCCTGCAGCGGACGCAAAAACGTATGAGCGAGATGTTTTAGTAGATATAATTATGCTTCAATAATATATTTTTTTCACATTTAAGTTTATCCATTTCGTTATTTTTAGTAACAAGTCATGAGCACTTCAAGCTTGACACTTTTTCTACCATTTTTATCGTAAGAGGCACAGAGTTGGATTTGAAATTTGATCTGTACTTGACCTTGTATTTATTTATTACAAAGCGCCTTATTTTCTTATTGCGGTTTTCCAATAAATCCGTCGATAATTTTCATTTTGATTTAATTTCAATTTATCGTTGCTATAATTTTGATTTAGTACCATAACCTATTTATTTTCAGGCTAAACTTGAGGTGAAAGACAATCACAAGCCGATTTTTAAGGACTGCGCGAAATACCACCCGAGCGTAAAAGAAGAACAACCCATTGGAACCTACGTTATGACAGTAAGTTGCATTTTACTTTTCGTTTTAATTTTTTGAAATATTTTTTCCTGCAATCAGCCAGATATAGACACGGCGATAGAAATATTTACCGTAACCTACCTCCCTCAAGAGATCGAACACAGTAAGGAAATAACTCGAGCACCTTAAACGTTTATCGTTAAAACAACGGGCGCGCGCCCGTGAGTGAGTTTGAGTGTGAGGTTACTCACGAGATTTTTGAGCTTTTTGCGATTGTAACAAAATTTCGATTCTAATTTCGTCTAGTCTCGTCGCATTGTGTTCAGAGTCCTGACTGTAAATTTGTATACATTCAAACTTAACTACCGTGTTTACGTTAAGATTTTTATTTAGTTCTTAATTATATATTTATGAGGTTTAAAGTAAAATGTTAACGCAAACGCGATAGTTAAGTTTACATCTTTGAAAACTTACCAGATACGTGCATTTGAAACGTAATTTGAGATTTAGCGGGTGTATATTAAATAATATTTCAGGATACTACATTCGAATATAAAAATAATACTTAATCATATTAATGTGAAGGGGTATAATATATAAAAAATAAAATATATTATTTGATCTGTGAATATGATCGACATTGTCAATAACAGCATCTATCGCACTCGAAGTACTGTCGCAAATTAAAATATTGTGGAATTGAGAAAAAACGATTTGAACATTTAAAAAATACGGAATGTAACTAATGTATATATTCTCATTTACAAATGGATAGTTAAGTATTATGTGTAAATAAAAATAGTCACATTATTGGAAGTAAGGTCCATTTAGTACTTTTTTGTTGATTTTTCAAATTGTGTTACATACAAATATTTTGGAAGGAGAAACTATTATTCCCGATCTAAATAGCGTCTATTCGTTTTTCGAACAAACCGGAAAGCTTTGTTTGATGAATATAGTAACGTGACTTACATTCGAAAAAAATAGTTTTCCTTTCCAATCGCGAAAACGTAACAGAAAATATATACATATAAAAGTATACGTCGGAATGACGATGAGTTTTATTTTTTAAATTTAGAGCAATTTTAGTAAACAATTTGCAGTAAGACCATTAATTCACTTTTACTGATAAATTGTTATAATTGAAATAAAAACAATAGCTGTTTCGCACCTTTTCCTCGTAAGGTGTGAATGTGATTGATCAGCATGAAGTTAACTTACAATTTATTTGCTAGATTGAATAAATTGGGTATATAATGTAATATCACAGTAATATACAATAAATAGAGATTCCTTTTTCAAAATTATAGAAACGCATTCTTTTGTTTTTTACTCTGTGCCACTAAAAGTATACAATTTAAGTTGAGTATCAAAACAAATAATTATCTTCAATAAAAGTTGTGAACGTTTTTTTGATTTTAATAGAAAGTAGATTGTTTTTCTGAAAGTAATTATTTAAATAGATTTACTTTTCTTTTTTTAGACATGTAGTATGTAGGTGTTCATTAAGGTAGTATAACTCTATTGTGGTGATAAGATTCTTTTTTTTCTACAATCTGTCCGTGCAACTAGCAAACAGCCTATGTAGCAATTTGTAAGGGCCATTCAAAAATGGTTTTGCGAACCATATGTAAAGGAAGTTATTCAGTAATCATTATCATGAGTAGAGTTACTTCCATACTTCTTTATTTTTTATTTATTTTTGTACACATTTTTTTATTGCGTACGTATCGTACTATCAGTGCCAAGGTTCTTTTACATTTTAAGTTCGTTTATATTGTGCTTTTTTATTATTTTTACATTTGATTACATTCTATACAATTTCACAGGTTGAGGCTGTGGATCGAGATCCACCAGATAGAGGAGGTTCAATCACTTACAATTTTATCTCCACATTTAATGAAAAGGAACGATTCAAGGTGGATCCCGTTACCGGGATAATTACAACTGTCGACGTGAGTATTACAACAATTACGCCTTGTTATGTAAACGCGTTCCGTATATTATACTTTTTTTATTTATTACAAAAACTGTAAACATTCTTTGTTGCAGTGATCATACTCAAACTTGCAATGCATCTCAAACTTACAATCTTTACAGTGAAGTATTGTACATGTGTATTTTCTTATAAGCCCTAAGTAATATGAATTGCAATTATATTTTAACAGATTTTCGATCACGATGAACCCGCCCGTGAAAAGGAGGTGTACATCACTGTCCGCGCCACCGATAACGGCCAACCAGAGCTCGACGACGCCTGCACTATAAAGATTAAAATAGAAGACATCAATGACAACCAACCTGTCTTCGACAAAGTAGTTAGTATTCTTATCAATATCAATAATTTTATTGATTTTATAATTTTATTGGCGCTGAATATATATCATTCGGGCTTTTGTTATTTTTATATAATACTACGTTTTAGTCTATGACCACGCTTTAGGAACGATCATGGGAATTTGTTTGAAGTTTCAAGGAACATAGAAGTATTAAACAGCGACAGACATCGACATTAGAGCCTAATAGACGGCACATGCAAGGTGAACACTTACTGTCAACACGTTACACTAATATGTCTTACTTAAGACACCGCGCGTACACGGGCGTTGACTCAAATCGCGGAGAATTGTGACCTGTGAATGTATCTGTGTTTCTACTACAATAAAATACTTTAAAGCATAAACTTGCTCCGTGTGCGATAAGATGGTGTGGCATTAGTAGCCAAAAATCTGATCTCAAAAATGACGGCATAACTTTTCATAGGTAATTAATTTCAGTAACATAGTTGATGACAACAAATTATTTAGAGCTCAACTTAGACTGGCTATTGTTCGTGACGAAAGTAGCTCCGGTAGATGCATTTTATCAGTGCGTCCTTTTCTTTCAAGTGTAAATTATAAGTCGTTGTCTTTTCTTTTTTTTTCTATTATTGGCACATCTGACACTAGTCAGACAACACTAGTTATATACTACTTAATTTGTAAATTATAAAGTAGTGAGAATTAACAGTAGTGAATAAGAAAATTAGACAAAACTTTGCAATTTAATTCAAATAATGCTAATATGAAAAGTGCAATGTTTATTCATTATACCACTCGGCTTTTCTGTGGAAGTTTGTTTTTAATTAATTTGTAACACGTGTTTTTCTTAAATTTTACATGGGTGTATATTTTACAAATGTGCATAAAATTATCTAATGTCGATGGCGATAGACAACGGTACATAGATGCGTCTCTTTATAGTAATTGGGTTGCCAGTGAAACCTGGCAATTTTGAATAAAGAATTTTTTAACACATAATCTCATTAAAAAGTGCAAAAAACCGACCTCGAAAGAAATGACATCTATTTGCCAAGTTTTATTGAAATCGGTTACCGGTAAGTCTGTGAAACCGGATTAAACCTAGTTTGCCATCCTTAGAGATGGAATATTTTCTTCAAATTTAAATGGGACCACTACTGAGGTACCCTCTAAGAGTCATCAAAATCAGTTCAAAAATGTGTTTATCGCGTAAGATACATACAATAACAAAAAACAATACGAATTGAGAAACTCCTGCTTTTTTCGAAGTCGGTTAAAAATGAGAGCTGATGATTCTTTCAGTTCAAGAAGATCACAGCAGATTAGTGATTTGATGCATGTATTTAATTATTAATATTCAAAGTCGCGTTCATTCAAGTTAATTTTAAATTATAATGAACGATCACTTTGAGTACCACAGGGGATTTTGGTTCAGTCCGCAGGTGAAGGGACCTATCCATCGGTTTTGAGTCTGTGCACATCGCTCCCTCAATAGCAAAATGACATAATTCGTAATGTGTAATTTTTGGGTAATTGGCACAATAAATAAAATAGAATAACTATGATACTATGTAAAATTAATATATTGCTCTAGTAGTCTTAGTACAGGAAATTCTGTAGTTTGAGAGGTTATTGGCGGAGTTGTCTGGCTATGATGTACAGTTCAACTAATCTGACACTTTTTATATCCGTATTTGATTTGGTATTAAGTTCAAACGTGTAAGCGTCCTCACAGACGATCCCCACTTTCTTTTGTTACCGCACGGAGTTGTTACCATTAGAGATATATATTTTAAATAGGCTTTTTTTGTACGGAAATAAAATCTGATCAAAATTGTGGGTCATGATTTATTGTGTTACTAATATAGTCATGCGAAATTGTTGGTAAATAAATTGAAATGAAAACAAGACAACAATAAAGTACATCATTTTGAATTAAAATTATTATATATGATAAATGTAATAATTGCTAGACATGGGAATCTGTATTCGGGTGCATTCGGAAATAAAAAGATTGATTTAGAAATATTAAGAAAATAGTTGTACGGTACGGAAAAGACTGACTGAGTAATAGTAGGAAAGAAGTTTGTACGGAAAAGATTGATTGAGAAAAATATTAGGAAAAATGTTGTACAGTACGGTGTCATTGAGTCTACTTTGTCAACGTCTTAAAAATTACTTTTCAACATTTAGTTACTTTATATTTGAGGGTGCGATGATGTATGGACCAACACCTATGTTATCAAAGGGAAAATCACAACGTTTTCTGCTATGTGGGGCGTACTGAAAGTTCCTGGAACTGGCCACTTGTAAAAGAAACTAAAAATAAACAAATACGAAATTTGAAAAAAGAATTTTCTGTGAGTAGGTTATTTTTTACTTTATGAGACTGTCATTTGTTATTTTCATTGTGGTGTCGTTTTCAAAACTGTAAGTCACTATTACAATGAATTTCATTCGTAAAAATTTTAGGTCCATGATTTTTACGATTTTCGATGTGGCTTAAGTCAACAAGATAGTTGTCAGAGACTTCAATTGGCATTTGGTGATGAAACCTTAAGTCGTAGCTTCGTGTATTCGTGGTTCAGTGAATTTATATGTGGACGTCATCATCTCCATGACGTTGTACGTGTAGGTCGGCCAGCGACTGCGGTTACCGAATTTAATATTGATACCGTACGACTGATTGAAATTGACAAAATAATTACATATCAGCAAATTCGCACTGTATTAGGCATTGGAGTGAGACAGGTGCAAAAGATATTGCATGTGCATCTTAAGGTTCGGAAACTTTGCACTCGATGGATACCACGTAATTTAACGGAATACCAGAAACGACTGCGTGTAGCGATAAAATGATAAAAAAGTTTAATGGAGAACAATCATTGGCTATATATATTATTGTGACAAGTGACGAAACTTGGATATACTTCTTTGAACCGGAAAGAAAAAGCCGATCCGGTGAATGGGTCTCTCCATTTGAAAATTCGCCGACGAAAGTTAAGAAAAGTCGGAGCATTGGTAAGAAAATGGTTGCTTCTTTCTTCGGCCAATCAGCACATTACACTACTGTAGTGCTTGAAGACCAAAGGACAGTTACTGCAGATTGGTATGTAAACACCTGCTAGCCCAGAGTGTTGGAAAAAACTCGCGAAAAGCGTCCTTAATCACGACAATGCCTCTGCGCATTCCGCTAAGGTAGCGAAAGCGTAATTGAAGGCGTCAAATGTGGAGTTGATGACCCATCCGCCATACAGCCCAGACGTTGCACCATGCGGCTTTATTTTGTTTCCAAAAATCAAAGATAAACTTAGCGGTTTCCGATTTACAGGCCCGGAAGCGGCGGTGAATGCGTTCCACGAAGCCATTGAAGAGGTCCCTACGGAAGACTGGTCCCACTGCTTTTCACAATGGTTCCAACGAATGCGTGTGTGTAAATAGGGAGGGCATATACTTTGAAAAACAATAAATCTATTATAACCATATCTAGTCATAATATCAGAATCCAGAAACTTTCAGTATGGCCTAAGTACAAGACTTGTCTAATGTTTTAACCTTTTATGACTCTGTGTTACTTCTAGGTAAAGCCATTTATAGGTCTTGATCTTGGATGGAGAAATTACAATCGAGTTCGCAGGTCTTTCTTTTTTGGATTTACGTTGTGTTCCTTCGTAATTGTGTTTAAACTCGTTTCAGGTTTTATCGTTATACTAACTATTTTAAATTTCTTTTTTTCTAGAACAAGTATGGAAAGGAAAGAAACGCATGTACCACAAACTGTCGACAGAACTATTACGTAATTTAAAAAAATAATAATATCCGATTGTTACCTACATTCTCGAAGTTTATTAGTTAGTTCATATATACAATATGCGTTCAGCAAGGACAGGATTGTTTGAATTCGATAATGAAAATTTATAACGAATTTTTTGACAATTTTTCTTTAACGCTGTCCATTGCTGATTTGTATTAAATTACCACGTATATTGCGCAACATACGTTTTTTGTTCCATTGCGTCAGACTGTGTCGGTAACAATCTAGTTTCTAATTATTTGTGGTCAGCATGCTTAATATTTTGTAGGTAGCCGCGTAGGGCCGACATCTTTCATTTCCCGCAGTAGTTTTCGCACGATTTTTTTTGCACATTTTTAAGTTGTGTGTTTTTCATTAGTTAAGCAATCTCTATACCTATGTGCATTTATCACTGGCACAATTATGATTATTTTTCGAGAATTACGCTTCGTGTTACATTGAAGCACACCGTATGATATTTTCTACTTCAGTTTTACGAAGTACACGTACTTAAGGCCTCTTTCACAGCTATTTGATGTGTGTTAAAGACCTTTATATTTATAAAGGCAATTTTTTTTTAATTTGAACTAAATATTTCTTTTCTCATATGCAGACGTATATGGAATCTGTCCCCCAAGACCTGCCTGTTGGTCGGCCGGTGATGCGCATTTCTGCCACTGACATCGATGAAGGAGATAACTCCATCGTTCGCTATCAACTGGATACCAACTCTCCTGACCAGCAGTATTTTTACATCGACAAGGATAACGGACTTATCTTCCTTAACAGGAGTATAGACGTAAGTAAATGATATACATTTACCTCAAATGGCTTTGGTTGATTCCTCACAACAGCGAAACTGTTGGAAAAAATATATAGTAAAATTGAGATTATTATTATTAATAAACTGATTAATACGGTGTGAAAACACGATAGAAAAAAATACAAAGTTACCTCGAAATTTTACAAGAAAACCGCTGTATTCAATAGGTATTTTACATATACCGACGATTTTTTTATATCAACAGGACTAAATAGAACACGTATAGTATACATTAGAATAATAACGCATAGAAACCTAGTCCGCACACGCTAAGTGAGGCAAATTGAAGCGCGCCTAAAGGGCCTACACGAGCGGGCGGGCCGTCTCAGTGCTCAAGGTCAACTTGCACTGCGAACAGATCAAGAATTTTAGCTAAAAATGACGAAATGTGCTGTAAATGAGTGTAAAAATACGCTCAGACAAACATAAAATAGATACTAACATCACATTCCACAAGGAAGTAACGCGTTTCAACTTGTATTTTTATATAAATATTCACTAAAACCGAAAATTAACCTACTACTAAAACTAGCCTACATGAATCTGATTTTTGCCTCACTTGTGACAGTTCGTTTGATATGAAACTATCATTCTATGCGTTATTATTCTAAGTAGTATAACGATATAAATTTATCAAATGGCTTCAATTTCGTTTGTAAAAAATTAAATTCTGAAATGAACCTAACGTCCATGCAGTTCAACCCAAGCAAAGTGAACCGTATTAGTACGGGTAAAATTGGAATTCACACTGAGGCCTCTTAAAACTAAAATAAAGCAATTGAAAAGTAGATTTCACAGATTTCTCATAGATGACGCTACGACTAAAAAGTCGTTGAAAAACCAAATACAAAGACACGACGCAAGCACATAGAAAAATTCCTGAGGTCCGCTGAATCGTTCCGTGGCTTAGTTGGTATAGCGTCTTGCACGGTATGCAAGAAGACGTCGGTTCGAATCCGACCGAATCGAAGGAATTTTTCGGAGTGTTCGATCTTTGTATTAATAATTATAACAAACTAGTGGAGTAATTTTACAAAAAAAAATAAAAAAAATCAATTCAATAAAAATGTAATTAATTGAAAAGTATTTATGAGATATTTCTTATTGTTACCATAAGGACTATTATTGCATCGTTTACAGCAAGAATTAGCATACACTAATATTAACAAGACAATGAATTGCAGAAACCCGCGGGCTACAAATTCCATCTGAGCGCAGTGGTGACAGATAAAGGGGAACCTCCTCTTCAAAGCTCCATGACACTGGACATCGCAGTCGTTGAGTCGAATAAAAAGCCGCCAAGTTTCACTGAGGTCCCAAGAGAACCTATCAGGCTAAAGGAGAGTTACGCCAACTTTACCCATCCCATCACCATTCTTAAAGCCCAGTAAGTATCTATAAATACTATAAATCTGCCGTGCTTACGTTAAGAACAATAAGACTGTGTTATTATAATATCCTCAGTAACATGATACTCAAAGTTCCAGTTAAGAAGTTTCGTGAGATTAATTTGCTTCATGTTCCATTTAGTCGTACAAATTTTAGAGTGAATAGTTATCTACCAAGATCTATAACATCATTTAACCAACTCAATGACGACTGTCGCATAGATCTTTTCTGTAACAGCGTTACGAATATAAAAACTATTATGACTTATTTTCAAGTGAGTGATAAAGCGATTGTTGTGTTCTCATAGATGTGTTAGTTAGTTATTTATGGTAGTGTTATTTTCTTATTTTTATATGTGGAATCTTGTAATCGGTATCTGATTATTTATATTTAGAGCCATATTGTAAAAGTAGCTGTAAGCTCCCCTCAGATAATAAAATAAAATAAAATATCGTAAATAGTATGTGTTTACTATTTACGAACTTATTTATGAACTGTATTTGGGTAATCAACTTTTATTTGTCCGACGACCAACTCATTGTGTCCCAGACAAAGTGAGACCACTAACAAGAATTCTTTATATAATTGTTTTATGTATGGTTTTCTTAAAATAAATACTGAAATAAATATATAATTAACCAACATCTTTACTAAATTATCAAAATTATCCATTATTTAATGGTTGTCCGAGTGACCCAAAACTTCGATCCATAGTATTAACGTCTGTCCTCAAGTAACTGTCGCACCATGATATTTCATACCACGAAAAACAAACAATATCCAGCGATTATTTGTAATTACATATTTAAACATTATGATTATAACTGTTGTCAAAAAACGTATCGATATTTTTTATTTTATCCATTTTAGGATTTTTTGCGTTAAGTTTTGGTCCCCATAAAATCTTACGTGGCTCAAGTCTATTGGACAACCGGTAAAACGTTCTAGCAACAATACACAGAACATAATGCTATAATGATAAACAGCTATTCTTACTAGCAAGAGAAGACACTTCATCGCCGTCTTGATTTCGGCCCAACCGTGGCATCAGTTGGCCGAGTTGTGCTCAAGAGAGTGGGTGTGTTTATTGTGTGTCCCCCGGACCACCACAAGAAATAGGTAAATAGATTGTTATATCATACTGAATTATGGTGCAACAGATTCTATTTACTCTTGGTTTCATTGTGAGAGTGATATAAAAGACACAAAACCTCACTTCTTTCTTGCTTAGGTAGCTTAAATTTCAAAAAGTCCCTTGGACAACCAAATTGGTTGTCCGTGGGACCAATTCGTGTAGTTTGATTCTTTATATAATAAAAGTACAATTTTCCTAGATTTATTTGTTTAAAACACTTGTTCTATATGATTTTTGGAATTTACTTTATAGAATGGGAATATCTGAAAAGAAGCAATCCGCGTACCAAGCATCTGCAGATGCTTGACTGCGCAAAGCTCCGAGTACTCGGAATCTGAAGAAAGCTTTTAATGTAGCGGGCAAGAAATGCAAAAGCGTGTTACATAGGGCCAAGTTCGATCATATGCAAAAGCTCCAAGCTTGCCTCTTATCCAGCAGGTAGCAAATCCTTTTGGTTCCTGGCCAAAGCGATCCAAAGTAATTTCTGTCGCCCATCTTATGCCACCTCTGCTGAGACCGGATGGCACGCTGGCCGATACTGCAGAAGAGAAGGCGAATCTCGTTGCCTCGCTCTTGGCAGAAAGTTCGCGTCTGGATGCCGCAGGGAACCTACCAACTACCTTACCTCAGGCTGACTGCACTATGGCACCAGTTCGCATACGCCAAAAAGATGTACTAGAACTCTGCGGAATCTTGACTAGAATAAAGCTAGCGGGTACAGATGGAATTCCAGCAATAGTCCTACGTAACTGTGTGTAGGCATTAGAAGCTTTAATATTTCCTTTGGACAACCAAACATGTCTGTTGGACAACCTGCCTGTCCCCATGTTTAACAATATCATTATCCTTTTTATTTTTTATAAAGCACAAAAATGTTCAGTGAGCTTTAAGAGATAAATAACACAGTATGAAAAAAAATTTGTTGTTGTTTTTTTATAATAAATAATATTCGATTTACTATTTTAGTGGATAATTTCACTGAGTGATAGGTCAATCGTTGTCCAAGAGACAGTGTTAATGGTGATATTTCTGAAGTTATATATCATACCGCTCCAACAAATATAAGAAGTTATAATCTATTACATATTTCATAAACCTGAAGTGTTGCTTTTATTTTTAAATAAAGTTTACATGATTAAAAAATTTATTCAACTAGTGATATAGGGGACAGATGCTATTGGGTGGGTTCCTTCGGATTTTTAAGTCAAAAATTATATTTTTCTGACGATATTTGCACTGCTAATCGCTGATTCCTATAAAAGAATCAAATATCTAGCGTATAAAATAATAATGTGTATTAAAATCTTCAATCAAATTAAAATTTAAAATTTCATGGACAGGACATTTAAAAGTTGATTTACCCATTTATGGAGTGGAAAAGAAGCAGCAAATTGACTGTAAAAACACACAGCTCCGGAACAAAAGTATTTTTTTATATTCTACAAACTTCAATAAGTTGTATTACTGACCATACTAACTGCATTTTTCTTAGCAATTAACTTTATTGACCCTAATAAATTCTACAGAAATGACCTGGATTCACTTGGGAATGAATTATATCCCAGATCGTATCGTAAACCGGAACTATTGTCATATTACAAAAAACATGGAATGTAAGCCGTTAAATAAATAATAATAAATAGTAATGTGATTTTTTATTATTATTATTATTATTATTATGATTGCGTTATAGGTATAATGCATGTCTACTATTAAAGTCGCTTTCACGTTTGCCGGAGGGCATGTAGTGCCGTAAGTAAAAATTTTTATGGAACTAACGAAACTGTGATGAACGTCTTTCTTCAGCTGAGAACACGCGGGATTGTCAAAAGTCACTATTTGTGCCTTTAGTTCAAGATCAGGAAAATCTGCGTTCTTCTTCCTAAAGCTTACGACATAAGGAATAGGACTGTCGGCTATACAGATGCCGCTGTAGTTCCCGATAAGCATTTTTGCAATAAACGCGTAGCGTGAATGTCACATCACCGCTTGACATTTACCGCAGCTCCTAAGCTGCGGTATCTACGTGCCTACATAATCTTCACAAAATACGCCCAAGCAAGTGTCTATTATTTATAAAATAATATAACCTTAACAAAAATAATTGAATATCAATTCAATACATATTTAAATACAGTTAATAGCCACATCTCCAGGCGGGGCTGGTAGCTGCAAAGTTACCTAACTGGGTAACGAAACAATTTCATAGATTTCTCGTAGATGGCGCTACGACTGAAAAGTCGTTTGAAAACCAAATACAAAGATCCAACAACAAGTACTTAGAAGAATTCGTGAGGTCTGCCGATTCGTTTCATGGCTTAGTTGGCATAGCGTCTGACACGGTTTGCTAGAAGATATCGGTTCGAATCCGGCCGGATCGAAGGAATTTTTTCTACGTGTTCGATTTTTGTGTTAATAAAATTATAACAAACTAGGGGAGGTAATTACTTAATACAAATTTAAATATTATAACTTTTTTTAATTTCGATGTTTCGCAGGGCCTGTTCCGAATCCGAAATGACACAGGGAGCATTTTATCTCTAGGTGTACAAGCGACATTCGATTTTCTCGGATTGGAATTAGATAATATTTCCATTTTAAATGGAAACTTTACTGCGGCACCCGTTTTCTGACAAAAATGTTGGAGTAAACGTAAAACATAAATACAAAAAATACAGTCGAATTGTGATGAAATGATACGATTGTGATGAAAACGTGCTCCTTTTATTGAAAGCGGTCAAAAGGTGACATCCATTTTTAAGCACCTCAGTACACATCTAATAACAAAGACAAAGGTTTAATAGATTTGATTTGAATTTATTAGAGACGCGATAAACACGCCCTCTGGTGACGTTTTACATTTGGGTAGTCGTTTTGTTTGTTTCTTTCATTCCTTAATTTATATAATTGTATTTAAGCTTTGTCGTCAGTAGATTAGTCTGCAGATCACGCTTACAACATTCGATGTTATAGTTCCGTTAACGCTTATTGAATCAGAACTGTTGCATCTGAATTGTACTACCCCTTTACAGATCTAACATCGAGGACGAAGACAAACTCCAGTTTGAGCTTGTAATGGGCCAAACTGAACAGACCAACAAACAGCACACTTTTGTGTTGGAGCCCGATGCAAACACCGCCTACTTGAAACTTGGCCATCGCTTGGATTATGAAAGAATAACAGATTACACCCTCACTGTGCGGGTTCTGGTAAGTAATATCTAATTTTTAAAACTAGTTTTTGCTTCCCAATGTACTGGAGGTATTACACATCTTAATTTTATTCACTTTCTGTAAAAATTGCTCAAGATGACGGTAAATTTTAGTTTGACAACCCTTCCAGTAGGTGTTATACTTTAGCGTCGCAGCTGGGGTTATTCACATTAATGGAGGTTACGAGGTTTACGAATTTAACCGACAATATCATAGTATCCGACGAAGGTATGACCGGACGAAGAAGTCGTGCGCTTGATGGTTAGCTACACCCCTGTCCATAACAGTTGCAGTGCCACTTAGAGCATTAATTCGCAAAGATCTGAGGGGTACTGCCACTGCGCCTGTCACCCTGCTACATAAGTTGACAAGTTACAAGTGCCTGTAATTTCGCAAGCGCCCTTACCCCGGAACACAGTAATGCTGACATTACTCATTGGTGGAAGAAGTAGGTGCGGTAGCAACACTTCCCTGGACGAACTCTTTCACAAAGAGCTCGACTGCTACTAAATGTCAGTACGTTGTTGATATCTCTCTATTGAAAAACACAAAAGCAGTAGACGGCAACTACACAGAAAGTACTTGGAAATCGCTCTATGAAGCCCCGTAGTCTTTGAGATTCATATTTAGCGATACGGAATACCCCGTACTATCATATTCTAATATTTAATGAGATAACATTATCCCATTAAATATTAGAATATGAGTACGGGTTATTATTTGCTCCTCAAAGAAATAATTGATCTATTGTAAATGTGCACTTATTTAAATAAACGGTGTTTTTTATGTTTTGACATATATTAATTGTTCCATCTATATTAGTTGATCTACGGATAAATTACTTCACTTGAACTGCATTCAAGGTAACACTATTATTATGTTTGAGCATACTAAATTAATATTTGGTATTCAAAAATGATGTTTGATCCACTTTTTTATCATTGGTCTTTTTTTTAACGATTAATGACATTTATAACCTGTATACCTTTTGTATAGATCTTCTAACAAATCTTGATTGCTTAGTTCCAGTTTTCGCTCAGTAGGTTAGGTTAGGTTAGTGTATGAAAAAGCAGCACAAGCTGAACGAGCGAAGCGAGCATGTCGCGGCAGCGGCCTGCGAGTGCCAAAAGCTGTTGAAAAATTGGCTTGCGTTTTGTCAGATTATATTATAATGAATATAATGTTACTACAAATATAATCAACATTTACTTAGTTCTAAAAATAAGTATCTAAATTTTATCTTTAATGCTCATTTGTCTTAGTTTTGAGGCCCAACATAAAACTATCAAAGTTAATTCATACAAGCCAAACATTTTTTGCGTAGCTCAGAACAGACTCAAATATTGATCGATTTAATTTATATTGTCTCAGAGAATGAGGATCAATCATTAAAAAAGATGACCGTTTAAATTTTTTTGCCTGCTGCATTTGAAAATTTCAAAAAATCATTTAAAAACATGCTATATTTAATTACATGATAAATTCTGTTACTGTCCATTAACATGGGTTTTAAGTGATGAAATGGATTAATATAATTGCAATTCTTTCTTAAGTGTGTCAATTGAATTCACAGAATAACTACCGCTTGGCTGCCGAAACCATAATTTACATAAAAATTGAAGATGTCAACGATAACATCCCCATCTTCAGCGAGATAAGATCAGGCACTGTGCTAGAGAATGAACCAATCGGCACGCCAGTAATGCAAGTCCGCGCAATTGACGCCGACGCCACTTCCGCAAATAACCAAGTAACATACGCACTCGAGGATCCTACAAATTCCTTCGACATAGACCCTCTGACCGGCAACATTACTACGCGGGTAATGCTTGACAGGGAAAATCGCAGTTACTACAGCGTCAAAGTCTTCGCCACAGACAACTCGGAATCTGCGCTTATCCCTAAGAGGAACAATACGGGTCAACACGTATTTTTAATCGAAATAGCGGACAAAAATGATAACCCGCCCCAATTTACCCAAGACACCTATGTGACTACAGAGGTCGCAGAGAGTGCCAACATCAACGAATTAGTCACACAGGTCGCTGCGATTGACAATGACACAGGTAATTCCCATTAATTGTTTTTCGTTGACAACGTCCACGACTTATCGTACCGCAATCCAATGCTTCCTGTTAAGTCGCGGCAATTGAGAGAGTAGCTTGTTCTTAAACTTATTAGCGAGACGTATGGGCGCGTTCTCTTTATGTCGTAACGTTTTATTTATCGTTGAACAACAGTCGCGTCTAACCTGTTCCCATATCACTACTATCTGTCGTGACTGTGTTTTGGACGATTATTTTATCGTTGAACGACTGTCGTGTCCAGCTGTTCCCACTAGATCGTGACGACAATTTATCGTTTCACGGCATACACCTTGTCGTTTGCACGGCAGAGTCGTTTGATGCACTGCAGATGCTTCTATGTTCTTTTAGAAGGCAGTAGTGTGTTTTCGCTCCCGTGTGAAATAGATGAAGATGAAATTATAATAATGTTTTACTTTTTAAAAGGCGGAAGAGGAAGCAAACGCGGAGAAGAAAGTTTTGAGTACATCCAATGTTATTAAAAATAATTCCATTAGGATTACGTTAAACGTTTATAGATGAACGGAAATGTGACGAGAGAAAATTTTCGGACTATTTAAGAATTTAGTATTTTCTAATATTGTGTATAATTAAATTTGAACAAACCTGAATTCACAACAAATATTTACTCGTAAATAGCATAAAACAAATTTGTATTTTAATAATGGGAAAATAGAGATGAATATGCTATAGGCGAAAAACATGACTCGTGAAACAATCATCACTCGCTATCGTCGGCTCACTGGGAACGACACTCGTTCGGCTCGCGAACCACGTATACTCTATGTTTTGGTAGTAGTGCACCCTCATATTAGACGCCTGTAGTTGTTACAATGGCGCGGCAGCCGCGCGGCCGGCGCGATGAAACTCGCTTGTCTGATTACTTAGCTCTGTTTGCGGCGGTAAAGTGACGTGATTGTACGCGCCATGTAGATAATATGACGTGACCTTTTTTATAGTAGTTCTTTTATTAAATACGAGTTATTATGGGCAAAAGAAGATAAGAAACCCGGACTACAAAAAAGAAAACAAATAGGCGATTTCACCGATATTACGATAATCAAAGACAAAATCCAGATAAGTTCTTTAATTACGCTAGAATGATTGTATTTGACGTTTGATTATATTTTTGAACATATCAAGCCAGAATTAGATTAGCTGCCATCGAGAACAGCACAACGCAAACCGAGGCATTTTGATCAAGTCGCGCGAGCCGCCCGCATTTTTGTGTTCACACATTTTGTATATCAAAAAAGCCATAGTGAATAACAGGGCTTACCGAAATGACGTTGACAACCACGACACTATGTAAATTACCAGTGACATTTAAGGGACTCTTTAAAAAAAAAAAATAACTCATTTCATTTAAATTTTAATGTCAACAATTTATAGGTCCAAACATTCACCGTATTGAGGTTCTAGGTTTCTAAACAACTACAAAAATCACAATCAGCTCTACTGGAGCTAATTTTTGATATTGTTAATTTATTTACATTAATTATGCAGGATATTATGCATGATTTTGTACAAGTTCACATAAAGAAATAATAAAACTGTACATATATCATATCTATACAAATATTATAATTGTGAAAATACTGTGTTTGTTACCGTTCACGATAAAACAGTTCAACAGATTTTTTTGAAATTTAGAAATGGGACAATAGTGTGTCGTGAGGCGGTAAATTCTTAAGGTAGAATTTCGATGTTGACCACGGCGACCGCATTCCTAGTCGCCTGTCGCGTGGTGACCAGTAGCTTATGGATCCAAGCGACCGCGGCCGACCGCCAGTCTTCTTCCCGCAGTTTTTAATACGATCGGTTGTATTTTGGTGCTCAGTACAATTCTGTCTAACTATTAATCCACAACTATGTTATCTGTATGTCTCTCGAATCATATAGGGTGGGGTTTTAGACACTAAGTCTAACAGTTCGTCGTCAATAAAAGGGACGATGCCGCGAAGCGCGGCGGCACTGCTGCAGGAGCAGTGAGTTGCTAGCCTCGCCCACAAGTCGCGTGACCCCGTCTCTTGTGTTGGTCAGCGGTCGATACAAATTCATACTAAACAGTGGTTCGCGGTCGCCGGCCGCAGTCGCCGGTCGCGGTCGCCGAACGCAGTCGCCGGACGCGGTCGCCTACATCGGAATGCTACCTTTAGAATGTCGTGAAGCGACAATGTAATGAACATAACCGAAAATTGATGATTCAAATTTTTACATAAACGCAAATTTTCATAATCCAGAAAACCGATTTATAACGAATCGAAACCGTTATGCTCTCAGGGAATTTCGCAAAGAAAAGATTAAGTTAGCGTAGGTTCGTTTTGTAATATTCCTTAAAAATACCTAAAAAAAATAACTTTCGGGATTATGCAAATCTTCTGTTTAAAAGATCAGACACTTTTAAGCGCGCACCCGACACCCATTTGTTGGTAGGCAATGAGATAGGTACCTCGTATCTGCCTTCAATCACTAAATTTAAAAACAATGTTTTAGATCAAAATAAGTTATGAAAATAATGACTCAAATTTTTAAGGTTATTGAATGTTACATTGTTTAACCGCCATGTAATTAAATTATTTTTGAGAAATTACTCCACTAGTTTGTTGCAATTATTAATACAAAGATCGAACATTAAGAAAAAAAGTCCTTCGATCCGCAAACCTCGCTAGACGCTATGCTAACCTAAGCCACGCAACGAACTAGCGGACTTACGATTGCTAAAGTAGACAGAAGTATAAATGAAATACAGAAATCTTTTCTAAATACAAGTGTACTTTTTGTACAGGGAAAATAAAATGATCTTTTAAAGTGATAATTCATTTCTGTAATTCATTTGTGACTTCATGAGTGAACTGTCTCGCGCGCGAGGGCGATCGATCGTGACGTGTTTGTATCGTTAACCGATTAACCGTTATATAAAAAATGATTCAAACGTAAACACGTAATGTAGGTGGCATTGTCTGCCTGCTAAAGGAATCCCGGGGAAATTCTCATCTTTATGGCGCGAGACTTGCAAAAATTACTCCCGTTCATTTCGATTATGTAGATGTCACCCGTCTTCTTGTAGGATATTTTGAGGACGAGGAGTGATATAGACCTAATTAGACGGCCCTTGAGGCACTTAAGAATGCCTCAATCGTCTTTTCCCTTATTGGTTTTGTCAACTATGAGAAGAATACGTGTGTTTTGTCGAGTTTTGAGTCCCAGAGTGGACTCATGGGAGTTACGACGGGCTGTGTATTTAATAAGTCGCCAGTAAAATCAATAAAATCAGGGTAATAAAACAAAGAGAAGTACTTATATAATGCTCAGCTGAGCGCTCGTAGCCTGTCAGTCTGCTTCGCGTCTCGCCGCCGTCTACGTGAGTCACGTTGTCCCTGCCTGTACGGCGACGGAGACCACTGTAACGGAGGCCACTGTATCAATTATAAATGTGAAGCACACTACTCGCCAGGCATGCGGGCACTTAAGGCGAGGTATTTTAGAAGGTGAGGTGCGGGTTGTCGTCGCTCACGCCTGGCATGTCTGGTAAATTAATATGAAGAAAATAAAAACAGGCGGAGAAAATTTGACACATGTCCAAAAGTCCAAAATCGACATAACGGGGCAGCGGGTGGCGCCGCGTGTCATTAAATCGCTGGGAAAATTGCAAATTTTGGGATAAATGTTAATTTAAGTAATAGGGCTTTAATTAAAAACCAAAATTTAGCTGGTTCCTTGTGGTACTTAAAGATAAATATCTCCCTATGAAAGTTGTGTATAAAGTTAAATATTTTATTCTTAAATAATTCATTTTAGACTCTTATTTTAGTCTGTTTTCAGGATTTTATATGATCGGATAAAGTACATCCTATAGTGTAATTCATTAGCACATTCTTTAGGTGGTCTTCAGTATCCTTAGCTGCATCGTATATTTTTTATAAGACCGTTATTTAATAGCGAATACTTGAACCATTTGATCTAGCAAAACAGTTTTTCCCGTTTCCCCACGAGTGACTCGTCTTATACTCACGCGTTGGGAACAGTTACTTGGATGTTGCGTAAAATGGAAGTTATAAAACCTCAAGTACAAAACGAGGAATGGACGCTTGTACAGAAAAAGAGATTGAAAAATCACTTATTAGGAAGGCCTGGGAAAGCAATGGTTGATGCTGATACTCCTAAGAAAAATTTTGGCAATTTTTTTAAAAAACGAATAACTTAACGCCTAAGTCGAGTCCACCTGTGACTGCGAGCAGCGTGCACGAGTCACGAAGCACAGCCGCCGCGTGTCAGAGCCATTTCAGGGTGGAGTCGCCGCGGACAGATGTCATTAGTGTACTGATGAGATGATGTACAGATGAGATTATAGCAGCTGTTATAGGAAGGATGGTTACAGCCAAGTCCCGGGGTTATGATGTCCTCAGTATGGTCCGCACCTATCAAGGGTCTTTGCAGAGTTTTTCAACTTGTATACGAGTGATGAGTACATATATACCTCAACTTCAAAGTTGTCAGAAAATTGAAGAAATTGTCTGTACGTCGTTGGAGAAATCATGTCAAGTGTAAACGAGACTTAATAAAATGTTCTGCTACTTTCAAAAATAAATGCAAATTTTGCATTATTAATTTTTATATTTCAAAAAATCGTATCTTTTTTGCCCCATTTTTATCTGATTCATTTGTCGTTGTCATTTTAATGTGTAGCCAACTGTACTTACGTAATAAACAAACTTTCGCGAATGCACGGGTTGCTGTTTTGGTTTTTAATTGCAACTACGAATTAACATGTCCGTTTACGTTCTTTACTTTAAAATGAAACACCCAAACAGATATTGCATATTTGCAACACTGTCGTATAAGATTTACAAAATACTAATTAACCGTTTGAATTGATGTGTTATTATAATAATTTTGTTACATTATTCTAAGAAAGTTTACATCTGACATTAAAACAAATCGGTCTTTAAAAAACGTTGAAAAATAAATATTTAAATAAGGTTTAAATTTACGTGAAGGCTATTCGACTATAACAAGATTTTTTTCGAGTTATCGGCCGCCATTTCTTTAATGTTTTACAGCGGACTTTTGGTAATGTGTGCGTGTGTTTTGATGTGAGCGTGTACGTTTCATGAGTGAAATAGAAGCCGAGGGTCCCGCCGGCTTGACGCGCACAGTGATTGACTGAGATCCGTCGGAAAGCTACAGTACTGTGTATTATTGGTATTATAAAGGACAAAGAACGGAGTCACGGTCTCCAGCGGTCCTTGAATTACGAAAGTTTTCGAAATTCGATGTTTTTGACATTGCATGTCTAGTAGTTCTATTTCAATGTTGTTGACATTGCATGCCTTATAGTTTAGATCTATATTAGTTGAACTTGTTGACAATTAACACTTCGCAATACTTTTAATGTAATTAGATTCCATTTGGTTGCAAGTGACAGAATACTATGAGTGTCTGTTTGTCTGTCTAAGCTTTAGAGCGTCACGCTGTTTCATCTGCCGTACAACAGGAACAGATCTGCTTTATTCAGATTTATTCATTCATTTATTGCATTGTCACTTGTAATAATATTATTTTAGGTACAGTGGCTTGTAAATGTATATGTGACACCCTGTATGAGCACAGCAAGCACATATTCATTATAAAAGTATTTAAATAAATGCGATCGTATTGAATAAATCATTAGAATTAAACAAAAATAAGATGAATTAAGTAGGATATCGAAGTATATTTTATATTTATTTGTATTTATAAAAAAAAATACATTTTGTCATTGAAAAATTCTTTAATATGACATGACTAAAGAAATATAAAAAAAAACTAAAACTTTTAATTTAAATTGTATAACATCATTATAGTACTGCTTAATTTTGCTTGCAAAATCTTAAAAAATTCACCATATTCAATTTCTACTAGAAACTCAACAAAATGCATCATATTTAACAATGGAGTAGCCATTACTATCAATATTAATTAATTATAATTTTATGTTGACTTCTATATAAATTCACTTAAAAAATAATAGAGAGTTGTACAAATATACACATACTAATATTATAAATGTGAAAATGACTGTGTCTCTCTGTTTGTTGGTTACGACGTGCCATAAGAAATGTATCGGTGTTTCGAATTTCTAGATTCTAACTAAACCTGAACTCAAAATTTTTATATTATAACAAAACCGTTATGCCTTCAGGGAAAAAAGATTAAGTTGGCGGCGTATGTTTGTTCTGTAACATTCCTGAAAGTACCTAAAAAATATACATTAATTAAGTAATTCAGGCAAACGCATTTTCGGAGTTCTGCTGCGTAACCCCAAGCCGTAAAACGAGTATAACAAAATTTTATTACTTATTACTAACATTTAATAAAAAATCATTTTGAAAATAAGATTATAGGAGCGATATTAGAAGCTAAATGTGAAACATTTAGAACAAAGACATTATAGTTTCAAACAAACACGATTCCTAAACATTTTCACGATAGAAAAAAAAACAAACTTACCTCAACATTTTACAAGAAAACCCGCTGCATTCAATAGGTACTTTATAATAATTTTTTAAAGATATCAATTTAAATAAATTAAACACGTGTAGTATACGAAATACATTTTTCAAATAACTTTAATATCGTTTTTAAAAAAATAAATTCTGAAATAAAGCCGTGAGCAGCCGTTCGACCTTCGCCATGGAACCGATTCAGTACACTTGGAATTCGGCCCATCAGAGAAACCCCAAGAATAGCGTGGTTTGTCAGCGTACTTCAAAATAATAGACGGAAAAGAACTCATAATTACCTACCAGGACAATAAAAAGTTTTCTGTAGGTACATTGTGCAACATCACGAGACAGAGAAGTAATGAAATCTTTATATTAAAATATTTTTTTCAAGGCTATCCTCTTAAAATAACATAGTACATTTATTAGATGTTTACAATATGCTACACTTATGCTTTTTGGAGTACAAATTGCGTAGTCTTTTTGTTGTAGTTTTTTCTTTCTAATGGCAAAATGTTTGGCACAGTAGATTTTTTTTATCCATGGAAATAAGGATGTTTCATTTTAAAGCAAAAAATTATGTAAAATTTTTGTATACTTTGCTTACGCCCCGTAGGTGATGTAAAAGATATGTATGCCAAATATCAAGAAGATTGAATAATATTTTGAGGTTGCATACTTTGATCAGTTATGCAAAAGTAGGAAAAAAATACGATATTTTAATGTTAATTAGTTTTATTCACCAAAGTAAAAAAATCATAAACACCAAATTTTTTTTAAATTAGACACTAAGATTATTGGTAGTATGAATATGATAAGCAAAATAATGTGTTATATTAATCAACTTTGAATTAGGCTCTCACTTCTTTTGTTCGCTTGATGATGACTTCAAGATGAATTCAAAGAAAGTCTTTGTTTTCTTGTTGGCGCAGGTTTTTCCTTCAAAAGCGTAGGTATTACCCCCCTTCTTTGTACGTTTGATTTTTTTAAACTTTTAACAATATTTTCGTAATACGCTTTAATACCCTGCGTAATACGCTCGTCTAAAATACAATCAAACCTAAATTTGTTTCTGACACAAGAAAGTGTCTCTTAGCAATTATGATAGCACATTTTTGAAGTGCCCAGAAGCTGTAGCATATTCAAGACATTATTTGGGTCCCATCGACTTACAATCGCCTCGTGACATAGATGAAAATATACACATGAGGCCGATGTACTACCCGTTTCAATCCTTTCAATTCTCGTTGAATAATATACAACTGTTTGGAGAGGAGAACATTTTTAAGTGCATGTTGTATTGCCATTGCCATCCATTTTGTTTAAAGCCCCCCTGACCCCTTAGATTTCTGAAATTGAAATCGTTTCTACACCAAGCGCCAAGCTCTTCTCTTAGATGACTTCCGTCTTTTAGGACATTTTGAATTAACGACCTCCGTGGTCGAGTGACTTTCGCACCAGTTTTCATGGTGTCGCCATTTCTGTGGTCCCGGTATCGATCCCCGGCCGAGTCAATGTAGAAAAACCAACTTTGTATTGTCTCGGGTGTGATTGTGATACTGTCGTTGTTTCCGATTTCCTTAACATAAGTGCTTTAGTACCTGTAGTTCCTCACTTTTGGATCAGAGCAACGTATGTGATGTTGGCTAATATCATATAAATGTGTTCGTTTGAAGTGAGTCAAAATTCCAAAAGCTTACCACTAACCTTTTCTAGCAGCCAAATTGATATTATGGTTCCTATTTTATAATACAATTAACTACAAAAGATTAAAGAAATACATGAGAAGCCCATTAGTGCAAAGCACTTAAATATCGAAATTTCTAAATATTATAAGAACAGAAATATTATCCAACCTTCTTGAAATCAGCATATTATAATCTTAATCAACACTGAGACTCGGGGTGTGAGCAAAGTCATATGAAAATCACAGCTTTGGAAAAATGAAACACCCTCGGAGGCGACAACTTTGCGTTATTTTCGAAGATGGCATCCAACATACCACGAACGACCATGGCCAAAAACAAAACTGGTTTTTAGCACACTAATCTAGGTGTTGAATTTCCAAAGGTTGTGATAAGGTTTTTTACATTATTTCTTCGTAGAAATGTCCGTATAAAGAATGACCGGTTTGAAAAAAAATATATGAAATTTTGTCACATGTCAATGGCGATTTATTAAAGTTAAACTACGTTAATCTACAATGCTATAGACTCCGTCATATTCCAAATACAACACGAATAGATGACGAATACTACAATACTTTTTTCAGCTTCGGTGGTGACTTATTCAATTATATCCGGCAACACCTATGACGCGTTTTCCATTACTAATTACACTGGCGAGATTCGTGTGAAGAACCCACTTGACTACGAAAACATCACCAGTTATACTCTGGACGTTCGTGCCACTGATGGCATCTTTGATGATTACGCTAAGATTATCATCTCCGTTTTGAACATCAACGACAACCCACCTGTCTTCGTGGCTAACTACAGCAAGACCATTCAAGAGGAGACTGAGTACAACGGCTGCGTCGTCAAGGTTCGTGTACAATTTTCAATTTTTATTCGTCATTACATGATTTTTAGGTATTGAGACTTTAATGGTTGGCTAGGTCGCGTTTCGCGTGTACACAGTGTTATTTTTAAAATACTAACAACCTGGTAGGACTATATTACTAACATCATAAACAACAACTTTAGTTCTATTGCTTTTTATAAAACATGATAAATTTACCAAACATAAATTTCAACTTTTTGTACTATCTGACACTTTTTAGATCTATAATTGGTAGAATAAGTTCAAACGTGCAAGCTTCCTCCACGACGATTACCACCCCCCCTCCTGCACAGTGTTATTAGCGTTTAGAGTCGTTTATCATTATTATTATTATTATTAAAAGTTATAGAACAAAAGTTCTTGTCTATGATGTTAGAAATATAGTCCTGAGAGGTTAATATTTTATAAAAATAGTACAGTAAAAAAACCGTCCTCAAAAATCATTCATCCCCTAGTTTGCCACCCTTAGAGGTGGAACATTTTCTTCAAATTTAAATGGGACCACATCTGAGGTACCCTCTTTCCAACAAGAAAAGAATCATGAAAATCGTTCAAATCAAATGCCGTTATCACGTAACATACATACAAAAAAAATACAGTTGTGTTGAGAACCTCCTCATTTTTTTCAAGTCTGTTAAAAAATAACCCTGTAGGTACATCACTCTCAAAGTTAAAGCGTATTATTTCGAAAAATAATTCATGAGATCCGTGCAAAATGGATTTCAAAAAATAACGTCATTTTATCATTGAAGGTGTGGTACTTACACCAAGTCCACAACATCATAATACAGCTTCTTTTATTTATCCACAAATAATATAATTTGTTCATGCTTTACATATACTTACATACATTCCTATTATAGGTTGAAGCTTATGATCCTGACCTCACAAACCGTACCGCCGATCAAGGAATCGTGTACTCGCTGATAAAACAGGAGCAGAAAGAGTTCTTGAAAATCAATAGAAGCGGTTGTTTGGAGTTGACTAAACCTCTCGATCGTGACCCGCCCCTAGGGTTTGCACATTGGCAGATTTTCATCATGGCTGTAGACCAGGCAGGCGATCGTGGTTCCGAGAGCCTGCGATCCACGACCGAAGTTCTCCTGGAGCTCACTGACATCAACGACAACGCCCCGTACTTGGTCAACGTGAGTACACTACACACTCCTCTCCTTTTTAAATTAAAGCTCTTTTATTGAACTACTACGGAAAATTTTACTAATGACCTTCTTGCGTACACTATTACATTACTGAGAATTAATTCAGTATTTTACAAAAAACACGTCACTAGGCACCTAAGAGAACAATCTGTTCAAGAACACATCTTCAAAGAAAACATCTCTGAACACACCTGGGGTTTTCGTTTAACTTATTTTTATTCCCAATAACACAAGCCCTCGGGTGCTTTCAACATCGCCACCAACCTTGGCAGATAAATCTTACATATTTTTTAACTGTCGTTAGCTCACCCTTTTGCCTCATTCGTTAGAAACAAGAAAATTACTACACTCATTGGAGTGTTTTATAGCTCATTCCAAAAGAATTGCTATCAATAAATTTCTATGGGGCTATCTGGCGGAATCACTTTGCGGGAACCAGTGTTAGCACCAGTTACTCAGATACTGCCGTTATTGTGCGAGTTGTACGATTCACTTTCTTGAAATACAATAGAAAGATAATTAGTTAAGCGCATTCTTAGGATTTTAACGACCGAATGGACTCTGTTAAGTTTTATAAATATGCGCGCCACATTTAAAATCCGTTTGAACCTGATCAATATTTTGTACTTTCGAACTAATTACTGTGAAAATTGTGTAAACGAATTAATTGCAATCAATTGACGTTATTATTTTACTGAAAGTATTGATAATGAGGAGTGAATAGGCAAATTATCAGTCCACGAACGTTTCTTATTTAGTTCCTGACGAAATCAGGATAAGTATGTTTTCTTCAACGTTTCTCGTGCGGTTATATTTTATACGAGTCTCGGCCGGCGGCGCGTGGTCTGGTTTAATTTAAGGGGTGTGATTATGCTGTGGGATTACTCGGAGCTCGACCAGCCGACAATAACGAAAGGTATGTTCAATAAATAGAAGAAATGTCGAATTAAACCATAGAAATGTCATATTATTTAGCGTCTGTATAAATTTTAAATAATTTTTAGAACTGTCATTATTAATATGATTAATGTAGTTATTATACAAATTATCATAATTATTAGCAAATAATTGGTTAACAGTTGACAGAAGAGGACAGAGAAATGAAATTTAATCTTGCGCTGCGACGGACCCGCAAACTTACCTCCTAATTTAGATACTTTTACGAAGTTTAATTGCTGTATATGTCGTGTACACGAACAATCTGTTTTTAACGAAATACCTATTTGTAATGTTTGTTCTATATTTTTGAAGCAATTACTATTAAAAAAGTTTTGTAATTTTAAATGAAAATATAACGTTATATATATCGTACATATGTACAATGTACCTAATGATGAAAAAAAAGTAAATAAAAATATCGGGACAGTGGAAGTTTGTGAAATTTAATTAAATTTTTTTCATACAAAATGAATAAAATTGTCTAATTTTTTAAAGCTGATAGACTCGGTTTCTTATAAGATTGATTTTATTGTATTGGAAGAAAAGAATCAGGGCAGCAGAAGTTGGTTCCACAAGAAAAGACGTAATGGTTCAAATAGATTCCTTGTATCTTCTATGGTTTTGGATATCTCCATACTGTGCCATTTGAAAAAAAAAAACACTTTCTACACACGTTATATCTCTACGTTAAGCAGAACTTTTTTGTATAGAGCCAGAAAACTATTCGTACGCAATACGAACAATATTGAACCTGTCGTAGATTTTCATATTAAGTAAACCATAAATCAGATGGGTATTACAGTTATGAAGTTTCACATCGTGTTATGTAAATTCAAAGATATATGTCTTGCCATGTGTTTGTCTTCAGTCAAGGAAAAGCTTTTTGATAAGGGTACAGAAATCGAAGACTTCCGATTATTTTTATTTTGAGTAACGATTGCGCAATAATTTTTTGTATCTTGTCACATTCCCTATCGGATCACACATGTAATAATATTTTCCTCACAATTATGTAGTAAATTTTAGATATGCCTATGTTTCCACAGAATTATTTTCTCGCTCAATGATGACGTTGCCTTAAGAGTCTACTCAACCTCAAATGGCTTTGGTTGATTCCGCGCAACAGTGAAAGTGAAATCAATCACATTGGAAAAAATATATAGTAAAATTTAAGATATACGTACACTGACTACTTACTAAACGGTGTGAAAACACAATTCCTAAAATATTTCACGATAGAAAAAAAACACAAACATACTTCGAAATTTTACAAGAAAACCGCTGTTTTCAATAGGTACTTTAAATATATCAACTTTTTATATCAATTGAACTAAATATAACACGTATAGTATACGATATACATTTTTCAAATGGCTTTGATTTCGTTTGTAAAGAAATAAATTTTAAAATAAAACCAGTGACCCTGGCGCTCGACCTAAGCAAAATTAACCGTATTAGTACGGGAAAAATTTGAATTCTAGCTGAGTATCGACTCATAAGGCAATATGGCGTTGGGTTTCGCAGTTGTCAATTGTTCATGCAAATCACCATCCTTTGAGTGCTCACCACATTTATCGACACGCATTCGGCTTTTACAATAATAGCGAAGAAAACGATCTGCGTTTCGTTTCGGCAATCCGTGGTAAAACGAAACGAATAGCTTTTATTGCACGGACATGCGATTCCGGATCGATAATGTTTTAGGCCTTCTTCTTCTAAGCGTATCCATGACATATACTATTCTGTAGTGGCCCAGAACCCAATCACGCCGACCGCGTCACTAGTAATACTGTCTTTTAGACCTCGATGGTTAGCTTAATTTTCATAGCTACTTTCTAAAAACATTTCAGACAATCTAAATATTTATTCGCTACAGATATAAAGACTGTTTTTGTGAACGAGAAACCTTATTTGATTTCTACTGAAATGTTAAAATTGGTTCGGAATTTAAGAGTGTTATTTGTTTTAAACACACATGTATTTGGCTCCGTTGGCTTGGCATGTTGCACAGGCTCTCGCATTCGCATTTATCTTAGGTATAATTATCCGCAAATGAAGACTACCAGTCCTTCCGCAGAATTCCAGATTAAACAAATTTATATCAATAAAACGCAGAGAACGGCCTTCACCTCATTATAACAAAGTTATTGCATTTTTTTATACTCCCGCTTCATTAACTTTCAAACTGAAAGAGCAAATTAATATTATTAACTTCTTTATGAAGATTAAACTTAGCTTTTAATATATTTTCTTTTCCGCCTCAAAATCCGTCGAAAGGTAATGAGATTAAAAGACAATGCAAATAAATTGAATTTTTTACCGTGAAAACATTTCAATGACCTATAATATAAAAGTCGGACAATTCTGCTGCCCTTATCATAAACAACGTAATGGACATTTTTAAATTGAGTTATTAACATCTGGAATCAGCGAAACAAGATCTACAACCCCCCGTAATCAGTTTTTTTATATCTTATTTAGTTTCAGTTTTTTTGTTAAACAATATCAGTGTAATTGACAAGAGGCACTATACTTCGTCAAACTATTTATTTTACTTTTGACATAGCATTCCTTCGAAGGTCCTTATTTATCTTAGAGGATGGAAAAAAGTAAGGTAATTATTGACATACAACCATAGATAAAAAATGCGATACTTCCTTACTCTTATTTTTAATTTTTAATGAGGCGACATACTCTTTAGCTCCGATATTTATGGAGCCAACAGATTATGTAACGAAGATTATTCATGTTGATAAATTTTGTTATCTGTCTAATAAATTGCAATGAAATGAAATAAATTATAAACAAACGTCGGATTCTTTTCCACAAGAACGGGAATCATGACTTGAATCCTCATTAACATTAATTATTAATTCTTAAGTACACAAATTATCAAACGCAACATCATGATCCCAATCACACAACATCTTCTGTTTTGAACTCGCTCACAGTCACGATTAAAACTTCTTCATAAATAAAATTGATTGTTATAAAAAAATCGAATCGGAAACGCATTAGGACATCACTAATTGATTAGAATTCGAGCTATCAAAAGTTAAATAAATGGTTGGACGGAGTATAGCTGCAGTGGTCATAATGGAAACCCCGAATCGTCTCAGGTCAGCTCACAAGTTGGTCGATGTAGAGACAACGTGGTGAAATGGGGACATACTCGTATTAACCCGACTCGAAATTATTGCGCCCCACTCAAACTGTCCCAATTGCTCTCATGCCCACTGTGTCCGAACAGCTGCACCCGCGAAGACCTGCTAAAGGCAATAGATAGGGGCATAGAGGTGGCTGCTTATTGGGCTAAAGTAATATAACATTGGTTGTTGGTTTTTATTATTGATTCGACAAGAAGACGAAGTGAGTGAACATTAAGTGCCAATATTTCGAAAGTTACCAAAATGCAAATGCGTTGTTTATGGCGAGGAGGGCAGAATAGGCGACGATTGTCATTGTATCCTACAATAGCCACATTGCCCTTGGAAAACAATTGAGAGAAATAACTCAATGTTCGAATTTGCTCGGTTTACTCAGCGAACTTTGGTCCTAAACAAAGAGAACACAAAGGTAGTAGCTGCGAGAAGTTTGTTCGTTGATTCCCAAAATTCCCTGTCACTTCTAGCAATTCTATTAGCTTGTGGGCTGGAATATCAGATTAAAACCACAAGTTACCCTCGTTAGCTCGGTCGAAGTAAAGAGACTGAATAAAGATTTTTCCCTTTGTAAGCGACGATCATCATATAAAGAAGTTTTTTTGACATGGAATAAACGTAACATTCCAGCTCGCTCGCTTTCGAGACCGTATACATATGTATATCTGAATTGTTCAATTCGTTCCGAAAACATTTTTAACGGGCTTTTGTGATAGTGATGGGGTAAGTATATTGCATTACAAAATTTGGGACATGTATGCATTTTACGAAATTCTTGTACAGAGTTTTTTCAAATTAAAATTAATTATTAAATTTTCATAAAATTAACATATTACTTTGTTTTTAATTTCACAGTCGCAACCAGTGATTTGGTACGAGAACGAACCTCCTGGCCCTATCGCTCTTTTGACGGCGAGGGATAACGATTCGCTGGAAAACGGCCCCCCGTTTACCTTTGCCATCAACGAGACACTGGGCCGCGGCTTGGACTACCGTACTAAATTTAGTATCACAGGTTAGTGAACCAAAGCGCAATTTTAAGTAAGCTGGCGCAGGGAGTACTCCAATGCTGCTAGCGAATAATTTAAGCATACATAGATAAAATTTAGCCCAGCGGAAAATATGCCATGCGAAAGTGATTTTTGATAAGGCACAAGTTTGTGGTCGAAGTTGTTCATATTTGGCAATACTTTCAGGAACTTGTCCGCATAGCAGTTACATTTGGTGTATCATTTTTTAGAGGTGTCAACAATTTCCCTTCCTGTGCCCAAATTGTTTTGTGTTTCGTCGGTGAAACTTTGATTGCGGATGCACTAAATGGGCGGCGACAAACTAACTTCAGAACTTACTACAGCGCAGTTCTCAATTATTCCGCTTAAGTTTTCCAACCTATTGGATCTAGTGAAAACTCTTCAATTCCAATCTATTAATGTAGTTAAAATGCAATAAAAAGCCTGCGCTTCAGACCGAGTTACCAAAGCTGTAAATTTCAGATATTCCGCCTTTGAAGAGTTTACTATAACTTCTCACTGGTTGGCACTAAACTAAAATCATACATAAAGTAACTAGCTTGTTTTGCAAAGGACTAGGTTTTATGGGACTTCAATCAATAGCGACAATGAATAAGGTGGTGTATGCGGCACATATGACATTGCATTTTGTCCGCAGGTGACGTACTTTCGTCTCTTGTGTCGTTTGACCGAGAGAACATTAAGGAATACAATATTCCGATCGCCATAACGGATTCTGGTTCGCCACGGTTAACCGGCGTTTCTTTCCTGCGCGTCATCATCGGTGACACGAATGACAATCCTATGCATGGCGCACACAGCAACATCTTTGTCTACAACTTCAGGGTATGTCTCCTTAATTTTTAATATCCTTTACGTTATAAGTCACAACATTGACGTTATAACATATAAACTCTCATGGAAAGATTACTTTAAGAATATCTTTTTTTACTGGATTTTATCCAGTCAGAGTGTTGAAGGCTTTCTAGAATTTGTCTATCTCAAAAATACCTGGCACATCAGGAAGATAATTTTAAACGAGTAGTATCTACCGCGAAACGTTTTCGAAGCTCGGTGTCATATTAACAATGAAATTAATGAAATAAAAAAAATATCGTTAAATTAGGAAATGAAACTATTTTTCCGGATTTAAATCGCGTATATGTGTTTTTCAAACAAACCAACGTTTCGGGCCCTTTACAGGGGGTCTACCATAACCTTTCCAAAAACAATCTTATTTCAATGTAAGCATAAAGTAACCTTATTATAATATAACCTTAGATGATGAGAATATAACTCATATTCGTACCATGACAAACATGTCAACCAAGTAATGTATTAGTTTTACACTAAAAAATGGAAACTAAAAGACATGTTATGTATATGATGCATTTCGACGTCGAAAACATAAACATGTTAGTGTCATTGTTTAACAAATGCGTGCCGTCTTAAGCCAAAAGAGATAGCATTATATTGGTCTGTGTTAAACACGGGAATCGAAAATACGTAACGTCATCTTAAATGCCAACTGTGTCCATTTCGCAGTACATGAGGTACATGATACGGTTGTCAAAGGGAAGTACATCAAATGTCAAAACAAATGTTTTTCCAAGTGTTTTACTGAATAATTTGCATGTATTGTAATAAAATGGACAAAAATATTGACAGTGAGAACAATTAAGTATTAATAAAAATTCGTCGCTGCAGCATTACGGGATTTTAAAAAGCGAAGATCGATCGAATGTAACATTGTACAGGCATGTGTTATTTTTCTGTGTATAAATCACACAGAAGCCCAAATATCTCATGTAATTAGACATATTTAAGTAGTTTATTCATAAATCTTGTCAAATTTTGCTTTGGTTTCTTCAGGTTGCCTGTTTGTTTGTACATTTTGATGATTGTTGTTAACGATTATTTTGAGAGTGTTGTTGTTGGAAGCGTACATATTATCGATATTCTGTTATTAAAATAATTCACTATGAGGTTTTTATTATTGTTATTTTTACTATTTCAAGTTTACCTACAAATAAAAAAAGAAAATAGAATGGTTGGAAATCATACAATGAATCAAAGACCATTTTTTATTCGCTTTATTTTGAAGAGTCAAATTTTAACATAACTTTGAATGTAACTGGATTGCATGATAATGCCGTTCCACCATTAGGTTTATTGGTAAATAATTTTATATTTAATTTAGATTAAACACGACTCATTTACTAGGCATTCTCAGTTCCTAAAAACAAAATTATCCACTCATTTCCGATTTGTTCCCACTGACAATTCTAACTACTAAAATTCTTGTTTTATAAAGCCAGCAATATAAGGGCCATGTTGGTCTGACGTTGCCAGGTGAAGGCAAATACCAACTTATAGACAGCCTATTTGCCTTGCTTTGCCATCGTTCGGTGTCACTCGCCTAGCTGACCGAGTAAATACGAGCGCTAACGTGTATAGAGCTCGTTTGACGTGGCTTGTGACAACTCACAGTCGCTCGTGGTTCTGCACAAATCAAAGGCGCTCGGCCAATAGCAGTCAATTGACATTATTTATTCAGACATTTGCATGCTATTTAATATATACGAAACATGTATATACTAACATGTCTCTTGCTACATCCCCTTTTATACCATGTTTAAGCAAATAAACGTATGATAATAATATTATTAATGATAATATTATTACTTTCATTTATTTCCAAAAATAAATGTAAGTATTAAAGATTGCCTTAAATCAGTCACTGATATTAATTCTATACCAATGCATAAATACAAAAAAGCTTACAGTATTTGGAATCTGTTTAAAAATTTCGCTATGAAAATAAGAACCTTGAGGTTGTAAATGTATAGGATTTATATTTTAAAGTTTTCTCTTTTTTATGTACTCTTAAATTACAAATATTATTTTTTCTGTGAAAATTCACTTTTCGTAATATTTGAGTATTTGTAAGCGTATAAATTCAAAATTTCATGTGACATTCCCAGATATTCTCATAATAACTTAAAATATTCCCAAATGGAATATTGATCTACTTTAATTAAATGTTTGTATGCCGATAATGACTTATCGATAGATTATGGTACGACACTAAAGAAATCTGCAAAAAAAAAAATTCAATTTTTGTTTAGGTATGCACGTTCATTCCGTAGTTAGGGCAGCTGCTTTCTTTTATTTTTTTTCCATCGTCTCAGGTATTAGTGCTAAAGTGATTGACAGAACGAATGAATTCCCAATATTGTCTATTCTTTACTAAAATAATATAATATATGTATAATAGGTAAGAAATAACGCTGTATGAACAATGCCATCTCTTTCTTTTTTGATGTTCTCAATCGTCTTATCGTAGTATAATGTCGAAGTACTTAATGTTATTTACGTTCAGAATTTCAACTGTAAAAAAATAAAAGTAATAATAAAACTATTACAATTACGTTGTTTTCAATTATTTTTCCGCATTTTCATGAAGGAAAATAAATAAAACAAGCTGAGTCTTGATAGTCACGTTGTGAATTCGGAATTACAGTCTAGCTAGTGTCAACTGTTAGTGTCGCCACGGAGCGTGTAGATGTCGCTGTCATAATTTTACGAAATAAACATCACGTATTTTCATTTATTTTTATCTATTAAATAAACAAAATATTTAAGAGATTTATATAAATAAATAAGTTCAACTTAACTTTTAATCATTACAAATCAATATTGTTTTCATTGCATCATGCATTTTAAGATTGCTAAATTTGACATAAGAGCAATATTACTTTAATGTTAAAGTCGCGCCATAGTACGAAGTGAGTGAATGAATAGGCACAAAGCTGTCAATAAAACATCATAGTTTTAACATTATAATAAGCTTACTTTAGACGCGCCAAGGAAATGACGCGCCTAAAGTAAGCTTAGCATTTAATCATAGGAAAAGTCAATGTAAGGTTAAAGTAATATTGTTTTAAGAGGTTGTGGTAGGCCCTATGGTCACGGTTGCCTGAGGTGGTGCAGTCATCAACCAGTTATGTCTAATATTACCATTACCACTTCAGTCAATCGTGACCATGGGACCCGTAAAGAGCCCGAAACGTTGGTTTGTTTGAAGAAACAAATGTACGCATATATAATATTAAAGCCGGAGGAACAGTTTCATTTCCTATGTGTAACAATCGCGGAAACCTAAGAACTCGATATCGTTAAATTATTTAAAACAATCGGTCGTTGAAGGTTTTACTTTGTTCCAGTTATTTATAAAATACAAAAAGGGATAAAGATGATGTCTTCATCAAGTTATTATCTATCTTTATTCTAATTAAAGATTTTTTGTAACGCACACGAGCCCTTCATACCTGCTTAAGTGTCGTGTCTCTTTCAAATTTGTCTATATTTGTAGAAATCTGCGTTCAACTTATTGTTATTTTCTTTACTTCTTTAGCTAGATAAAATAGCCTATAATTATTACACCATAAGTAATGGTGAAAGTTAATTCAAAAAACAAAATAAAATAGAACAAATGATTAATGATATTAATACTTACGTACAAACATAATTTTATATATTTATATAACCTTTAGACACAACATGTAGCATTCAAGAAGTTCATTTTAAAACTATTGATAATTCAAATTGAATTAGGAATTTCCATTGGGATTATAGAGTGCCTTTAGATTAGACGCTTACAGTGGCGCCACTGTGGTGCTGCAGCCGCGCCACTATTAATTTTCATATGATATGTAGAAGCGCAGTTGCGGCGCCACGGTTATGACATGCGCGCCGCGCTTTTACAATCACAACTTAGTGAAAATTACTGCGCGCGGCTGCCGTGCCATTACAGCGCTTCTACAGGGTCTAATTTGAAGGCGCGCTTACACCTCACAGTGCATGATATCTGTCAAAATATTTTTTTAAGTCGCAAAATAATTTTGTCTTACATTTTTGGAGTTAATACTTTACAAAGAGCCTTCCAAACATAGATAAGGACTTCTGTGTAGCGTTTATTTATTCTTTTGACGGTAGACGCATACGAAGCCTGAACACAAGAATAAAAAGTTCATACCACAACAAATACACCTGGAACGGTGGAGAAGTTACGTGAGTTTCAAAAACAATTAAGAGATTTTTTGTCACTGAATGTGATTGTGTTTGCGTACCACACTTATTTATCTGTCCGCAATAATAACAATGGCCTTTTTTTAATTTAATTTTATCGTCTGTGGAAAGGTATATTGTGTAATGCGCCATTTTGAGAGAAAATTTGTCATGTGTATCATTGGTTTAGAATTTTTTTTTGCATGAATTAGGTTTCGTGGCTATCAGACCAAATAATCTGATGATTCGCCACAACTGCGTTTTTATTTTATTTTTTCTCTCATGTTGGATATCCTGTGTGGCATATTACACTTCTTAAGGTGCCTACAGATTTGTATCTTTGAAGATATATATATATATTTGTTTGATATTCTCTGTTTAGACGATCAATAAGATCTATCAGCTGACAGATTTACTTGTTTTTCTCGACTGTACTGTTAAAGGTACAGCAAAAATATATAGTAAAATTGAGATTGTACATTGATTACTATACGGTGTGAAAACACAATTCCTAAAAATTTTCACGATTGACAAAAAGCAAACTTACCTCGAAAAATTTTTCAAGAAAACCGATGTATTCAATAGGTACTTTATAATACCAATGATTTTTTTTTATATCAACTGACCTAAATAGAACACGATATATATATATCGCATATGCATATACATACATGAAATGATATACATAAAATGTATATCGTATATACATACGATATACATTTTTCAAATGGCTTTAATTTTGTTTGTAAAAAAATAAATTCTCAAATAAAGCCGTCCCTTCCGCTCGACCCAAGCAAAATGAACCGTATTAGTACGGGAAAAATTTGAATTCTAGCTGAGTATCGACTTATAAGGCAATATGGCGTTGGGTTTCGCAGTTGTCAATTGTTCATGCAAATCACCATCCTATGAGTGCTGAATAAGGAAACTACCACATTTATCGACATGCAATCGGCTTTTACTATAAAAGCGAACAAACGGTCTGCTGCCTACTTCTGATCTGCGAGCTACTTTCTAATCCAGCGTGTTGCTCCAGCAATTGGCTTACAAATATTAATTACAAATTATACGAGTCGTATATTATATAATAAAAAATAATAAATTTAATTACCTAATAATAAAAAAACAGATGTAATAAAAGGAGGAAAGCATGTCAAAATAATTAATATACAGGTAAAGGGTCGTTTTAGATATCTCTGCAAGCTATCGCTAAATATCAAGCTTAAAATCGAACTTTGCGGGGCATTGATGCCAAATTTGAATTGTGTCAAATTTGTGTGTGTTGAATCAAATATTCGAATTGATTTAATCACGTACAATTCGACAAAAAACACGATGATCGTCTGTTGCTTACACATTTTACTTAGCTGGTCACAGTCGTCCAGAAATCAAGTAAATCTATAGGCACCTTTGCTTTTCCACATACGACATTTGATTTGCCTATATTATATTATCTTTATTTTACCTATCATATATTATATATACTAGTTTCCTGTTCCTGGTCTACAATTCATTAATAGAATTTAGATTAATATCACTTATGATTGTTTATAGTTTTGCGATATTAATTTCGGCAATACGTGCACGAGCATTAGGTAACATGTACAGTATTTTTGTAAATGTGTCTTTATTTTTAGAAATTGGATATCAGTGACAATTTACATAAAGTTGACTGTCCCATAGATTGTAGCTGTTAGTTTCCAGGTGTCCACATCTAACAATTATTTTCATTTTCTGGCCTTTGTCTGTAGTTCCTTATTCCGATATATTATTTACATTACCTTTTGCACGTGACTTCTTTCGCATCAGTATAAAAATGCATAGCCTACCTATCCATTAAAAATCCGTCCATTTATTTTATTAATACTAATTGCTATTACCGCGGAATACCGCTTCTCCCTTTTAAAAATTCAAAATCAGTTATCGTTTAGGTCGTGGGAGAGGTGAGAATCTAACATTAGCTAACGCTGTGGAGTGGAATTCCCCGCCTGCAGACTTATTACCTTAAACGTAATAACTTGGACCTTTTCAAGGCGAGAGTGAATAGGCATTATTTAGGTGTGCATGCTTCACCGACGACCTCGTCGTCACTTTCCATCAAGTAAGATGAAGATCAAATGCGCATTTTATATTAAAAAAAAGATAATCAGAATAATGACAATAAAGTATTTATTATCTCCACAAACAACAGTTGTGTGATTAACATATACAAATATTCGAATTTATATTATTAAAATGATGGCGCAAAATTGAGAAGTGCCTTCTATTAGCTATTTGTCTATTCGAAGCCCTGTGGCTTCAAGTCTACTAATTTTCTTGAAACCATTGGTCATGTTGACTAACTATTGACACTCCAGAGATTATATTGCCATATTAAAATATTGTTATTTTTTTTCCTACTTCAAAAAAGGAGGAGTTCCTCAATTCGACTGTATGTTTTTTTTATTGTTTTGTTACGCGGGTAACGCCGGTGTTTGTGAACCGATTTTGATTACTCTTTTTTTTTGTTGGAAAGAGCAATGGTCCCATTTAAATCTGAAGAAAGTTTCGCGCACTTTTCAGTAACCGATTTCAATTAAACTTGGCAAATAGATGGAATTCTTCGTTTGAAATTAAAATTTTCAAATTAAATATATGCAATATTAGTAGACTAACGCCATCGACTCATCATTCAAGACCAGGCAAAAAATTGCATTGATTTGAATGGTATCTTGATGGTTAGCTACTGACAAGCCTTTACTCTTAACTTTAAGCAGAATATCAAACGTTCAAGATTCTGCCATTGACATTCTACCGACTTGGAGCCCAGGATGTTTCACAACGATTTTTTTTATAATACCTAGTGACGGGCGAATCTGGGGGCCTATGTAAGCTTATAGTAAGCTTATTATAATATTATTAAAATAGGAAAGAAATAGCGCTACAAGAACTGTATAATGCCATTTCTTTCTTTTTTAATGTTCCGAATCGTCCTATCATAGTATAATGTTAAAGTACTTAATATTATTTACATTCAGAGAATTGTAACTGCCAAAAAAAAGTATGTAATAATGAAATCTATTAAAATTACGTCGTTTTCAATTATTTATCTGCATTTTCATGAAGAAAAATAAATAAAACAAGCTGAGTCTTGATAGTCAAGTTGTGAATTCGGAATTACCGTCTAGTGTCAACTGTTAGTGTCGCCAAGGAGCATATAGATGTCGCTGTCATAATTTTAAGGAAATAAAGATCGCGTGTTTTTGTTTAACGAAAAATTATTTCCATGTACTATTAAATAAAAAATAAACAAAATATTGAAGAGATATATGTAAATAAGTTCAAATTAACTTTTAATCATTACAAATCAATATTGTTTTCATTGCATCCGTGTAACTATTTTAAGATTGCTAAATTTGACATAAGAGCAATATTACTTAAATGTTAAAGTCGCGCCATAGTAAGAACTGAGTGAATGAATAGTCACAAAGCTGCCAATAAAACATCATAGTTTTAACATTATAATAAGCTTACTTTAAGCGTGTCATGGTGCGGAAAGTCTATGTAAGGTTAAAGTAATATTGTTTTAAGAGATTGTGGTAGACCCCCTGAATTGTATTTTCTAGGCAACAAAATTTAAATTCCTCTGAATAATGCAACCGCCCCGTAGATCAAATACAAGACGTAAAAGCTAAACAAATAGAGCGTATTTTGCCATGACAGTCAGACGCAGGCGGCAACGCTGACTCCACTCGGCGACCGCGCGGGGTGAGCGCGATGAAATAAGTGTCGAATAAATGCACCCTTAGTTGCAGTGCCTCTCAGAGCTTTTAATCGCAAAGATCTTAGTGTTTGTTGCCACTGTGCCCGTCTCACCTGTGACAAGTCCCATGTGCATGTGATTTCATCAGCACCCTTACTTACCATTCCAACCCGGAACGCAGTAATGCTCACATTACTGTTTGGCAGCAGAAATACGTAAAGTGGCAATACTTCACTGGACGAACTCTTTAACATGGAGCTCTACTGCTCCTAAAAGGATATAGTTGTTTATATCCCCCTTTATTTTCTGCACAAACCGCTATAAAGTGATAACGACCGTTATTTTGGCGTAGCTGCTCTTTTTACACTTACCGTTTAGTGACTAAAAATTCTTAAGCCCCTGTTTTATATTGCAATTTGCATCGAGCGGGCGGGCCTTACGAAGCATGAAATATGAAAATGTCCTCAGATTCATCGCAACCGTAAACCTTTTTACTGCTTTTCATTGTTGTCAACGTTATTTCGCCACTTAGACAACTTTATCGGCTAAATAAAAGTGATAACGATCCGACCGGTGAATTCCTTCTCTCTTTGTTGTCCTAAGGCTTTTTTCATATTATGTTTGAACGTCGTAGGTGGGAACGTAAAAAGTAAAATTGTTAATTCCTATATGTTAGGGAGTCAAAAACTTATTAACGCGGAGTCGACTTGATTCGATCGTGTTTAATCACATTTGTCGCATTTAAGCCGATTCGCTGCTGACGCGGGCGTGAGCGCGCCCGCTGTCGCGCTATTTCTTTCTTCTAAATCAGCCATCGTCGGCATGCGTACTGACGCGATCGGAAATTCGCACGAAGCAGATTCGTTGCCGACCTGTGTGGAGTCGCGACCGTACGAACCGATTCGAACGTCTTTTTCGCTCTTAGGCTGCTAATAGATTGACTGCATATTTTTAGTTAATGCGCGAGGTCGTAATCAACTTCATGCAATCGATTTCGGCTGTTTCGAGTGCATGCATACGTCGTTATACGAATTCTCGACTGCATGTAGTTGATAACGACTGCACGTATTAACTGCATGCAGTCGAGGCCTCGTATAACAACTTCACGCATTAACTGCATTCACTCGAAACCGACTTCATGCAGCGGACTGCATGAAATTGATTACTTCACGCATTAACTGCAACCATGCATTAATCTGTTGGCAGCCTTATGTTTATTGAAATAAAGTTTTTTTCTGACCGGCTTAGGCGATTCTGCGCTAATAAGTTAATAAGTAACTCCCTTATTGGTATGTCCGATTATAGCAATTAATTAATTAATTTATTTCACGACGCAGTCAATCAAATAATACGAGCTTATTTAGAAGCAGTGCCTTTTAACTACGGCGCTTTGGCACCATCCCTCAATGAATAATTAACTTCACGTTGGATTCGATATAGCCTATAAACCTTTACGATAATGCCCGTGTTTTATAATAATATATGGCTATTAAAATGTTAATTTTGAACCTTAATGAAAGTGGGTTTAGTGCGGTGCGTACACGTATAAACAGGGATTATGGTGGGTAAGGCAGTTTTTACTGCCCTGCCGTGATTCCTCTAAGTTACGGCCAAAGCTGCGGGCACATTCTGGATATGGCATATTCCTACCGGCATATACCTAACTTTATGGTTTACGTGGCTGAGCGAGTGTCTTGAGGAAAGTAAACACTCCCAATTTAATGGATCTTTTTACTTAACTAAACTTGACTGTAAAAATAAAATTAAATACTTGACACGTGTAAAATAAATATAGAAACTTGTTTCTCATTTCCGGGAAAAATCAATTGATTTGAAAAAAACATCTCGAGAATTAAAAGCCTCTAGGGAATTTATTTTCAAGAATTTTAGTAGCAGTAGAGCTCGTTGTGAAAGAGTTCGTCCAGGGAAGTACTGCCTTCTTACCTATTTCTGCTATCAAGAAGTAATGTGATGTTTATTGTGATCCGGTTTGGGAGGGTAAGGGAGCTGGTGAAATTACAGGCACGTGGGACTTGTCAACTTATGTCTCATGGTGACGGGCGAAATGGCAGATGATCAGATCTTTGCGATTTAAAACTAAGTGACACTGCAACTGTAAATAACTCTGATATACGTTCAGAAATTTAATTGAAGCCGAGAGAATGCAACATAATGGTTCAAATGCACTACACCGCAATAGGCATTCCAGTCAACAATTCCTTAACTATTCGCTTCCTAATGAACCGGCGCCAGTATTTGTGTCGGGATGCAGACAATGAACATTAGAATTAGACTGGCAAACTGATTTGTATGTGTATGAGAAAATACACCGTGGACACTTTAACACCATAATATTGCCCCAGTAGTTGGTTGTAGCCTATGTTATTTATACGGGCAAATAGGCAGATGGTCCATAATTTGAATTGGATATAATAATAAGTGTGCAATGTCATAATAATGTTATATACATTACTGAAAATCCAAAAAAGTTAATAGATTACTTGACAAGTTCTCTCTTTTCGGTGTTTTACTATATACAGATTTTGTAACCCACTTAATTTTTAGTTACTGCTTCTGCAAATCACAGTCCTTAAAATACGTATTCCTGAATAACGTATAGAAAGTATATTATCGCAATAAAGTGAATAACAAATTTGTTGCAAAACTTTTGGTCTGCGATTATGAACTGCGTCTGGTGATTGCCATAACACGCGGTCAGCTTATCTATTTTCACTCTGTTTTGTTGGTACCAGGGTTGTTGCTGATGCAGCTTTTACACACCAATGAATGCTGCTGCGGATGCAGATTTTGACCTTGACAGCAGCGGATTTTGATTTTATCTATTTTAAAAAAATCTTGAAATCTTTACTGAACTTGTCTACATGTAAAAGCTGTATATTTTCTTTGGTATTATTACAGTAAAATATTGTTTTAATTATTTTATGAAATTCATTAATATAAGAATCAATTTGCATAAAAGCAATCACTCTGCCTAGCTTAACCGTAGTGGAAGTTTATCAAAGTTATATTTCAAAAACAACAGCTGAGCTGCTTCTTCGGCTTGCAGTCTGTTTCTGGAAGGTTTGTAAATTATTTCAGCGCAGCTTTCAAGCCATATCACGACTCGAACATCCGCAATAAATATCAGCATCAATTAATGCTTATCCACGGATGCGGATGCTGATATTCGCGACAACCCTGTTTTGAACTTGTAATTTGACACGCGAAGTGTAAACGAGGCTTCACTTTGTGCGCATTGTATATAAAACTTCAGACTTAACTTTCGGCTCTAGCTTCACATAATTCTCAAACTCGAGTTAAACTTTCTCGTTTGAAAGATTGGACCGATGTTGCCTTGGAAACAATCTCCATGATAACTTTTTCCAATTATTGCTCCCGTCGGATTATATCCAATTTGTTTCCCTTTTCAACCGTATTTATTTATTATTAGGGGAAAACAGCCTTTGATTCATTTATATAGAAACCATAATTAAGGACGATGAATATGTTATTGCTTCAATAGCAAATCAAAAAAAAATCTTGTTAGCTATTAGTAAAGTTTCACAGTCTCAACCACACGCAAAATAGGCGCGTGTACGTCGAGTTGCGAGTTTCACATTTTCAAATGAAGGGACGGATGAAGTAGGAAATTAACCCGCCAATCTTGATTACAACAGCGCGTTTCAGCGTTTTTAAAAAGATTAGAAGTTGCACGAGTACGAATTGTAAATCATACAATTCAAAAGCGATATAGATACTTATTTTAAATTTGAACTGAACACTGATATGTCTATTTCAAATTGCATGAAACCGTCAGTTTTTTGTGGTAGTTTTTTGGTTACTATAGTAAGGCAGCATGCTATTAAATTTTTACGGCATAATTATACCTTTGTTGATGATTCACTAAAACTGTGATGTAGTACATTTGCTGTTTCAAGGGATATTTGGGTTCTATGTATTAGTTTAGCTGTGTCGTGCCTATGGTTATTATTATAAAATATCTAATAACATAGTATAATAAGACAAATAGGGCAATTCCCGTCTGTTCTACGCATCAATGCCTACATGCCTACACGTCGTTCGGAGCGTAGGGCTGTCATTATGGCATGCAAACCGACTACTCGGTTAACCGCAAAAACCAAGTAACCGTCCATTTTGGAATCCTTTGTTAAATGCAGTACTACCTATATATATTAGGCATGTCGATTATGAACTGGAGTGTCGAACAAAAACGACCGTAACTACGAATTTCGTGCTTCGAGAGTAAGGCCCGAGATACGCGGCGGCCGTGCAAGCCGTGCTGCTACTTTTGTACGGAGTAACCCTATTTATCAACTTTGTCTTATTATACTATGATAGTAACGTTAGATACGACACTGACGAAGTTTAATTAGAATCAAATTATATTTCTCGACCCTTTATAATGGTGCGTTCCCACGGCCCATGATGTTAAACGCGCCTCTTTGTATGGGCGAGCTCGCGAAACATTTGAACGATTTGTAGGCCGCGCGCGCTCACCGCTGCGCTTTTGAACTTAGCGACCAGCGGTTGATCCGAACAAGCCGCCTGGGCGAGCAAGGGTTCGCTTGAGCGGCCCTCTTTACACGTCGCGAAACTGGCCAAGGGCCTTGGGAAGCCGCCTTTAGAATTGGAGACGACTTTTTAATAAACGCAGTTAATAATAATGTGCTAGACGAGATAAAGTCAAAAGCAGCCTGGTGAATTTGATATTCGATCTTTTCGGTTCCGTGTTTATAATACGGTGCCTATCCAAGAAGCAGTGCTTGTACAACACAATACCATTGCACAGGCATGACGGTGCTTAAACTTTTATATCTTCGCTTATGCCAGTTTAAAACGAGATGTTACACGACACTAAAACACTTCTTCAGACATGTTCAACGTATACTGCTATTATAACAATGAATAACTAAAGTACATCTGAGACATTGCGAAATGGAGAGTGGTCAGTGAATGACTGTTTAAAGTTGTTGGTATACTTCAATCTCTCTCTCTCTCTCTCTTGCTATTATTATAAGGGCAGTATCCATTCTTGGGAATTCCACCTTGAAATAGATAATTTATGATACTTAATATAAACATCATTGGGTCCGCGACAAGACGGAGCAGTGAGTTTGATGCAAAGGATCCTTATGTAACTGTTTTCTACACTTCTTTAATTTATATAGGACAGCAAACGCAACTTTGTGCTATGAAACGGAAAGAACTGCAGCTTCCTGTAACGTGCCTGCGTAATTATTAAACAAGTTCATCAAACACGTAATTTTCCTTCAGGGCGAAACTCCTGACACTGAAATAGGACGTGTTTACGTCAAGGACCCTGATGATTGGGATACAGCTGATAAGGACTTCATGTGGCTTCCATCTTTCGAGAAACGTTCTCCCAACTTTGACGTTTATCGGTCCAACGGAATGATTATAATGAAGCGCGGTACTCCCGCTGGTACATATGCCTTGACCTTCAACGTGAGTACCATTGTTAACTTTAATTAAATTATTTTCTAAAATATATTTAAGATTATTCGGATCCAAGGATCTTTCTCTTCGTGTTCGCGATCTTTGTATTAAAATTATTACAAACTAGTGGAGTATTTTCACAAAAATAATTGAAAATCATGGTGGTCAAACATCCTGGCATTCAATAAGCTTAAAAATTAGAATTATTAAAGCGACATTTTAAGTCACCGGCTGGTTGCTGTAAAGGTACCTAATTGAGTGATGATCTGTGAAAAATTTATGAAAAGCTTTCATAGATTTCTCACAGATGGCGCTAACGCAAATAGTCGATAAAAAAACAAAGATCTGCAAAAAGCACATAGAAAAATTCGTAAGGTCCGCTGTTTCGTTCTGTAGCTTAGTTGGCATATCGTCTGACACGGTTTGCTGGAAGATGTTAGTTCGACTCCAGCCGGATTGAAGGAATTTTTTCTTAGTGTTCAATTTTTGTGTTAATAATTAATGATAACTTTTTCAAAAATAGTAATGGACAAGAAGATCTCGTTCACAAATCTCACGAACATAAGAACGACCCATTTGGCGGACTTTTTTAACCCGTTGGAGTTGCGGCTAGCAGAGCAAATGCCTTTTATTTGTGTTATTTTATTTTTTTGTTAAATTAGGTGTTCACGGGCTCGTAACAACACTTTTGACACTAATATATTGTCAACGATATAGGTGATCAATTCTTGGTTATTCTGGGAGTTCTGTACTTATTAACAATAGAAAGATAAGGTCCTTTGAATCAATTAATCGTAGGAGTAAATAATGAAGATATTGGTGGCATCAATTCGTACTGAATTTGATTTATAGGTCACCGAACAGTCAAGGAATGTTCCCTTCCACTCTGTTGTCGCAACTGTCAACGTCACTGTGAAGGATATTCCTGAAAAGGCCGTTGACAATTCCGGTTCCATACGTTTCATGAATATATCAGCTGAGAGCTTTATCATCCCCGAATTTGACGTAAGTACTGAAGTATAATTATTACGATTTATTATCAAGCACCTGGAGGCCGATTCAGAACCTTACGACAACTCAGTTGTCGTCCGATTTCTTCTCATTTTTATTCAAAACACCCGAATCGAACGTCAAACTGTCGTATTCGAAACCGAACCGATATGACGTCACACCCGTACTCGAACTTCTCGACCGACAAAGGCTGCAAACGTTGTTCAGAACACAGTTATCGAATGAAAGTTACCGAACGTCCTACTGTTTACAAAGCAAGAATAGAATATGGAAATCGCTAATTTTAAATAAAGTCTGGATTTTGTGCAATTTTATTACTTTATTTTAATGAAAGACTAACGCGTTCCTATATTTTAGACCTTTAAAGTCTTTAAAATCCGAATCCAACTTTTCACTCGGAATGTTCTGAATAGCTCGGAAAGCGCCTTTGGACTCGAGAACGATATTCAAGACCGTATTCCAGAACTCTACTCAATGCTCAAGTCAGGACTTGAGCAGACTTGAGTATGATTTCAAGCACTGGAAATATGACACTAATGGCAAGGACTTGAGTATGATTTTCAGTGCTCTAAATCATACTCAAGTCCTGACTTGAGCATTGAGTACAGTTCTGGAATACGACCCTTAATCGAATATTTAGTTAAAATATCGAAGAGTTCTGAATCGTGGTCCAGGACGAAGCCTCGACTATTGTAATAAAACGAGTACGGTAACTAAACTAACTAAAGTTAGCAGCAGGGCTTCTTTGTGTGCGTACCTGCGCGATAATCTTGCGATGCACTTGCGTTGCATAACATTGGTCGTCCCAACGCGCCTTTCATTATTGTTGTGGCACTTCTCATGACTATTTGTATTTGTGTTTTTGATATATTTGAAATAAAATGTGCTATGTTTGCCTATTCGACAAATACAGCAAACCTTAAACTTGCTTAACCGCGCGCTGATCGGTTTCTCGACACACATCAAAGGAGCTAAATAGGCAAATACTGTCGTCACTATACGAACGAATACAAGTAGTCACGTGTAGTGCCACCATTATGCGAATGTGTGCGTCTATGGCCGGCGGTCGCGCACACATACTTACCACACTGTTATTTTGTACGGAGTTACCATACTTCTCTTGAATAATTATGTCCAGACATTAAAAAAGCTTACCTCTACCATGAGATTACTGTGACACGTTGTCGGTATCGATCACGTAAAATATTTGACAATTTTATATGGCAAATTGTACAGCGGTCTCTAGTGTTCACAAGAAGTAGTAGCATTTTACTAAATATTTACGCGGTAGCTAGTGACGAATGTGATTGTAAACTCATGGTAGCTATTCTTAAGTCCTTACGTACATGATTTGTAAATTTAAAAATGGCCTTGGTTAACTTTTAATTCTATTGGTTTATTCCTTCATCAGGGTTTAAGCAAGAGGGAAAAACTTCATCGGCGTCTTGCCAAAATATTCAATACGTCCTTGGACAACGTGGACGTCTTCTCCGTCATCACGAAGAACACGAACTCTGACAAGTTTCTGGACGTCAGGTTCTCAGCTCACGGTTCACCTTATTATACACCCGAGAAGCTCCATGTTATGGTTTCCAATGCCTTGAATAAGGTGAGGAGTTGAAAGTGTCTTTTGCAACATATTAATGCGATTGTTTTGGGCGATGCGATAGGACATAATAGTTGATGTCAATTTTGGAATAACGTATTTGATGCTGTGCGTAGTAGTAATCTTTCGTGTGATATGAAGTGTTTTTGAACAAATTTCTCTTTAAATTCGTCGTAAGCAATATTTTTTGGAAAAGAAGCTACCACATCTAATTAGTGGTAAACGATAACTGTTTTAGAAATGTACAGGCGGGTAATTTTGTGAATAGTTTTCTGTGCCAAATTTCGGTGGTAATTTTTATTATTTAAATGATGTAGAATATTATCATGTAGTTATTATCTAATATTTGATTGTAGTATCTTGAAATATTATTTAATATTTCACGATAATTTGTTAGACTACTTAAATCATAAAATTGCTACCTAATTCGGTAAAGAAAATTAACCTGGAAATTACCCAGATACATTCTCCATTATGAATGGCATTATCTAGTATTAGAAAAAGTAATTATTATTTATACGGAGGTCGTTATCGTCTATTGATGAAAATAGACTACATTACAGTAATTTTCAAAAGACACAAAAATCTATTGGATTAGCTTGTCATGTTTTTAGATGTTCTATTTTTGTTTATTCATGTACAACGCCCACTGGTGGGGTATCGTTTTGTTTCACTAATCCCTATAACGAGCAAATAATTTGACGACATCGGTGGACTAACGGTTTGCGCTATTTGCGCTGTATGCAAAGGTCTTGGGTTTGATTCCCGGGAAGACCAATTTAGGAAAGAATTTTTTCTGTATTGGGGGTCTACTTCAGTTTCCCATTCGACATCTGTCCGAAACAATAACCGTCAATTACACTTACTTATTTGATAATAATATTCAATCATATTCCACCAAATTAAAAGATGATGATTGCAGGTTGAATACAATGTACCTAATTTTATTTAAGGGTCGTATTCTAGAACTCTACTCAATGCTCAAGTCAGGACTTGAGTATGATTCAAAGCACTAGCAATCATACTCAAGTCCTTGCCATTAGGATCGTATTTCCAGTGCTTGAAATCATACTCAAGGCTGTTCAAATCCTGACTTGAGCATCGAGTACAGTTCTGGAATACGACCCTAAGACCTTTATCATTACTGTATTCTGGCAATCATACATATTCTATTCTATTCTATTCATGATGAGAATGAAGCTTCATACTCGACTTGGTTTTTTGGTTTGGTCGAAAATGAAGTATTATTTGACAGTATTTGTTTCGAAAGGGTGTTGGATGACTGCCACATTATTATTGTTAACAATGCTACGCACTGTTAGTGACACATAAATCAATTACCTATGATTTAATTGAGCAATGCGTTGGGTTTCCGACTTTCTTCAAAAGGCTGAAATGGTCTTGCTTATAATTTTTCTTTATTACCTCTATAAAACCACTCTACGTTTAAAACACATGTAAATACTCTGGTTCTATGTTCGCCTTTAAAGAGTCTAAGTAGGTTTTTTAAAAATAACACTGAACACTATTTTAGTTCCTTGCCTGGCGTACTAAGGGGTAATCGAAGGCTGGCGTATAAAATTAGCTCTATATTAAACTTCAATAACAACATCTCTCGCAGATCGAAGAAGAACTAAAACTAAAAGTATACATGGTCAACATCAACGAGTGTCTATTGGAGAAAGTGAATTGTCCCGACTCGTGCAGGAACATTTTGAACAAGAGCAATTTACCAGCCTCTATTTACACTAATACTACCAGCTTCGTCGGTGTCACAGTCTACATAGACCCTGATTGCCAGTGTATGGTACCGGAAGCAGTTTGTTTGAACGGAGGTGAGTTTACGTTTAAAGCTGTTTATGAGCTATTAAAAGCTTTTAAGTCGCATTAAGGTTTGAGAGAATTCCTTTTTTAAATAACAAGTTTAAAAAAATTGCTTTCAGTTGTGTTAAGGTTCATTGTTGCCTAAATAACAGCTGGATCATAGTTTGTTTTGCTGGGAGGAAAACAAAGAGAATACTCCAGTAGCAAATAGGCTATAAAGACATGTAATGGTCAATAATACCCCAATACATATCTACTTAGCAGCTTCACGGAATCAAAAACCATTTTATCGCACGAATAAGGCTGGTCATTACCACAACTGATTTCTTTGATGGGAATTAGTCGTATACCAGTTGAAAGCATTGTTAGTTATTTTTTTGTTAACGAGCACTGCTTAAATCTTTCCCCTGAAATATGAATATATTATTTCATATTTCATATATTATATAATATATGAAATATGAAAATAATTTACTTTATATTTATCTGATTTATATCTTTTGATGAACAATTAAAAAAAAATTATGTTAATGAGTTGATAACGTATTTTTGTGTATTAAAATTTGTATGTATATATTTCATTCATTCCTCATCTCCGTCGGACTAAATATTCTGGTAAGTAAAATTTACTGTTGTGTTCTGGCAACACTATATTCTTATAGTGATGTCGTGTTAAATGTCAGATCGTATCAGAAAATCAAAGTTAGGGCACTGAATAGAGAAAATTGGTGACTTCTCCACTTCTTGTTCTTAATATCATAAAATATTTTCATTATTACCTTTAAATTTATTTTATCCTAATTCTAAAATTGCCATGTTCAATCTTTGAATACAATACATTCATCATCTTCAAATTCATCAAATTCTACACTAATTTCTGTGGAAAAATATTACTGAGAACATAGTATTTATATTATATTATACCATTGTTGTCCTACAATATTATTCGGAAGCCTATAATTGGTTGAATGTCGAATGGAAAAGATACAACGTTAAGAAAATTATTTAAAAAGAAAAAGGCTTTTTTATAATATTAAGTGATGGGGCGAACAAGTTACGAGCCTGGTGGTAACCGCCATAACAGTGCAGTGCCACTCAGAGCTTTAAATCACAAAGATCTGCGGGGCACTGCCACTGCGCCCGTCACCCTGAGACATAAGCCGACAAGTGCCATGTGCTGTAATTTCACCAGCACCCTTACCCTTCAAAACCTGAAGGCAGTAATGCTCACATTACTGCTTGGCGGCAGAAATAAGGTAAGGTGGCACTCTACGAACTCTTACACTGCCACTTTAAAAGGCGGGATTTTCAGTGTTACGACCTGTCACTGTCACGCATGGAGATTAGCAATCCTTTTGAGTTATAGGTCCATGGTTTTATATATTTGACGATCTACTAGGTGGCCTAGTGGTTGTAGGGTGAGGAGGGCCCTAGTTCGATTCCCACCACGAGCCATTTATGAAACGAACTTTTCTGAGTGATTTCTAATGTGGGTGTTCCGGACTGAGTTACTTCCGTCGATAGTTCTGATACGCATAGTATTTTTTATTAACTTTGAGACCAGTTGGTGAGCTTCTTTGGTATAGAAATATAACCAATATAATATTTTGTCACACAGGTACTCCATTTGCAGATAAATGCGAATGTCCAGAGGGGTTGACCGGGCCTCGGTGCGAATCAACCAAGATCGGATTCAGTGGCGACGGCTGGGCGATATATCCGCCCCTTCAAACCTGCCTTCAGGGTCGTATCTCCCTCACTGTCACTACCAACACACCTGACTGCCTCATTTTGTACATGGGCCCATTAAGAGCTAGCCAATTCCTTCGGATAGCAGGTACGTATCTTTTGTGTAATACTCAGTTATTGTAGAAAGGGTCAGTGGCGCTCATATTACTGGGGATCAGAAGTACATTTCAAAGTGATCAAGTGATATTCGTAATCTAAGGAATATTAGACACTGTTTAACTGCCGAGTTATGGTTATAATAGAGTTTAAATTATACTAAAAATAATGTTTTAAAAGTGAAAAATTTTTATAACTAAAACAAGAGCAAATACGTAATAACCCAAACTAATATTATAAATGCGAAAGTAACTTTGTCTGTTACATTTTCACGCCAATATATACTCCGTCCAACCATCTACTTATAATTCTCTACTCTAAATCTCTAAATCTACTCGAATTCTAATCAATTCGTGATGTCTTAATTCCGATTCGATTTTTTTATAACAATCAATTGTATCTAAAAAGAAGTTTCAATCGTGAATGTGAGCGAGTTCAAAAAAGAAGATATTGTCTGATTGGGATCGTGATGTTGCGTTTGACAATTTGTGTACTCAAGAATTCATGATTAATATTAATGAGGATTCAAGAGATGATTCCCGTTCATATGGAGAACAATCCGACGATTCATTATAATAAACAATAAGAATTCATTATAATTTATTAGACAAGTAACAAAATTTATCAACTTGAATAATTATCGTTATATAATCTGTTGGCTCGATAAATATTGGAGTTAAAGAGCACGTCGCTTCACTAAAATTAAAAAATAAGTCCAAGAAGTATTGCATTTTATGTCTATGGTTGTATGTCAGTGATACGGAACTTCGGAGCCATGCATATGTCAAAAGTTAAATAAATGGTTGGATGGAGTAATAAACAACTGAACCAAATTTATACTTATATGAAGTCGAAACCGACTTCATGCAGTCGAGATCGACTTCATGCAGTTAAAGCGTGAAGTTATTATCAACTTCATGCAGTCGTTGTTATCAACTTCATGCAGTCGAGATCTCGGTTGCATGAAGTTTATTACAACTTCACGCACTAACTGCAAACTTGCAGTCAATCTGTTAGCAGCCTAAAAAGGAAATCAGCACGACATTCCATAAAATTATTCCAAAGATTACGAATAATTTTAAGACGTACTGGGCACCGTAATTAAGGAATTATAAAATATATTCACTTTGTTTTAATGATATTGATTTTCATTGTCATCTCTTACTGCAGTGAAGTGTGTGTGCATCTGACTAATCATTTTTCATCTGGATATGTTGCTCTCAGACAGATGGTATACATGTTTGGGAACGTGGGATTTGATAAAGAAACATTTAAAATTCTTGAGTTTTTGTGTTTTGGGTAACATTTGTGGTGGTATCTATTTGTTTATGTTTATTATACTTTCAAGCGGGATCTGAAATTCTACACCTACAATAAAAAAATACGAAAAGCTGAATTTTATTACACAATTTAAGAATTTTTAGAACAAAGAGTAAGATCCGAAAGATTTGTGTATACTAACAATCTAACTGTCTATTAAAATGTACGTGACTTAACGGCACAGTTTTATTTGTCCTCGAACATAAATTTATCGTGTATCTTCGCTATACAAAACAAGTAAAGAACATTTTGTAGAATATAACGTGTTACTTGCCAAAATTCATTGGACGATAGAAACGTAGATTCCTTCTGCTTGCCAAATGGCCAATTCTGGTAAGTGGAAACTACACTACAGTCGTTAACCATTGAGTTAATTTCCGTCACCGTTTTTTACCTGCAGAATACATTCAGTAAGTTTACCGTATACATATATACAGCATAGTTAAAATATGTTTTTAATTATGGTCAAGTGGGTGGAAAGGAGGCTCGAAGCCATAACTTTTGCTCTAAAGAGTTTAACACTGTAGTCTCTCAGTCGATAAAACAGACAAACAAATTAGTTTAAATGTTTTTGAAGAGATGTCGCTACCATACTTCAAATCCAAAAGGCGAAAAAATACGAGGTATGTACAGGTTGTAATCGATTCTATAAATATAAGAGATATCAAATACCTTTATACCTACTAATATCGAAAGTACGTTACCTAATCATTAAAACGATATCAATAACTTCTTACAAATGAAACTAGAAACATCTAAAAGAAAGATGGCGATATCCCGTGTATTTTGTGACCCAGTGTTTTTCACGACGTGCTTTATAGGGAGACCTATCGATACTTGTGATTCATTATCAAAGCATCAAAAAAGCAAATTGAGTATAGCCTGTAGAAGCTGGGGTTATAAAGTTGATATAGGATATGTTTATAGCATTATCCTGTATTTCGCTTCAGATGTTTGTTCGTAGTAGCAGAAAACAAACATGTTTTCACTTTGTTCCCAAAAATAATAAAGAACTTCCCGAATATTCTCAAATCAGCCAAACTCTGCCACATTTAATATAACTTATCATGTTCTGCAGCAATAAAAATGAATAAAAATTAGATCTGCCCAAATGGCAGAAATCTGCCCAAATGGCAGACATCTGCCCAAATGGCAGACATCTGCCAGAAATGGTCACACTGTTCTCAATATCAATGTGACATTGATATTGGCAAGAAGTCTTGTTAAAACTTTCCTTTGCAACTTTCATTATCTCTCATATATATATATATATTGTCTGAATGTTTTTGTTACATTGTGTTTTAATTTTTGCTTTATGTCGTTACTGTTAAAAAGAATTCTGATACACACTTGGCTTTACTTTCATACAGAAATACTCCCATGGAATGTGGCTATAGCCCTAATGAGTTATTGTTCAATAGATAGTGTAGTAGGCTACCAATGCATCCAGATAAATTAAAAGTTAACACTAATATTCACAATGACTTTATTTCCAAAAAGAATGTGAATAGAAATAAAATGGCAAAGTATTATAATAATAAACACAGAGCAAGTTCCATTGAGTGATTTAAATACAGGAGATAGTGTCTGGATTATAGATTTACGGAGATACGGTGTAATTGAAAGAAAGGCAAAGAAACTGAGGTCATACTTTGTACGTTCAGAGCATTGACTTACAATTATAGGTCAGAGGGAATAATTTATCGAAGGCCATCTATTGCATTCCTGCACCTTTCTGTAGTGATCTGCATAATCTTCTTTTGAAGAGGAGGTTATAGTAACAGAAAGTAATAAAGGAAAAATACCAAATAATTGTTCCAATGATTATAAGGAGAAGGATAGAAATAGCTTAGAAAATGGCGAAGTTTTTGCAGGGCAAAATAATACTGAGGTAATTAATGAAAGTGTGGAAAGGCCTCTAAATAGTCATAGATGTTCAAGTAGAATAAGAACTAAATCGAGTTGGTGTAAAGATTACGTTATGGGTTAGTAAATAAGAATTATTTGATTGTTAGTGATTAGAAACTGTAGAGAAAGGATGTTGTAGTGGGGACATCCCTATGACGTCTGTCACATTGACAGCCCGCGTAAAATACTTTCTTCTTCTTGTGTTTGTACAAAGCTGATTGGAATAAAGATTAGAAGACCATAGGTGGAGCTTTACTTATCTAACTATAGCAGAACAATTTCGTTAAGTGTTTTTTTTATAAATAATAAATAAATAAATAAAAGCTCTCATTATTGCCTCCAATATAAACAAAACAAAATTATAAAACCTTAAAAAATAACTACACTTAAGATACTATGTAAATATTTTTGGAACTAGAAATTATAATTAACAAATTTAAATTAAAAAAACTATGATGCATCCAGTAAAATAACATTTCATTTGCTAAAAACTAACATAGAATACATTCTTTTCTTATCTTTGTTGTCAAAATTAAATATGTACGGTTCTTATAGAAGGCGTAACCTCTGCAAAACAAACGCTCCCTTGGCAGGTAAAAACTTCCCACATCAGTACTTTTCCTAGTTATCTACTTGTGATGATAGTGCACTAAAACTATGTTCATTATACTAACTATGTCGTTAACTAGGTAGGATTCGAGTTCAATAAAGTAACAATGAATATGTCTGGGTGAATTGACGGAACTACTTGAGTAATGATTTCCGAACGAAATTCACAATGGTGCCTCGTTTCGACTGTAGTGTTATTTTTAGTTGTCCTAGCCAGGGTTGTCACGTGTGGGCCTACCTTATGATTTTACTCCTAGTACCTTAAAACCTCTAATAGAAGAAGCGATTGTTTAGCCTCGAAGCTAGAAGTTGTATTAATTAAAAAATAAAATACGGACACAAAAAAATTGCATTAAATAAAACTCACCATGAAATGTAAAGTGAAAACCACATTCCTGTTGGCTCATAGCAGGAAACATACGTTGAAATTTAGCAGAACTTGCAGAACTCTATCTTTGCACATACAATTACTTTAATTAAAGTGCAGGGTTACTTTAAAAGAATGGATAAGCGAGCTTTGGTGGAAACTAATACAATTTTCACTTGAAACTCAATTCAGATTGGACTACCTTATGAATAAATTGAAGTCGTATAAACGTCAAAGCAAAACCAATTTATACATATTAAAAATCAACAACCAACCCTAAAAGAATCAACATCACATTATCAAAACACGATTCCAGTTGCACTCGTGAAATTACCACCTCCTTGGCGACCCTCTTTTCACGAGTGCTTTTAATGATTTTTTAATGACCCTGTAATGACTGACAGGCGTGCTATGTGATTTATGGTGTTGTTCGCGTGATGTCGACTGCAGTATGTCGCACTTATAAGTGGATCACATAATTTATTTTACTTCCATATTTGTTTCGAAGACCTTTGTGATGTTAGTAGTTAATTAATATAGGTACTGTTCGGGACATAATAGGGCAAACCTTGTGTTTGTTCTAATGTAAATTGAAAATACACATGGGAGGCTAAAAAACAGGGTAGGAGCATTAAAAATTTTTGAATAATGCATAGGTATAATCAATCATTCTATTTGTTTACTTAACTCGTGAAAATATATTACTTATTTTTATTGTTATGTTGATTTATTTTCATTAATGAAAGCAGATAAAAATAATCTGGTATAAATTTAAAAAAATATCGGCTTGCAAATACTTCACTGTGTAAGTTTTGAATATGGAAATGACATATGTTATGTAAAATAGAGGTCACAGAACTCCGATATCGCACCCCGTTACAGAACCTCTCTATTAACTTTCTCAATGTGTCCACCAGATTTTATATCATTGGAATTGCTGGAGGGTCATCTCGTGCTAATGATGAACTACGGCTCCGGCACCACCCGCATTAACAATAGCGTGATTACTGTTTCCGACGGCAACCCGCACTTGATCGAGGTCACTTTCACGAAGACCACTATCGAACTCTTCGTTGATGACTGTCACTTTACCTCATGCATGGCACTTGGTGCACCAATTGGACCCAGCGAACATTTGAACGGTAAGCATTCTCGTGGTAAGGATATAGGTGTAATGATGTGCACAAATACCAACGTATAATCGTAGAAGGCGCTATAACGGCGTTTTTGGGATAAAAAACAACCCAACGTTTTTGATTGACACACTAAAAAGTTTCTAACCACTGGATGGCAGTACACTCGAGTAATTTTACCAACTCGGTTTTGGTTATCTAGAACACGCAGCTTTAAGCGTGACTCCAAAAATACCGTTTTAACCACCCACAAAACATGAAAAAAACAACAATGAAACGATCTGCAAGCTCAGACAAAAATCGGCACCGTTCAATTAATACCAATCCATTACAGACGGGACCTGTGAACCCTAATTTCAAAGCCTCTTTCAAAGTTTCGTTAGCACAATTCGCATTCCAACACGATGTCCGCTGCGGACAGCCCACTTTCTATGTTAACGCTAGCTACTTGAAAATTTAAAATTTGTCCAAAATTTTCGCCGTAGGTAAATATGGATAGCAAAATTTACAAAAGGCTATTTGTAAATTTGTCAAAATGAACGTGTCTATTTTAATATAAATAAATAAAACAATTAAAAAAATGTTAAAATATTTTTCCATAATTAATATCAATTTATGAACACAAGAAAAATCTTTTGCATGAAAATTAATATATAAGAATGTATCTAGATTGAAAAAAGCAAAACGTGGAACAGGTTTTTGTTTAAATTAATTGATATACTGCCTACAATGTTTGTATCTGCGCTTATAATCTATGATCGGATTGCACGTACATAAACAAGTTGCCTATCTTCAAATTGGCAACTGTTTGTTATTTATTACATTAAACAGTTAAATAATAAAATTATGGCATGATGTACATTTTTTTGCTAATTAAATGACGCAATTTTTCAAACGTCAGGTTCGCCCCTTTGCTCGATGTAGACTGATCTCAAGAACTTACACTTGTGTGATTTTCGAATCTTCACGACACGGACGTTAGTAACATACCTGCCTTTTTAAAGAATATAATATCATTGTTTGTATATACACATTGTTTGTCAAGTATGAAACGATGGGTAGACTTTTGCATACATAGTGGTCAATGCTACTTTGCGCACAGATCTCTTACAGGTCATACATAGGACTGAAGGTCTACCACGAAATACGAAGCAACATCATTGTTTTAGCTTCGTATCGGACCGGACTCTACCACGATACGCGTACGAAGATTGTGACTTGACATAAGTCAAATGACAGCTTTCGTATCGAATTTTGACATTATTTTCAATGTAAAACTGATATATTAGTACGTATGTGCTTCGTTGCGGACGTTAGTATCGTATTTCGTGGTAGACTTCCCGTTTCGGACAGTGTAGGTTGCGGACTGCACTCTTATTCCAATAATTTTTTTGTGAACCTTCTTCGATATTATGGATATAGAAATATCGACTCCTCAAGAGAATCGAGCGGTGCTCACCGTGGTAACACATTCTCCTTCAAACAAGACGCTTGTAGAAGAGCTGCAGTGGCGCGGCAACCACGCGTCTGTAGTACTTCAGTAATTTTAACCGACTTCAAAAACCTAATTCACCTGTATTTTTATTCTTTACCTTTTTAAAGTTTGCTTACAGGCTTATTTTATCGGATTTACACTTACTTGACAAGTTATCTTGAAATTGGTTAAAGCAAAAGTGCGCTAAATCGGATTTATCTCTAGTTTGCCATCCTTAGATGTTGGAAGATGTTTTTCAAATTTATATGGGATCAATACTGAGGCATCCTTTTTCCAACAAAAAAAGAATAATCAAAATCGGTTCACAAACGCCGTAATCGCGCAACATACAAAAAAAATCTGTAGCGCTTCAGTCATTTTTACTTTGCTATAAGTGACTGCAAAAGGAGCGCGCGCGTGTCACAAAGGTTCTAAATATTGTATGAAAATTAATAGTGGCGCGGCTGATTGCAGCGCTTCTAATTTAAAGCGTCTAATTTAAAGGCGCCCGAATTAATGTAACTTGATGGAAATATTTTGTGCGTAGTCAACGGTCCTATCTTCATGGGCGGCGTGTCAGTCGATCTTCAGGAAATCAGCGATGCTTTCAACTGGTCCTACGTCCCGAGCAACCGCAACATGATCGGTTGCATCTCCAACTTCACATATAACGACCAGGTAAAATATATTGTCCGTCTCATTTCACACTTTTATCGAAAAATAAAACATCATTATGCTTATAAAATTTGAGGTAAAAATTTTGCACTTTTCAATGTATACAAAAAAAAAATACTAATGAAAAGCCAAAGAGCGGTTTAGCAACGTGTCTGCAGCGATTTAGTCGCGATGCGGTCGCTATTCGCGATACAAGCGCGCGTTTGTGCAAACGACACTTGCGATTTGTAGGCGATTACATCGCGATACAAACGCGTTATTGCGTCCATGCAAACGCACGACTTCATCGATGCCATAGCTTGTGTTGAATCATTATGTGCTGTACACATTGAAAATGATATACATAAATAATTGAATTATTTACAAACATGCTTCGCGATTTTGCGACGATTGTATAGCTGCTTAAGTCATGAGTAACATAAAAATGTGTGTAAAGGTAGTCTACTATCGACTGCATCGCTACTGAATCGCTGCAGACGCGCGATTTGAGCATCGATGCAATTACGACGCAAACGCGATGTAAGCGCGATGCAAAAGCGATGCACGTTTTTATTGATTCAACATAAAAGACTGCTTTGATGCAGTCGCGCGCTTGTATCGCTGCTGGAAGTCACCGTATGTAACCGCTGTAAATGTTTTTTGTAAAGAGATATCAGTCTATTTAGGAGCTATCTAGTGACGAATACAATGCACGAAAGTTAGATATTTCAATTAACCATAATGTATTTTTAATATGTGCAAATGTTATTGGTGATTAAATTAATTTTAATCGTTTGTTGCGCTAGCCGTACTTAAAAGCCCCCACTGGTTTGCGTCGGAGTATCGTAAGTGATTTGTCAACTTAGTTCATAGAATTTGTTTAAATTGGCTTACGTTACCGAGGCTTCAAAGTAATTTGTGAATCGAGCGAATTTTGTGATGTCTCATTTCATTCCATTTGTATGATAGTCTGTTAGAAATTAATAGTCTATTATTAGTATTACCGTCAAGTTGGGTAAGTTTGAATATCCTTGTGGCTTCCAACCTTGTAGTAAAATTACATTGATAACTGCGTGAAACAGAAAAACCAAACATTGTAGACGTCAAATGTGACATAACATTGACAGATACCAAAGAAGTTTTGAAAGGTACGCGCCATTTTCCGTTCGCGGTGTTGCTTCAGTTTCTTTTTGTACTCGTTGATGGCTTGTTCGCTGAGACAAGTTAATTTAGTTTGGCAACCAAGTTTTATTTTATTGAAAACACGGGTATAATTTACCTAAGACAGAATTTCGCTGCCCGAAATAACTCTATACAGCGCATCGAGTATATAACCAGAAATAGAGACGAAATGTCATTTAATTTGTTTGAAAACTATTCTGCCACATCATTACTGTGACAACTGTGATTGGCAAACCCGAGTTCGAAACAGTTAAAAAGTCGACTTGATAAACTTGATCTTTTCTATAATGGACGAAAATTGCAAAACTACATATTTAATACTTAATTACCGATAAAATGTGATTCCATTTGTATTGTAATTAGATGTTTTGCTATTTTTCCCACACCACCGAATAGAACAGCATGGCATTGTTAGAGATATTATCTTTATTACAATAAATACATATTTTTTGGAATATATGGAGACGTACACACAGGTCAGTAGTTGGCATGTCTATATTTCAGTGCAAACGAGAGTTTATATTTATAAGAGCTATATCGCTAATGTGTTACCAGGAATATATGGCCCTTATTTCGTCTCAATTTCTGGTTATATACTCGGTGATACAGCGTAATCTTCTCCATAGCTTTTTTTTTTCCTTAAGAAAGGACACTCAATCAATAAAACCTATTTCGACCAATACGTTGTTATTTTAATATTCGTAAAAACTTGAGAAAAGTGTTCTAAGTTACCCAAGTTGACTGCAGTGATATTATAATATTGATATTGGTTTCGGTAACTAAAGATTTTTGTTGTCTATCGAGCGTTTCTATGATTTCGTTCTTGTGGCTTATTTTTTTTTTTATTTTACGCAATTTTCTTTTAGAGAATTTTTGGATAGTAAAGGCATTACAGTTTTGGCGACCGCGACCGCGACCGGCGACAGTGACTAGTGACTACAACCCACTGCTTATTATGAATTTGTATCAAGCGCTGACCAATAGAAAGCGCTCGATACAAATTCATACTAAACAGTGGGTGGCGGTCGCCGGCCACCAGTCGCGGTCGGCAACATTGGAATATAGCTCTAAGGATGATTCACATTATACCGTGCCGGGCGCGAGCCGTGACCGAGACGTCCGAGCATCAGACGTGCTGCATATACATATTCACATTAGACCGTGTCGGGCGCGAGCCGTGTCCGAGGCACCTGATTCTTGTACGTGCCGCACGATCTTAAATTAGACTGACTCAATCAATAAGACGCGGTTTACGCTGGAATACGAACGTACTGTTATATCATATTGTAAAGCACTGGGTAATTTCTTACGCATTCAATTTTTCATCATCCATTTTTTAAAAAAGACCGTAGTTACTCACTTTAAAGTCGTACACTCGGACGGGGCGCGTACGATGCACTGGAGAGTGTTTACATTACAACGAGCCGAGGTGTGCCGGGCCGCATGTGAGTCTCGGACGAGCTCTGATGCAGCTCGGGCGTCTCTCGTCCGTGTCCGTCTGGCGCCCGACACTGTCTAATGGGAATAGTCCTTTATAGTTAATTTCACATAGCATGGGTTGAGATTTGAAGTTTCTAGAGAGGTCGTGCCGTAAAATCTAAAAAAAAAATTCTGATCACTTAGCCTGCATACGTTTAGAATTATTTTCTAGAAATATGTATGTTGATACTTGCATGCGATAAACTCCATCCAACTATTTGTTTTACTTTTAACATATGCATGTCTACGAAGTTTTCTTAATTATTGACAGGCAACCATAGACAAAAATATGCAATATTACATGGATGCTTTTTTCTTCACTATAGTGAAGCGACGTGCTCTTTAGCTCCAATATTTATCGAGCCGATTATTATTCTAGATGATAAATTTTGGTACCTGTTTAGTAAATAAGAATGAAATAAAATAAATTATAATAAATTCTTTTTGTTTATTGTAATGAATCGTCGGATTTTTCTGTACATGAATGGGAATCGTCACTTGAATCTTTAATAACATTATTTATTAATTCTTTAGCACACAAATTGTCAAACACAACATCACGATCCCAATCTGACAATATCTTCTTTTCTATACCCGCTCACCTTCACGATTACGGCCGCAATTTTTATTATTAAAATATTCTAGAATATTGCCAAGAAGTATTAATTAATATTTGAGTGTAGTAACTTGAAATATTATTTAATATTTCACGATAGTAATACTAAAATACTTAAATAATAGAAATTGCCACTGAAATTAGGTAAAGAAAACTAACCTAAAAAGTAACCTAATGATAGAATATTTTTTCCAAATTAATACTTTCCTTAGTACTGCGTAAGGTTTATACTGAATTGTATTCTCAGACGTACAATCTCGGAATGCCCTCGTACCACCTCAATGCAGTCGACACCTGCACATTGAGTTACATGAGCGGTGTCATGTTTTTCTTCCACACAAACTTCATAGCGACGGTCATCGCCTGTCTGGTGGTTCTCATCGGTAAGTACTGATACAAGTAAAGCTCTATCTGTATAATTTTTATTTTTATTTCCTTATCAATATGGAACATATTTCCGTCTTTGTGTGTTGTAAACGTAGCTGCGTATTAAGGTTGCAAAAGACGAACAAACCGAGGTAATATATAATATTACTGCTCAGTCTCAGTTGTGAAGCAAACACCCTTAAATTTCTATTTAAAAAAGACAAGTTATATTTTGACCCTGCCACTGTGGCGGTAGCGCTACCAACTCTAATCAGCACTATCTTCTCGTTCAAAGACCCAAAACGTTTTTCAGTCGGAAGAGCATCTGAAGAGAATAATTTTCAATAACAATTAACATTTGAATTTCGAGCATGAATTTGCACCGAATGTTTCACAAAAAAGATGGAAGGAAGAAAATTGATAATAGTGCATCTTCTATTTATCTCTCAGACGCAAATAAATATTGTTCCTTCTCAGAGGTTACGATGGAAGCTTTGGGGATTTAATTTTAGAATGTACTCGGAATTCAATACAGTGATAAATAATATTTTGTACTGGTAACTTTGGTTCTCAATATCACTAGAAAATATGTTCTTTAAATGTCCGGAACATAGCGAGGGCTAAAATTTAACTTGTCAGCCTTTTTAACAAAAGTACAAGCGGCTCTGAATCATTTAAATTGACATTACGAAATTAATTTCCATCAATCCAACCACACCTCTTAAAAGTAATAATGTCAAAGCTTGAATTTTGCAATGAGAGTGCTGTATTTAGGATCATGTTGAGGCCTCTTTTTCCCGAAGGTATACTTTCGAGGAACGCGGCAATATTGAAAGTGATGCTTCCGCGAGTCACATATCAGCGCAGGTTACTGCGCGAAGTCGATATAGTACGGACGAGCCACATTTTCGATTTGCCACACAGAAAGATCTTGTTTTATTTTGCTACAGTTCTAAATATTTTCATTAATCCAATTTCGGTTTGTCTCATTTTTTAAAATACCAATCAAAGTCAAGAACAAAATGCATTACAAACTTTGTCATTTTGAAAAATATAAATTTGTTTTTACGTTGGCATACCGAAAATCGAAATCTCGTTGTCGCAAACTGAAACTGGCAAGTTGTTACTAACATGCTGAGGTACAACCCGTACTTATATTTGACACAATTTAAAAAAAATAAATTTATGCCAGTGGCTTAACCGTTCCCGCCAAATGTGCAGCTTTAGTTTTGAAATGAAAGTAAATTTTACGATAATATTGATAAAAGTCAATGTAAGTAGAAATTCCTAAGTATAATAATATAATGACAACTGAGGCCGAGAATTATAAAAACTTTGACTTCTACTAAGCTGAAATGGCGCGCTTAGCAAGTTTTTGGTATATACAGAACGAACTTGCTTAAGTGTAAGTAAGGTAGTGCGAAGTAAACTCAAAGTTTAATTTAATTTCTTGCCTTGACACAGGCAAAATTCATTATGTAAATACGAAAAACTTGCTTAGCATTATTTATAGACGAAAAACTTGTCTTAGATCGCCATTTTTGCTTAAACGAAAGCAAAGTTCGTTTTATAAATGTCTGATTATGAATTATTTGTCCACAATGTTTCTTCGCTTGTATGCATGCATTGTTTTTGTACACTACGCTGCGTCAATGACATAGCACTGCCGTTATGTAGTGGCGACACTGACACGCTGCTCGAAAGTTTACCTTAACAGTTTTATTTTGAATAAAGGTTCGTTTCTTGGTTCGTTCTAAAATTAAAATTTTTTGGTGAAAAAGAAACATGATCTAAAGGAACGTTGTCAGAGGCATTTTTTTTTATATAAACATTGACTTACAATCATATGGACGTCGGGTCCGCGCTAAAAAGTGTCCGCACTTTTAAGGCGCTAAAATCGTATACAGAGCGCGACACTCCGCTTTAGTCTTCATTTGTTCTACTGACAGCGCGATACTGCGATGACATTACAATTTAAATTTCGAATAGGTTGACTTGGGACATTTTTTTCGTGGTTTTTGTATTAGACCCGTCGTCCATTTATTTGTAAGTCAATGTATATAAAGGCAAATTTAAAGCTCGAAAAATTGTAGAATGTTTAAATTATAGCTTATTTTCATATCACGCTTAAGAAAATGGCAAAATTTTTTTTAAAATTAAATTTAGATGAAAGTGACCCGACACAAAATTCCAACTTTTCCGAGAATACGCAAAATAAAATCTGATGTTGTAACATTTTCACATTATTTAATTCATTATTTTGAAATACTAAAGGTAACGATGAAACATTCCGCTTCATAAAATCGAAAATTGATTGTGATTATTATGTTTTTTTTTTTTCAATAAGTCCGTTTTGCCTCGCTGCTGGGTCAGTTCATGATTAAATAATTTATGAACAGCGATTTTTAAAGTCGTTTTATGGTAAAAACTCTTTTTGTTGATTTTTTAATGTATAATAAATCAAAAATATAATTTACGAAATCTAGTCGCTGTAAGGTAGGTTTTTACCAAATTTTTTTTGTTGTCATTTGACCTGACAAGAATCGTCATTTTCATTTTCACAAGTTAAGCAAGATGTTACGACCTTATCAAGATTAAACCGTTTTAATTACAAAAGAAAGTCATTAAGAGATAAAGTAAGTCATGTGTGTAAAAATTCAATGATGATTTTCAAAACGACTTAATTGCTAATCCGCCACTTACTCGCCAATGGTGGCGGCGTGTTGTCTTTGCAGAAGCAGGTTCAACAATAAATGCGTCATTAACATACGCACACTGAAGTAGACTTTATTATAATATATGAAAATGACGATAGTCTGTGCCATTCGAGCTTTAATGGGTCAGTTCAGGATTAAATAACGTTATTAACGAACAACGCTTTTTAACGTAGTTTTATGGTATAAATTCATTTTGTTGTTTTTTAATTAGGTCACTTTCATTCTAAAGATTGTTTTATTTATATCTATTTTGTTAGTTCCTCAAAAAATTACTAGAATTGATTGTGCGATGTTATGGATTTTGAAAAACTAAATTGAATTCTCTGAAGACGCTCCTTTAGGTGCAAGTACTTTTACACTATTATTCCAGTACAGTAAAAAGAAAACAGTACTAACAAGTGCTCTTATTAAGCGCGCAAAAAACGAAGCAGAGCAAACAAGCAGAATTGTTGAACTATTGTTGAGACTGAGACGTAAATATCTTTAGTGGGAAGGAGTGTCAGTGTGTAATATACGCAATTAATGTTGCTGCTGGTTTTTTTTGATATGAATTGTTTATTACAACACTTCCGCAACGCTCAGCATGTTGTGCCCTTGTAGAGAGCACATAGCATTTTCATTAAGAGATATCGACATTATTCGGGCTGTGTTGTGCGACGCGGTGGTGTAGTCTTTAGACGCAGTTAGCAGTAGATGTTGCAGTTGGAGATTTCCAGACTTGTTAACCGTCTCCACCGTGTCTTCTTGTTTTTTTTTTGCTTGAATTAAAGTATGTGCTGGTTTTGTTTCAAAAAGTTTAATATATATGAATGTAGCTATCTGTCGATATCTGTCGATATCGAAGGCAGTATCTTTTATTAAACTGATCTTCTACCTGCAAGTGTGATGAATACGGCTTAACCAGACTAGAAGGCAGCTGCGTTTGCAATTGTTATTCATGTAACATTATATTATCTACTTTATTTTTAAGTGTTTATAGCGTTCAGCTTTTTTCGACCGTTTGTATTTTAATTTTACTATTACCTACGCAATTTTTCGTCCTACTTCTCAATTTGGCTGGAAGATTAAGTGCGTTACGTGTGTTGTTTTCAGACATTTGATCTATCTGTTTCTGAACATAACTAATTTGAACTAAAGGTTAACTCACGTATTTAAGTCGAATTTTTGGTCGACATATTTCTGTCATATTTCTGTGAGCATATTTCTGTGAGCAGTCTGTGGTTCTCAACAAGGAACTTCTGCCGCGGTGACAAAACTAAAACTGTGCGCCAAAGCCCTGACAGTCCGGTCATTCAGTGCGAGTGCGGGCGCAGGCGGCGGCGAGCAACTCCTTCATTCTTATTGAAGTCGTGGAGTGCATGTGAATAGAGAAAACTTAAGGGTGTGAATTTGGATGCATTATATTAAGAATAGGTAAAACCAATGTGTTAATATGAATGAAATGCGATGTCAAATCAGCGTGCAAAATTTGTATATACAATTTTTTTTTTTGCATTTTTAAGAAGAAAGTAAAACGACGAAAGCAGGATTCCACGCACATTCTAAAGCCTCATTCACACATTCTAAAGCCTCATTCACACTAACCATCACGAAAAGTTAAAGTATTAAGTTTATTAAATTGTACCATACCTGTGAAAAGCAATAAATAAATGAAAAAAAATGAAATGAAATGAAAAAGAAAAAAAATCGAATGAGTTATCTGTTAGTTCAGTTAATAATGTCTGAAGCTCTCGGTAGCTTCCTACTCAAAAAAACTAGAGTTGACATTTCTAAATGGCTATGTTTTATATTGCCAAGAACAGGTTTTAGGTGTGTCAATTTTGGTAAAAAAAAACGTAATAAATGTGTAATTACGCCTACATTCCAGCCAACTTCCGTAAAACCTATTAGTTTCGTTGTAGTAATGTTGTAATAAACCTGTGATGCCGCCTGAAGTCCATTCAACGTTGTACCCTACCCTTCCGATGTAGCCAAATTCGTATACAGAAAAGCAGTCAGACTGCAAAAATGGTAACTACAATAACCACTTGGCGGTTTGAGAAAGAAATCATTTTTACTAAAGCTAGTTCGGCAAAATATTTCTTGAATTACACTTTCCCGATTTCCGCACATCATTTGTTTTAAAAAAAATCGGGACTTATCGATTCAACGTTTCGGACGTCACGTCCATACGTCCATGTCCGAAACGTCGAGGTAAAGACGCCTTCAAATTAGACGCTTGTAGAAGTGCTGCTGCGTTGCGTCTGTGTGCGGTGAAATATTGTATGAAAATTAGAAGTGGCACGGTTGCAGCGCTGCTGTGTAGCCACTGTAGCGCTTCTAAAATCTTCTAATTTGAACATCCGATTTTTAAAAATCAAATAAAATATTTGTTTTCTTGCGTACAAACATGTACTTGAATCTCAAAATTTTTTTAAATGATTCACATTTGATTTCTTTTTCTTTAGCGCCTGGACGTTTTGTAACTCAAGTTTTCAAACACGCATGCGGTATTTTAAAAGGGTGAAGTTAAGAACTTTCAAAAGGTCTTCGTTTGTTATCGTATACACATCCTAATATTAGTTGAGAAGCATAAAAAAAAATAAACAAGGTAACAAGAGTTCTACTTCACCGTTTCTACAATCGATGTAGTATGTGTAATTTGGGTCCCGTAATAAACCTGATTACGTGGCCACATGTAGCAATTGATTTCTTATTCCGTATACGCAAATCGATGTTTTATAGTTGTCGATATCACAATACATTATAATATCACATTTGTTGTTACGCTTTTTTTTTAATTTTTAGCAAACATTTAGTTTAGAAATGTACACAGTGTAAAAATAACACGAGTGAGTTTTGATACTGAACAATCTTTCCTATAAAACGCATGTTCGGCTTGCAAAAAGGCCTCCGAATAAAAGACAATTTGTCGGTCTATTAAAGTATATTTTTGCAAGTCGGTTATGATTTCTATTGGAGAAGTTGTTCAGTGTCATGGGTAGAATTACCCCTTAGAAATTTCACGTTGTTTTTGCACGCTAAGTAAGTGTACTGCATCAAGCTGTAGTGTCTCGTCTTGAATATTTCTAATGTTTATATATGTTTGCATGCGATGTGTTGTTAAGTAGTGAATGTTATTCATATTGTAAGTTAAAACGTGAGTGCCAGCACTAAGTGCAATTGATTTTAAATACAATCTATCACGAAAGAAGAAGCTGCATTACATTTTAGTGCAATAAAACAAGAACAATAACATTAATACATGTTTCCTATCGGGGTAGACAGGGTTCGCAGCCTCCACTTGCTACGATCCAGACACAACATTTCGTCTCATTTTTCAAAAGACAAATCGGAATCTAAACTTGCTTAGAAATTGTACAAATCACGTTAATTTCACTACAGTACCGGCAGGCTATGATGACCGTTTTGACAGATAAAAATAGTGAGGTCAAATGTAAAATATAATCAAATGCGAGTCGCATCTATAAGTTTTTAGATTTATAACTAGTATTGCAATATTAGCTGACTAAAAAGTTTTAATTACAAAATTACAAAACAAAAGTTTTAAGACAGCCATTCTATAAGTGACAATTGTATTAGATCATTCATTTTTAAAGCTTTCGAATTTTGATAAACAAATGCAAATAAATTTCACTGCACGTCACCATTATTACGATAATAATGTACAGCAATTAATTCCTTAAACGTAGTTATGAATTAATACGAAACTTGATGAGCGGATAAACGTAGCGTGCCGGTTCTTTAGTTTAAAATCAAATTAAAATAAAAATTTTAACGACCTGTACGCGTAGTACACGGAAAGCCCTAATTTGAGACTATATGATTGGTATGGCTCTCTTGCACATTATTATTAATTTGAGGTCAAACACCAAATCATTTGTAATTTAAAAGATAAATTTCGCTTTTTTTGCTATAGCAAAACATTTCTGTTAATCCATCTATACGGCAAGAAGTCAAGCTGAATTTCACAAGTAAAATAAAATAAAAAAACTACACACTTTTAAAATAAAAAAATTACATGCGGCCAGATAAAAAAACAAAAAAGATTTATGGCAAACTAAGTTTACATAATGGCCTTGTAAACAAACAATTACAGTCGCCTTAATACAAATTGAAAAAAAAAAAAGAATGTTGAGATTTGAAAGAAATAAATATGGGTCAAATTACTTCATACCAAAGTTCATTGTCGGGTCTCACGGAGGCTTTATTAACCACGGCTGTTTTGCGTGACTTGAAACAATTTAGTAATGTTCAAACGCCGTACAGGTGACATTGCGTCCTGTTAATTTGTACTAAAATGTTAAAAGTGAGACCTTGTTCCGCTACATTGCGCCACATTTCAGTGTTATCACAGGGTCGCTATTAATACCCGATAACTCGTAAGTTAATCATATTTAAGAAGTGGTATGAATATAAATTTCGTAATATTTACTTAGAGGAAAATCAAGCTAATAGCGGCTTCTCGCATGCGTCATGCTTTCTTGCTGTTTTATAATTGTCTCCATATATAACGAGTTAGCGGGGGAGAAACGGGAAAAACTGTTTTGCTAAAGCAAATAGTTTAGGCACTTACTATTAGACAACGGTCATATAAAAAAATATATGATACACATAAAGATATTGTCGAGAGAATGTGCTAATTTGTTACACGATAAGATGTACTTTACCCGACCGTATAAAATCCCGAGAACAGCTTAAAATAAAAGTCCAAAATATATAATTTAAGTATAACATATGTAACTTTGCACAATTTTTGTTTTCAACTGGAACTTTATAGTTATTAGATTGACATTTATCTCAAGACTCGAAAGTTACCCAGCTGTTTAACGACGCGCCGCGCCGCCCGCTGCCCCATTAGTCGCCATCGGGCGCTTGTCAATGTCGGATCTGTGTAAAATTTTCTCTGCCTGTTTTATTTTATTCATATTAATTTTAGCGCGCAGATTGCGAGACGCAAGGGGCGGCCCCACACTTCTCCTATAATCTAAGCTCGCGTTCAAATACCTCGCCTTAATTCAAATAAAAATCACAATTTTTCGAGCTAGGTGTTTGTGTTTGCGTTGTAAGTGCTGGAGGTCCCGGGTTCGATTCCCAGGAACTTTTCTGGATTGCTTTTGGTTTAGGTGTTCTGGATAGTACCCCGGAGTGAGTTCCGTTGCTCTATTAACAGGGAATTACCTAGCTAGTTCATATATATAAATACCTTGAGTATTTTTCACAAGCTGTAAACAACGTCAGCATTTTACGTCCTAAAGAGTGAGACTTCTTTCTTCAAGTAAGTGCACCTTCTTTTGTGATAAATGTATGTGTAAGTTTTATGTATGTATGTACAATAGAGTGGAAAAAAATCAATGGGACAAGGGGTACTACCTTAAATGCTTAAGATTGGCTAATTTTACTTAAACAATTTTTTTTTTCATAATGTGTTAACAACATTCGCAGATTTTTTTGAAAAGTTTAAATCGACTGAAAATGCAAAAAAAATAACCACTCCCAGTTTTATTGTACTAATCGATGGGATCTCTCAAATAAACATTGAGCTTTTAACAATTAACGACGTCCATGAAATGTTATAAGTGCATAACGACACTAATTAGCATTACTTAATTTTATTGTTTATTTTCCAGAAGTAGACTAATAATTTATCTCTAAGTACATTATTGAGCACTTAAAGAAGAAAATTATTGTCATTGATATCATATTTCCTTATTAAACTGGACATTACGAACAGAGTTGAAAATAAAGTCTGCTCTTGCTCATAATAGCAGAATATCCACTGCTTATCTTAGTGATAATTTCTGTCTGGATCGGACAATTAGATTGCATGCAAGATCTCCAGAATACGCTTTGCACCTTTTTTTATAGAGCCATGTAAAAATGTTAATTTAAAAAAGTCTTATGAAAGAAGAGTTAGGTACAAAAATGTTATTATGACCATCCACCACCACATTGCAGAAGGCTACATGAAGTGAAATTCGAGAAAGATTAAATCTGTGTATCCAATGGGTTTTACTTCAGAAACTTACTAGTTAAACAATTTTTAACACCTACGTGTTAGAGTCGTTAGTAATATTAGATTAAATGGATGTTTTTAATTATGAGACCCAATGTTTAGAGATTGTGCCCTTTCATTTGGTTCGATTCCCGGCTCAGGTTAGTTTTAAAAATCTGTTAAAAAGCAGTTATATTAAGCGCAGATACTACCTTAGTTCGAATTCAAATTTTTCCCGTACTAATACGGTTCATTTTGCATTAGTCGAGCGGCAGGTACGCTGGCGTTATTTCACAATTAATTTTTTTACAAACGATTTTGAAGCAATTTGAAAATGTATATCGTATAGTATACGTGTTGTAATTAGTTCAACTGATATTTAAAAAATCATTTAAATTTTCAAGTTAATAAAAAGAAGAAAAAGATAAAAAGTAAAATTTTTAGGAATTGTGTTTTCACACCGTATATATCACCGTATAATCTCAATGCTACCATGTATTTTTTCCGAAGTGATTGATTCAACACTCATTGTAATGCGGAATCAATCAAAGCCATTTGACGTAGTACAGACTCCTCATATACAACTGTGTTTCCTTTAAATAAAATTAGCTATCTTGAGCATTTACGATTGTCTTCATGTCACATTGATATTTTCCACACTTATATTAACAAAACAAAATTGCGTAAACGAAACAAGATTCAGTTATATCCAATTAGTGTTAGTTGGTTTATGCATTTAGTGTCATTAAATTTGCTTGAAAACTTCAAAAAAAAAAGACGAAAGATAAAAGAAATACTTATACGGGTCTATACCGTGAAGAGAAAAGTGTGTACGTACACTACTAGTGTCGTTGAACGGGCCTCTCATGATGCAATAAATTAAGCCACGGGACCCAAGTTAGTACGCTGAATTCTCCAGGCTCTATATATTCTCTGTTCAAGTCCCTTTCAGGGCGTAGTGCAAGAGACCCTTGACTTTTGACCTATAGTTGCTATAAATACGAAAAAAATATCTTAGTTAATTTTTGTAACGGAGAGTAGTGAACTTACTTGGTAAAATTGTGAAAGGCTTTTGTTATGTGATTTGTAATATGGCCTATATGTTACCGTCGTGTCACTGCGACGCATAGTTCAGAATCGCTCTCTTCCACAGAAGAATGTACAGAATGACAGATGTACATGGAGTTGTGTAATGCTCAGCATCAAACTCATAGACAGAATTGTCAATTCCAAAATCCGAACACTACTAAGGTCCGTGGCATTGAATAACGAAGCTAAAGCTACCTGTGTGTGTGTATAGTGGGAGTAATGTCCACTGGCACTAAACTTTGTCTTAAACCAATGCTTGCAATGAAAAATACACTTTAATACATCGTGTTAAGAGTGACTTATCAATTACAGCATTGGTTTAAGTCATATTTAGCTTAGAATAAGTGGACGGTAGTGACGTACAAGTTTACTCCATCTGTATGGAGTAAACTTGTAGTGGGCATTAGGTGGCTATTTAACATGTAATTAAATAACTTTTTTATAAAAAAAAAAACCTTCGTGAACCTTCAAAAGTTCGTGGAATTACATATCTTTGCCAAGTTTTATTGAAATCGGCGACGGAAAGGACGTGAAACCGTATTCATCCCCTAGTGTGCCACCATTAGAAGTGGAATATTTTTTCAAATTTATTGAGACCAATATTGAGGTAACCTCTCTGCAACAAAAAAAGAATCGTCAAAATCGGTTCACAAAGCCAGAGTTATCGCGTAACATACATAAAAAAAATGCAATAGAATTGAGAATCTTCTCCTTTTTTGAAGTCGGTTAAATCTAGTCTGATCGGGCCTCAAGTCTACTAAATTTCTTGAAACCATTGGTCAATGCATATCCATCGAATTTTATTTCTGTTGCGTTTAATTAGCAATAAAATATCAGTGGTTGTTCAATTCTACTCGTACATCAGTGGTACAGGGTCAAGAGCACGTCAAGCTTGGCACTTAACCAACTCTATCTCGCTTACGATAAGAACGATCTAAAGTACAAAGTGTCAAGCTTGACGTGGTCTTCATTGTACAAAACCATCGAAATTTGCAATGGCAGTTGAATAGTAGCTCAATAGCTAGCCATTGACACACCACTACTCTTTAACTTCCATCAAAATACGGTACGTTGTACGTTAGGTACAAAATCCTGCCATTGACAATGTGTTGCTACAAAACTATGATGATTTAAAATTAGCGGCTTTGGGGTCTAGGATTAAAGGCTTATACAGTGTGTTTATTTGCATTCTTGCCATATTTAAGAAATTAATAATAGAAATAATGTTAAATTACCTAAAAATATTTAATAAAAATATTCTGTTCAATATTCTGACTAATTGTATCTAGTAAAGTTTTGTAAAATTCCCAAGTGTATTCATCGCGTAGGACAGTAAACCCACCACTCGCTTCACCGAGCGATACGTAATCTTTCTCGATCGCTTATTTACCTATTAAAAAAAAATGTTTATGTGCAAGTATTGCTATAATTTACTAATTATTTATATTAGAAAAGTTGACTAAAAAAACGTCTTTTGTAACTTAGATTTGGTACTTACCAACTTTAGGTTACATGAAAGTATTTCTAGAAGTACCTAGCTCCACAGCTGGTGGTAGGCTCCATACCGGAGCCAGCACAGGTATAGTTTCGTTTCAACATAGCACACTCTTCACAACAGAAATAGCAGAAAGAAACCAGAGACGACTTTTGCGCGCAATTCTTCGACACACGTATCTGCGTAAACTCAACGTTTCACATCATGCCATAAGAACGCACTTGATGGTAATGCATAGTCTGGCTGGTGAATATGGTAGCGGTTTTTTTTTTGCGCTAACTCTTGTTTACTTACCAAACCACGTTGCATTTCGTGAGAAACTAGAACGTATGCGCGATGTCAGCGGAACTTCGACGCAATACGCAAGGTCGACTGATGATCTACCAATCACGCGCTCGATACGATACTCCCCCCGTCCCTACCCGTACCCTTTTTTTTTTTTTTTTGACGGGGGGGAAATCTTTATGGATACCCCTGAGCCCAGGGAGACTCAGGGGTTATGTGGGGACTCTCCCTCCACACTGGAAGGCCTACCCCACTAAAACCCCCCCGGGTTTCCCTCTCGCCGGTTGAGTCGGCGCCGTGGGATCAGTGAACATTCACCACGACCCCTACCCGTACCCTACCACCAAATAGATCTAAAATACATATTGTCTACGCATAGGTCATTGTTCATGTGGTTGCCGGTACCTGTGGCATGTGTAGTGTAAGTAAATGACGTTTAGATCAAGCACGGTTACCGCAATTAAGTATAAAATAAGAATTTAGGAAAGTTTAGGAATTTTTAGTTTAGGTTTACTTTTTTTTTTAGTAGTTTATGAATTTTTTCTTCTTCGATTTATTTGTTTAGTGATTTGGGTTTAGATTCTGATATAGAATGACCTCTGTAAATATGGCGAGATTGCAAATCGACACATTGTATATGCCACAGTGGGTTTCCTATCACAAGCTAGAAACATGATTAATAGAACTTTGTTTTCCCGAAAACTTTTCGACTTTTATTGAATACATTTCGTTTCATTTGCCCGAAAACAAATTACGATTTTTTTCATTACACCATTGAACGTTTCACTATTTTGACGTATTTACAAGTTATTCGTTTGTATTCCTTCAACATACCGTTTGACTAATGTATATCTAATTGTATATTTTGTAGAGATTGATTACTCCAAAACTCTGATAGTTATTTAAAACATTTTCGGAAATGCAAAGAAATTCATTTTGGAACTCGCTGGCCGCTGCTGCCGGCACGCTCTGTAGCTCGCGTGCTCCCTTTTTATATAGGTACTAACCTACTAAAGGGAGGCGCACCCAGGTTTGACTATGACTTGTGTTCGGAAATGCAAACATATTCACTTCTGGCATTCGCCGGCCAAAGACGCAAAAGAAGAAAGGTTAAAAAATTGTTTGAAATTAAAAATAATTTGAATAAAGTAAAATAATTAAAAGAAATATCTAAACATTTGAAATTGTATTAAGAAATATTTAAAATTATGAATCACAAATTTTACCTACCTCATTATCTGAAGTAAATGTCTTTATTCGTTTATTAATTCTGCGTGCAAGTAACTTAATTAATAATATAATTAATATTAATAATTTATTATAATTAACTTAATAACCTATACGTAATTCAAAATCACATTTTAGATTACAAAATAAGGAAATCTTTCATTCAAAATGTATAAATGAAGTAAATAGTATTTATACAGAATAATTACTTAAAATTCTTGTGTTCGTTTGTACAGGTACAATTTTATCTAAGAATAAAAATTTTGTCGAAACGATTTTTCAGTTATATGGAAAACAGACTGTAGGATAAACATGAATTGACCAAACAACCTCTGCCCCAGGAATACAATATGTAATAATACGGGCAAACGATCCTTCAGCTGTTAAGATATTTCTGTGCTACTAATTAACACTAACTAATAAAGAAAAGTCGAACCGTTTTCGGAATAATGAAACTTGGCAATAAGAATTTCGTGTTTGTGATAGGTTGCCGCCGCGGTGGGCGAAATCGAGCCGTAGTTGATAATGATGAACTTTTTTATAGACCTCACAAAGATGAAATGGCTCTCATCGCATCTGTATACGTCTAATCAAAAGTTTGTAGAGAATAAGTTCCAAGGCAATGGATTTTGTTAAAACTTGTAGAGATTTTGGACGGTATTGCTACTTAGAACCTATTGGTTGCTGCATTTGCGTATCTTAGAGAGATTTTAAGTTACAGAGACGTAGTGTATTTAGGATTATTTTGGTCTATTGTCATGATTAATAGGCAAAGATATTCGCGGTCGATAGCGAAAACTGTCACTGAAAACTCATAATTCATGGTACTAAAGGGAGGTTTGGTTAACTTATTGCTCATATTCCACGCGGATAAAGGGGCACGTACATCGGCATCACCAAATGGGGCACAAACACAGTGTGATTACACCGAATTACGTCACGGCTTATAACCACTTATATATTTCTTAATGCAAACCATTGACTTACAATTATATGGACGTCGGGTCCGCGCTAAAAAGTGTCCGCACTTGTAAGGCGCTAAAATCGTATACAGAGCGCCAAACTCTGTTTTAGTCTTCATTTGTTCGACTGACAGCGCGATACTGCGATGACATTACAATTTAAATTTCGAATAGGTTGACTTGGGACATTTTTTTCGTGGTTTTTGTATTAGACCCGTCGTCCATTTATTTGTAAGTCAATGATGCAAACATTGAATTGTTCTAACGAAGACTGTTTCTCTTTGAAATATTTATTCGGCCGACGGCCATTCGGGCGATAAACAAATAGATTCCATTTTTGAACATTATAATAATTCATGAAAGAAATATACAGGGTGTAAATTTGAGACGGGGAAGCAAGGCCAGCTACCTTAATCGTTGTAATTACAGGGAAACGGTTTGAGAAGACTATCCATGAATTTTGAAGATATTTTAATTGGCATTCACAGATTTTGAAAAAATGGTACAGTCAGCCAGATAAAAGACAATTTTTAAAAAACTTTTTTTTTTATGCCATTTCATCCGGTCTCTAGTAAGAATCAATAGTCTCTATGGGACCAACTGAGGTAAGAGTACTCGAAATGGCAGAAATCGCAAAAAATCTTTTACCACACATTTTAAATGAATAGTTTTTGTTAGAAAAGAAACTGGCCACTACTCTACATATAAGACTTAAGTAAAACCAAATCATAATCATATCACTATTTTTTAAATTTGGAACTGCTTTGTTTTGTTTTGTTAATGAGAATTGTCACTTTTAAGACGATTTTTAATCAAAATGTTCTCAAGTGTGGAAACAAATTAATTGGAACACATGGTCCTATCAAATGGCCACCTCGTAGTCCTGACGCTCCTTGATTTTTTCTTTGGGACTATGTAAAAAATTAAATTAAAAAAAATACGACAGTATTCAAAAATTGAAAGACGCACTTGCAGCAATTTTCAATAGAATCCATCTGAGTAGAATTTCAGTCGCTACTTCCTCTTTGCGGAAGAGAGCGAATCGATGCATCCGCCAAGGCGGCAATCAATTCGAGCACTTACTATCATACACTTTTTATGTTATTTGCTTTTCGTTATTGTTTTTATTTTGAAATACATAATTCGTTGTCAATTTGTTCGTTTCCTTATTGTTAGTTACCTTAACTACCTAGAATAACTGATTACTAAATAGGTCCCTACAAAATGTATGGTAAAAAGTTTTTTGTGATTTCTGACATTTAGATGACTTTTACCTCAGTTGGTCCCATAGAGTTTATTGATCCGTACCAGAGACCGGATCGAATGACATAAAACAAAAGTTTTCAAAATTTGTGAATGCCAATCAAAATATCTTCAAAATTCATGGCTAGTCTTCTAGAACCGTTTTCCTGTAATTACAACGATTAAGGTAGCTGGCCTTGCTGCCCCGTCTCAAATTTACATCATACAAATTAACACCCTGTATAAGAAATCGATCACATACATGCAAATAATGAATAACGCGATGGCTTTTCAATTAACAGTGGTTTTAGCTCATTTACAGTCGTATCCTTTTTCACTTTCAATAAATATAATTTGCTTTGATAATTGTTTCAAAACAAACTATATTGAAATGAAATAAAAAATGTAATCGTAATAAATTACTGACTTGAAAGGAATGGGTCGGGTTCACAACCCTGCAGTCAACCTCCATATTAATTCTTTTTTTTTACCAATAAAATTTCTGTATTCTCGGCGTACCGAAATCTAATCTTGTAAGAAATATTTTAAAAATTGAAAAAAAAAATTTAATATTGTAAGAAATATTTAATAAATAGTTGATCATATATTAATAATAATAACTATGTCTAATTGTTTTAATATTTTCCTGCTAACATCGTCCATCATCCAAAGGGACTGCAATTTATGGTAAGTGTTAAACTTGTTCACCTTATATCACTATCGCTGAAACAGATAGGGCAAAAAATTGCGGAAATGAATTAGGTTGCGAAACGGTCGCACTCGCGGGAAAAAGATCCGAAAAAGGCTGAACTTCCGTTGTGTTTTCGTTGTTGACGAAAGAAAATCCATTAAAGCTCTGCTGCTGCTGGTGGTTGTGCATAAAAAGCGCAAAGACAACTGGGCCGAGAAAGAACTCGACGACATACGCGAGAACATCATTGCGTACGAGGATGAAGGGGGCGGCGAAGGAGATGCAGGCTACGACCTTCACGTGCTGCGCCAGATGTTCCAGCCGCAACCAGAAGGCGACAACTACATGCGCGGACCGGGTAAGCAGTAAAAAATTTTTCGCAACTCATAGTCAAGTACTTTTGAAATATCGCCATTTTCATAGCTTATTAACAGAATAGTCTTCCACCGGCGTTCCGAACATACGCATCCTATTTTGGAAACAAAGTGCGCCAACAGACGACCTGACCTTGTAGTACGCGGCCGCTTTAATTGAATGCGTGCAGTTGGATCTAACCTCGTACAGTTGTTGCCGCATGCTGAGTCTAGCAACTCACTATATCGATGACATACTCTATAATGCTTGTCGTCGTGGTAAAAGGATTCGCCAATCGGCGTAACGTAGCCGCCCTTTTGTTTGTTGCCCAGGCTGCGCCAGATGTTCAATAGAGGAACGGGCAACAACCTTGCTATTCATTCATTAGTAGATATAAGTTGTTTATTATGTAAATTTATTTGATTTCCTTCCTTTTTGTTATTTTGTTTGTTTTGGTTTCATATGTTTGTTTTTTCTTACTTATTATTTGAAATTGTTGTGTGTGCTTGTGGAAAGTCAATAAACGCGTTCAAAAAAAGAATGTACGTCTTAGGGGAGACTCCTTTCGTGCACCACAGTTGTTCAAGATCGAAAATAAACACGAAATATAATTAAACTATTTTTCCGGATTTAAATCGCGTATATTTGTTTTTTCAAACAAACCGACGTTTCGGGCCCTTTACATGTCCCACGGTCTTTATTATACATGGTCTATGGTAAATATACGCGATTTAAATCCGGAAAAATAGTTTCATTTCCTAAGTGTAACAATCGCGAGAACCTAAGAACTCGAAATATAATTAATTATTCCTATGATTCGACATGACGGGGACTTTAACTCCGTCGCAAAAAGTTGAAGCTTTGTCTGTGTTCGAAACGGGTCGACTGATTCCAAAGTGTAATAAGCCTCATTTTAATGTTTTGTTAAGTTTTAATATACAATGAGTTGACATAACTTAAGATTGGTAAAGTTATTACTTTATCAATTAATTTAGAATGTAAAGAATTTTGCAGCTTTCCACTCTCGGGCTATCATTTATCAATTGTACAGCAAACTGTACGCGGTCTACGATACACAGCATGCGGCGACATAATACGACTTCAACCAAGTACACTCTGCTTACAGTTGAGTTCACGATTGCACGCTGATGGCAGCCTAACATTTCCAACTCATTGTCATTTAGTATTACAGTCTAGAAACCTATCTATCTTGGTTCTCATTACATTATAGCGTTTCAAAATTTAAAGTGATTTTATTCAAAAATTTTAACACAAATTGGATAGACTAAATAAACAATAAGCTAAAAAAAATATTGATATTCTTATATTCCAAATTTCGTCCATACAAAATATAAAAACAACGCGTAGTAATGTTCCCATACGAGTGCTGCCTAGCGCGCACATCTGCCTCCGCGGCGTCAGTCGGGGCTAATAAATATAGCAACAATTCGACTCATCCGTAGAACAAAGATCTATATGCAAGACTACTTGTTCTCAGGACATTAGTATATTTCGTTGTCAGATCGACGGTCGTTCGATTTTATATTTCCGAAACGAAATAAGGTATATAAATTTTACAAACATGGATCTTAGTTTGAATAACGAAATTATTCTCGTAATGTACCTATTCTCTTTTCGCTGTATAATCACAACGAACTCTGTTCTTCGGATGAGTCGAATTAATAATGCGCCCGCGCGGCCGAGGAAGGCTATCCTCTTAAAATTCCAAAGATATTTCATTCTTCTCATAAGATTTTTATAAGCGCTGTTGCGAAATGTTTTCAGTATTCTGTACCAAAATTTGCAAAGGTTTTGACACTATCCCTATAAACAAATGGATATATGTCCGGGTACGCAGGAGGAACTTCCGAACTATAGTTTGACCTATTAAACAATAGACAAAAAAGGTCAGGGAATGAAATCCTTTGAAGGGACGAATTTCAAAATATGGTACTATCAGACATTGAAATCGCTACAAAAACCGATTTTTGAGACGGAATACATAATGTCATCTGCCTATATTGTAAATAAACCATCGCAAGCTAAGTCGCTGTCCGATGTCAATCACCGACATGAAAATTAGAATTTGCATTTTTTCAATGACTGCTGCTGCACACGGTATAATTGCCAATGTGGATGATCTGCCAATGAAAGAAACAGGCGATAATTATATTGCCAAATGTATAAGAGAATTGAAATGCTCTAAAAATTAAAAAGCTACGTCACATAGTAAAGTTGGTTTGTCCAAAAATAAAATTATAATGACGAACCTTGGATCAGAGTATAGCGCAGATCGTGGAATATGATTTATAAAGAATTGAGGAGACAACAAGATGAAATTTTAAAAAGTCACCGGTGTGAGATCCTACTACCAATTTGCCGCAATAGGGAAAAATTTGAGTAATTATTATCCCCATATTCTCAAGATCAGGCCAAAAGCGTAAAACATATAATTAAATAAAAAATATAGAAAAAAAAAAACTGACCATATCCTTCAACCGTTTGTAATTTGGTTTCGGATCGGAAGACACCATTAGTAGTAGAAGAAGAAAAGGAAGATAATGAAAGAAGACAGCATCAATAAGTTCAGATGAAGCATGTTCGAGTAACGATAATGTTTTTTCTTAATTTAAATTAAGAACGTGGAAAATTATAAAAAATTAATATTACTTTATTTTTAAATTTAATTAATAACTAAGTTGATCACAATATACTATTCAAACAAGTATTAAATTAAAAAAAAAATATCGCGAACATAAAGTTAAACAAACTAATAAACACTTTAATGAATAAAGCAAATCTAGTAACAATGGAAGCAGTGCCTTATATATTGAAACGCTAGCTTGGTTCATAAAAAGGTTGCTTATGCTAACATAGTGATAATTTGTTAAGCTATAGTTGCTCATGCCAAACAGCATAAGAATCTCTAGGAATCAGTCACAGTTGCAACATCTTAAAGTATAGACTTAAGGAAAAACAGACGGGTTCTTGTAACCACCTTTCCCTCCAGCATAGTTAGTTCGAATCATAGTTGAAGAAATATTATTTGCAACGTTGAATGTTGTACATGACTATCAACCATTGTACGGGCAATAAGTAACGGTCAGAAATGTTAAATGCTCTTTTTGAATTCTAATTTTGATTTATTTCTTTACACATTAGGTAATTCTTGAATTTTGTGAGACGCTTTTGTTGCTAATTCAGCAAAGTTAGGTCGGCGTAAATATTGTCATTTATAGAGTACAGTGCGTTTCCATTATACAGACAGCGCGTGCATCACCGAGAGCCATCTCGGTAACGCACTCTTTTGTCTTATTGAAAGACCACGATAAGAGAAATCGGTGCAAGTAATATTTCGTCAACTATACTTGTATAACCTCAGTTATTTCAATTACGTAACTTAAGGACGAAATTGTTTTGTATAAAAATATTAAACTCATCAGTTTTCCGTTTAGTAAAAATAGAATCTCAGAATAAACATCATCAGACATTACACGATAAAGAGTGCCTTGTGTATGTTTTCAGCTCTAGGCCGTGGTTACATGAGCAACATTTCAACAGCACATTAGCTGTTTGCGATGCAATTTTAAAGCGACATGTATGACTACGCCGTAGTATAGATTAATCGTTACTCGAGTAACTAATAATCGCGTCCCGGCTTTACAGTGTCACATGTCAAATTTCATAATTTTTGACGTTTATTATGGGCACGTACTGAAACTTCCCTAGTTTTTGGAAAAACTGGAAAAATTACGACAATATTGTACCACCAGTAAGGGTGAAATTACAGGCACATGGGACTGGTCACCTTATATCTCAGAGTGACAGGCATAGGGGTCCCTCATATATTTGCGATTTAAAGCTCTGAGTGGCAATTCAACTGTTATGGATAGGCATGTAGCTTACCATCAGGTGCACGACTAGTTCGTCCCGTCACTTGATATTATAAAAAAAAAATCTGAAGTAATGTCACTTTTAATGTTTGATCGGTATTAAGCTTAGACTATTGGTTTTTTCGATCGTCTAAGGTATTAAATAATAAGTTTTTATTTGTAGACGTTGTAGTAACCTATTTACATGTCACGTTTGTTATTTTTGAGGCGTGTCATTGGCGAAGTCGCTGTGGGATATGCTAAAGTAGGAATTACTAGTAGTACTACAAGTTTATTCTGAGATATCCGAGACTGAAAGTTTAGCACATCCATATTTTTTTTTTTCATTAGAACTAAGTACCTCATTTCTAGAACGTGCTAAGGATTTATACATTTCTATTTTGCACTCGTTACTGTAGAACGATGGATGTGCTAATTTTGTTTTATTGTTTTGTAAACTCATTCCTTCCGTCCCCGTTACTAAATTCTAAATTTCTATTGTGACTGTTTCTAATTTAGATAATTTTGTTCCTTCAGTTTCTATCAGGCGTAGGCGTAATTGTAAGTTTATTTCATAAAAATTCCAATGTTCTTATATTGGTGTTACAGACATTTCTTTACCTGTCCTTTGGTCACTATAGTCAAGTTTGAAGCACAATTATTTGCAAAAATGGATCATTGGCAGATCGCCAACAGCAAACAAGAGGACAGTACAAAAATGTCATTGAAACCATTTAAATATTTATCTAGATCTTAATTTTAAATCAAATATTTGTCAATTTATGCTTACCCCAGTCACCCAGTAAATGACCCTTGCATTTTAATTAAACTGTTTTACTATAATGTTGTGATTCGCACAAATATCCCCTGTCCTTGTTGTATATTCCAGTTTTACTGTAAATTTTCTGTTCGGGATTGATCTTTGTGTACCCCCAGTTACGCTATCCTATAGGTAGTTTCGTTTTTCCTTAACCCAAACTTTAATTGCATTAAGTCGTCATCACATTCTTGCCTGATTTGGAATAGCATTAGTTCACGTCTTAAGGCGGCTTCACACGGCCTGTGACTTCACAGGCCGCGTCACGCCGAGCCGATTTGTACGGTCGTGCTCGCGCCACAGGCCCATACACGCGAGGCCGGGCCGGCACGGGTGATTTCCCACGTTGCGATGGCATGAGCTCGCGTGACACGGACACTGAAAACACGGGCCATGGGAAGCTAGCATTATTTTAATTGTTTTTCGATCTACCTGTAGATGACATTACATTGCTACATACTTACGTTCACATTATTTGTTGTCATGTTAAATGCATGCATTCCTAATCTACCTACTTTACATGTGCCGTTTTCTTTGTAACTTTACATCTGCTAGTTAACTTTAACCAGAAGATAGCTTGATAATATTGTTTGAAGTAAATTATGTTGATTTTATTCAATGCTTTTTATAAAGATGACAAACGCACTATATACACTCCCAGACACATATTTCGAGTCACCTTGCATTTTTAGTATTAAATGCCCTAAGCTTAAAAAATATGTTTGATTGATCAAAAACTATTAATGCAATTTTGAAGCTTATTTACTAAACGTCATTTCCGTATGTTCTTGTTGATAATTTGATTTTGTGAAACCAGGGAAAAACGAGTTTTAAGTGTCACAAGTCTTGAATTCACCTTTGTCAAATGAAACTAGTAAAGAAATTTTAAAGAAAACAGTGGCTTATCGGATAAAATTGTCTATTCAGTAACTTGTATTGCCTCCAAGAGCGTTAACAACAGCCGCCATGCGATTTGGCATAGAATTAATTAACTTCAATATGAAGTGCTGTGGAATGTTCTCTCATTCTTCCTCAATGGCAACTTTCAACTCCGGTAAGGTTTACGGGACTGGGTGGTGAGCTCGAACGCGCCTCTTCCCCGTTCGTTCCTTATATATATATATAGCTCGTCCCATAAATGTTTTATTGGGTTCATATCCGGGCGTCGTGCTGGCCATTGCATGGTAGTAATACCGACGTCATGAAGGTATACGACGACTCTTGCAGTATGCGCTCTTGCGTTGTCATGCATGAGAATAAAATCTCGGCCTCCAAAGCCAGTATATGGCATTACATGAATTTCGAGGCACTGGCGAATGTATCTGTCGGCATTTAATGGTAGCAGCCGCGGCCCCGTCACAACCTCTAGCGCAGTTTTGCCTTCGGTGGACATTCCTCCCCAGACTGTGCATGAATCCCCGCCACAGCTCACTTTCTCTTCAATGTAACACTGAACAAAACGCTCTCTTTGTCTTCGGTAGACCTTGTTCCTTCCATCATTACCATAGACCATAATCTTAGTTCCATCGGTGAAGAGTACCTGGCTCCACAGACGTGGAGTCTAATGCAAATGTTCTCGTGCAAATTGGAGTCGCGCCATTCGATTAGCTCGTGTCAATTTGGGCCCGTTCGCTGGCTTATGTGGAGTTAGACCACGTTCCTTAAGTTTCCATCTCACAGTTCTAGCGCTAACAGCCACTCAATGAAAGTCTCGAAGCTGTTCTTGGATCTGTACTGAAGTCAGTTGACGATTTCGTGAGCTCGTTGTGAAGATAAATCGATCTTGCCTTTCCGTTGTCACTCGAAATCGTGGTCTTCCTTGACGGCGAACATACCCGCCAGTCTCTAAGTACCGATGGTTAGAACCTTTCAACAGCGGAACGACTGAAATGCAGTTGTGTACTTACATTACGCTGACTAAGTCTAGACTGCAAAAGTGCTACAGCTTGTGCGGCTACTTCAGGCGCAGTGTTCATAATTCCTTCGAGAAATTTGGTTAAATTTAGAGGAAAAAGAATGTAATACTCCTTTATTGTTAAATAAAACAATTAAATAAAAAATATAGAAATTATTTCGTTTTGACTTGCACCTTACGCTCCCTTATTTCTTTAAAAACAATGACGAATCACAACTTTTCTCCGTTTTTCAAATTCGTAAATTCAAATTTAGTACAACGACACACCATAACAACGGGGGAATCTGCCAGCATTAAAACTGCATAAAAACTTTTTCTTTAATAAAACAATATTGTTATATTCTTGGTCTTTCAAAATAAAAATTCAAGGCGGCTCGAAAGTTGTGTCCGGGAGTGAATTTTTAAGGAAACGGGCACATTCAATATAGCATGTAATTGTATATGTAGATGTCTACCCAGTCTTGTGAATGTTGTCACAGTGTTGTATTGTTATTTCTAGTGGTGGTTGCGCCGGCGGCGCCAGACATCTCGAACTTCTTAGACGACAAAAAGTCTATTCTGGATCGAGACTCCGAGATCTGTCACCACGACGACGTAAGGCATTACGCATATGAAGGCGATGGGAACACCAGCGGATCCCTCTCCTCATTAGCGAGCTGTAAGTATCTTCACCACTATCATTATTAGCCGCCGCCCTGAGCCCATCAGGTTTTTCTTTGAGGATTGTTTAGACCGGAGTCCACCATGCTGGCCCAATGCGGGTTGAAGACTACTCCCGTGTATACAAGGGTTGTGACCTTTTTTGTACGTGTAGGTTTCATAAAGAAATTTTTCTTTTACCATTAACAAGACGTATTGCGCCTATTTATACGCTCATTAAACAGCCTCCGAGGTCGAACGGTTACCATGCCGTACTGCCACTCAGAAGTCCCGGGTTCGATTCCCGTGGCGGGAGAAATGTTTGTATGGCCTGCATTTATTTCACTCGTGAGTTTTATGTGTAATTTGTGGTTGTCTATGTGTGTGTCCATGGCACCCGCGATACAGGGTTTCCCTAGTGTGGGGTTATGAGTAATGACCGTTTTTAATGATTGATCCTTTTTCTCTGCGAAATACAATAAATTAAATCAATGGATTTTGGAATTTAATCGCTTCTGAGCTACGCAAAAAATGTTTGATTTGTATAAATTAAGTTAGATAGTTTTATGTATGTTGGGCCTCAAAACCAAGATAAATTGGGCATTGAAAATAAAATTTAGATACCTATTCTTAAAACTAAGTACATGTTCATTATATTTGTATACTAATATTATATTAATTATAATATAATTCGACCTGAAAACTTGTACGGAAACGCAAGCATGTTCGGAAAAGAAGCAATTGGCTCCGCTTTTTCAGCAACTAAGATTTATTAGGAGATCATTACCAAAACATGTACGGGTTATAAGTGTCGTTAAGTAAAGATCAATAATAAAAAAGAGGATCAAATATTAATTTTGAATACCAAATATTAACTTAGTATACTTAAACATAATTATAATGTTACCTACATTGCAGTTCATTTATAATTTATCCGTAGATCAGCTAATATAGACCGAACAATTAATATGCATATTAAACATTAAAACAATAGTTTATTGAAAAAAGTTTTTACACACATTTAGTTCACATTTACAGAATTTAAAAAAGAATTCAGGTAAGAAACGACCGTTTTCCCATAGGGCAGCCAAGCTTTTTTAGTATTATATGAAAACCATTTAATCTCATTGAGATCCTCAAACTATCTTCAAATACAGTAAGACATAACCCCAATTTCTTAGTGCTGTTAGGGACATATTATTGTTATTTTATGGCAGCCGTACGCTTCTGTACCGTGTATAAGATGCATTGGTCGTGTCCACCAAAATGCCCTCTAGTCCTGTGGTATTTCCATACGTATTAATTATATTAGAATATATTTAGGTGTACGGTATGTAACAATCAAATGCGGCACCTGGAAACATGAAAATCTACTGAAGTCTGTGAAATACGAAAATGAAATACAATGACAATGTCCCCTGAACAATGAGGTAATGCGTGACTATTTTTCGCAGGTACGGACGACGGAGATCTCAAATTTAACTATCTATCCACTTTTGGACCCCGGTTCCGTAAGCTCGCGGATATGTATGGAGATTCTGATGAAGAGCGAGCCGGACCACACGAAGAGAGCTGGTGCTAGCAGAGACTGGAGCGAGGGCTCATTTTGCCGCCGAGCCCCTACAAATAGACTCAAGTGAGATAATATAAAGTGACTTTTGACATTACCAATTAGGAAAAGAAACTAAGTGTTCTACGAAATTTTTGTGATACATATACAGTGTTCTGTCCGCCGTCAACCCTGTGACTGACTCGGATTATGTTTTATAATCACTATTATTATTTGTAAACGTTTTGTTGAACTTTGATTTCAATCATTAGGTATTTTGTTTAGGGACCAAATTATTATATATTGTTACTTACACTTATGTTAAAAATCCACGTTGCCATGCGTATATTTTTCATTAAGTTGTTCGCCATTTAACGTGTATGACACTTGGCTTTGATGTGATTCAGTCACAGCACAAACGCGTGGGAAGGCACTGATCATATGTAGGTTTAGAATTATTAACGAAGACTAGGATACGATTGTCGCAATTGTCAATTATAGATGGAAACAAACGACAACGATCAGAAGTACGGTATAACAAATGACTGAAAAATGAACGGCGTTGTTTTGCAAATAGTAAAACGGTATGTATGTACGTAATTTTGATTCTTTTTTTACGCCTTATTTACAGTTTATTTGTAAATTATAATCTTTGACAATGAACAAACCTTTCTTTAATATTTTAATATTTTGGGCAGCATTTATTTTTAGTTAACGATTGTTAGTGTAATTTAAATTAATGTTTAAGTGCCATTATTTTTTTACTAGGTATTTATATGAAATTTTTGTATGTAGCTCAATTGTTTTTGAGTGTTGCTGGTTCGGTGAAGCCCCGTTCTTTATTTTAAGAATATTCTTTTTCTTATTTTTGGTGGCTGAAAACATCGATTTTAGGTTTAAATACTTTCCCGCCCATATTTTTATCTTTTTTTTATTATTATGACAACTGTAGTTGTAGTTGTTGTATTGCTATGTTCAACAACGTAATTTTGTTTCTTATTACTACTTCCATAACGTCCACTTGCGACACAAATACAGATATTCGTATCCCTCATGTAAGAATGGTATAAGTTACATCAAAACTGTTCATTGCTCCATTAGATACAGAAAAATATAACCCACATCCTCTCCAATTCTTGTAACTCTATCTGTAATATTAATCGATAGAGTTACAAGAATTGGAGAGAATGTCGGTTATATTTTTTTGTATCTAATGGAGAAATAAACATTTTTGACGTAATTCAACTTATGCCATTCTTTCATGAGGGGTGCGTTATGTATACATATCGCACATGACAAGTAACGTAGTAATATCTCAAAATTGATTTACGTTATATTAATGTTATTTATTTAGTTTCAAAGCGACAGTGTTGTCCTGTCTCTTTGAAATTAAATCGTTACGTCCCTCGTATTTTATTTCGCTATATTTATTATTTGTATAAACATAGCGAAATTTTGGAGATAATACTATGTTAGTTGTCAAGTGCGATATTAGTTCAATTAAAATTCCGAAACATAATGTAAATACATATAAACACTTATATAATGGACGTCTGTAGTTAGACACTTGTACATTATAGAGCATATCAATAGTAATTGATTTCAAATCTCTATCTATAATCGAAAGATACATAGTCAAGTAATCATACATGAAAAAATATTGTGTCATAGAAATAAGATCAATAGTTTACTCGATAATAAATGTTGAAAAAAAAAAAGAAAAAATACTAGTGTCTGGTACTAAATAAAAAAGCCTCCTTCCCAGTGACTAATAAATGTTCTTTATGAAAATTTAAATCTGTTTAACGTTTTACTTCTGTTGAAATTCACTTGAAACAATATTACTTCACTCTCCGATTTCATTATATGTATATGATAACAACATATAATATTTATTTACTTTTTGTGCCATTTCACAATTAACACTTTTTTAAATATCCTTTTTTTCTATTCATTTATTTAGCGGAAATTATTGAATAAAGTCTGATGTTTTGTTAAATAAGTAGATCTATTTAGGGGTTAAGTTTAAATGAGCTTCTATATTTTATAGAAATATAAGCTGAATGCCACGTTCTATTCGATGTCTAAATATATCCATTTGTTAAATACCATAGTTTAAAAAACGTAAATTTAAAAATAATGCAAGTTTCGGGCAAAGTTAAGAATTGATGGAGCATTTGAAATATCACATTTAGTAAATGTGCAAACGGCATTACGCTAAAGTCGCGAAGATCCAGAATATAATAATAAGCTGTTTACGGTAATAATTAAAACGAAAGGACATGGACAAGATGCAGCAATACTTCTTTGGCTGCACGAAACATGTTTTAACTTGTCGTCAGAACGAGTGAATTTGGTTACTAATTTGACACGTCAACAAAATGCTCTCTAGTCATCGAGTATATAACCAGAAACAGATACGACATGTCATTTAATTTGTTTGAAAACTATTCTGCCATATCATTACAGTGACAATTGCGCTCCGATCGGCCAGCCCGAATTCGATAACACGCGAGTGTCGTCAATTATTTCACTTCAAATCGACCATTCAACTTGAGTTTTGCTATAATGGACGAAAACTGCAAAATTACATATCTAATATTTAATTACAGATTAAATTTGATTCCGTTTGTTTTGTAATTAGATGTTTTGTTGTTTTTCCCCACCCCACCAAATGAAACAGCACGCCATTGTTAGAGATATTATCTTTATTACAATAACTACAAAATATTTTTGGAATATACGAAGACGTACACACAGGTCAGTAGTTGGCCTGTCTATATTTCAGTGCAAACGAGAGTCGATGTTTATAAGTGATGTATCACTGACGAGTTACCAGGAATGTGTGGCCATTATTTTGTCTCTATTTCTGGTTATAGACTCGATTAACAACATTCCAATCCTGGATTAATGTTAGCTGTTCAAACGTAGAGGCATTAGAATTTTTATTTAACTTTGTTTCAGTGTCTTTTACTTAACCAACGTCACGAGGAATGCTCGGTATTGAATGAAACCAGTGACGAATAGTTACTGTTGATTAATACTGCAGTTAGGGCTCGATATTAATTTTACCTGTTGAATAATTGAGCTGGAATTGATGCAAGTGATGGGTTGGAAAATGCGCTTGAAATGGCGATATGTTAGCGATCGTGACTGGAGGCTAATTATAACCAATGGTCGGGAAAAGCTGTTCCACGTGTATAGATACAAGTATAGACAGCTACAGGGAGCGACGTAGAATTATTGAAACCACCAAATATTAATTAAGTAATTACATTTTCGAATTCCGGATTTCCGGAAATGATTCAACTGTATCGTAGGACAAACTTCTGACCTAGGAAGTCGAAGTTGAATTTTTAGGTAATTCCAATGGTGTCATGTAAACAATGCAGTAGACAACTGACAGCCTTATTTGTTGCCGTTCCTTCAGTGCGACCGTCAATACACGGGGAGCGGTGTGGTATCTAAAGCTAGCGAGTGGCGGTGAGTGTCTATTCTGGTTACTTTTTTATCTTTTTCTGCTTTTGTAAAAGGTAATTATCCACTGCAAAAGCAAAAAAGTAATTAATTAATATTTAGTGGTATTAACACTCTATGTTGCTTCTTGTAGCTATATCTGTATATGTTGAACACCTTTTTTCGACCATTGTTTATAACAAAACAAAATTTGCTGGTAACAAAAAGTAATATAAAGTTGTGGAACAGTACCTGCCTGAAGCACTGCCGTGCTCAGGATTAGGGACAGTCAGCGCAAATGGAGACGTGATTTAATAGCCATTTTCTATCAGGATTGTCTTGCTTGTTCTGGTTTGCATACCGTGAAAGAAACAAAAATAACGGTCATAGAAAACCTCGTCCGCCTAACTTTTGTTGGGCGCATAGCCTCCCTAATAGCTCGCTATAAAATATCGGACGGTATCACGTTGCCTAACATCGATCTCAATTACGGCGATAGTGCTGTCATACATCGCGTTTTTCTACTCACGGTTGCCATTAGAGAACATCAATTATCGAAGATTTTAGCTCTGGCAGATGTAAGTCGGGTCAGGAAAATGTTAATCCGAATTTAAATACTTACATTATTCCACCTTTGAGCGAAACCGTACTTCCTATACGACTCAAATATTACATTACTTGTGCGATTTTTTATCGAACGCCTGAACGCCTTGGCCATGAGTCTCCGGTATAATTGATTTAGGAAAACGGCTTTAAATATATCCCCTTGGGGTACTACTGATACCCTAGATTTCGCAATTGGTATTATTAATAATAATAAAAAAGCATTTTGAGTTGTGTGGTTAATGCAGTATTATTGTAATTATATACGTATGTGATGCTTCCCAAAATTGAGGACGTAGTTTATACAGTGGTTGTTCCGCCAGAGTCAACAATAACTTCACGATTTGAAACTAATACCTGCCTAATAAGAAAATAAAAGAAATACATTTATTAATATTATTCATAATAATTCAATATCGTGGTAGTTAGCTATCTACATCTTACTTGTGAAACTGATGTTTTGTTAAAAATTATAAAGACAGATTGACATGGGTTTAGCGTTTTAAGTTTTAAACCCATGTTAAAAAGCAACAGTCTCACAAGTGAGTCTAAAAGTAAAAACATAGATACTAATTATATAAATTTAAAAAAAAGTAGATATATAATTATTAAATTTAACATAAATATGTAAGTTAATAAACATTCCTTCATCTTAAATCCACTCTGTAAAAACTCAGTGGCGTTTGTGTAAGGTCGAGAATATAATAAATAATGCGTCTTAGTATAAACGAAACACTGAAAATTTGACCTTTGGAACCACTACGTAGCCTTACGATATTGTGTGGACTTTTCCATGGGCGAGGCGGATCCCCAGCTAAACCGTATGACTATATAGATTTGTATTATTGCCATCTGCATTTGAAAACCCTAATTACGGTTTTATTGGATAACGTAAACTGATAAAATTGAAAATTGAAAAATTTATATTCTTCTAGCTGTAAAGCATTACGAGCAACTATTCTGAATTTCCCACCGCAGTAGCGTAATTCTAAAGTTAGGCTAGTCAATTTCAATTTGGAGAGTCTATTCTTCTTTTAGTATTAGTCTTTCGCTGAGTCGGAATACACAAACGTTACTAGTTTACAATGAATGAGGTTCGTTATGCATTTGCACCTTGTGGCTAATAGGACGCTTTGTAACAATTTGCAGGCATATATTTGGTTCGTTGAATGCCGTGAATACGCGGTATAATATGCGATATTCAATAGTTTAGTAGCTGTTGCTTGATCTTGAACTAGTTGTGGTACATTGAGATATTGCACTGTAACTCAAGCGTTATGCAACCTTTGTGTATATTGTTACACAAATTTTTTTACAAACTTGCTATGTCTGCAGACTGTTGCAAAATTTTCAAATGCGATTACATACAGTATAGGAAAAAGAATCGCTTGATTAGTATTCATCGCTACAGAATATTAATACGTTAGCAGCCTTGTGGTATCATCAGCACCTATTTCGCGCCTATGCCACATTTAATAGGAAGCCTATCTTTACTGCGAGACGTTCTACAACATCTTTGAAAGGAAATCATAGTAATTTCCGCTGCCGTAAGCAATCATATTCCAACGTACATTGAGATACTTTATTGGAAATTTATTTTCTATTACTTTTGGATTAAATTTATAATAGTGAATATAAAGGTAGAAAGAACATTTGCTCGACGTGGCGGCGAGCGGCTAGCTTTTATACAAACGACAAAAAAGTGATTATTAAATACGCAGTATGAATTTCATTTTTTAAAGCCACCAGTGAATGCGAATATTAAATGTATCCGTTCGAATAACATTGGCATGTTAATATTTATTCTGCTGAAAGTCTTTTCCATACTTTTCAATCGCATTAATATTATGTTGCCATTTTCAAACATAATTTTTAAAATAAATTTTACATTTCATATAAAAACATTATGATAATATCAAATTTTTGTAATAACCGAAGTAAAACATCGTAACAATGTCAATAATTTTATGAAGAGATAAGTTTATTTATGGTTTCGTTCTATCTTTAAAAACAGTCTTTATTGCCATATTGCAACTGACAGTTGTCCAACTTTCGACGCAATGGTGTGACCATGTGACTAAAGAAACACCTTTGCAGCTAGCGGCGTCTGTGATGAGTACCTAATATTTACTTTCTACCATAACTTTACAGGTTATTCATTTTTATTTATTGCGTAACAAAACAACGTACGTTTTTTTACTGGACGGACTAGTCCATAATTTACAATTGTATATATTATTTGTACATTGTACGGTATTGTTTTATGGACTTATGAATTAGGTTAAGTTTGTATTAGCATTATTTGTTTAAGAATAATTAGGCTTCCATTACAAACAAGCCGCTCGTAGTGCAAATGCAAAATGGTTCCAATATAGCCCATTAATTTGAGAGAGACTGTTGCGTCTAGGGCCATTACACCACTGGACTTACTGAAAGCTACACATGTTATCTATAACATGAATTACAATTCTTGTGACTGTGAAATAATTCCAAATTTCGTTTAGCGGTAACAAAGGCCCTTTTATATTATAATATTGTCTCAAGAAAAGTATGATAGTGTATAACAGAATGGCTAAATTTTGACTTCTTACGTACGTCACAAAAATGGATCATAGAAAATTATAACACCTAAAGTTTCGTATTGTGTATGTATGCCTAGATATAATGTGTATTGGATGCTTCAGTTTACATCTACCGAGATGACTTAATCGATGCGCACAGGGACAATTGTAAAAACTTTTACCACTTTAAGTTATGGTTTTATAGAAGACATGTGTTCGGATGTGTATAACTAAGTGGAGGGTCATAGTCTACAAGCTTATCTTAACTAAAAAGTAATACGAGTTAACGTGCTGCATTTACGATTTTAGTTGATGAAAGTTAATTTAATTTAAACACACTGCGAGCTACATATTCCATTTGTATTCTGACTTTTTGAAATTAACCATTTTCGACACGCTCTGCGTACGAGTATTTCAGTTTATTCTGGGTGATGTCTTTGTGCGATAAGTTCTGTACTGTCTTCTTAATTATGACACGGGATAACACCTACAATGAGTGAATCTATCCCTTAGAATAATAACGCATAGAATGATAGTTTCATATCAAACGAACTGTCACAAGTGAGGCAAAAATCAAATTCATGTAGGCGTACGCAACTTGTATCTACGCTCGTCGGCACGCACACAAATATACAAATAATGATGCCATGGAATAACATTTCCCTCAAAAGTGTAGTATAAGTATTATCTATTTTATGTTTGTCTGACGTATTTTTACACTCATTTACCGCACATTTCGTCATTTTTAGCTAAAATTCTTGAGCTGTTCGCGGTGCAAGTTAACCTTGAGCACTGAAGGCCCGCCCGCTCGTGTAGGCCCATTGGGAGTGCTTCAATTTGCCTCACTTAACGTGTGCGGACTAGGTTTCTATGCGTTATTATTCTAAGATCTATCCATAACTTGGTGCTAAACGTTTGATTCATTTCTGGACGTAATATTGTCATACTTTCCTTGATTATTGTAATACCTGTTTTGGCGCATTTTTGAATGTAAAATGGGCTATATGTTTGTATAATATTAAATATTACATGTGTAATAAATGTCAGAAAAATAAAAAATCTTTTATTTACTAAACCTTTATATTCCCAAGAAAGTTACTTAACAGCAAATCGTCGGTTACATTTGAAAACCTCGTATGTTTGTTTTTGGAAGAATCCGGTTGTTACTATTCAACCATAATATCATGTAATACCGAGCAATTTAAGTTATTAACTTCTAGAACATAGATTGTCATGTAATTATAGTATAATAGTAATTCTGTTTTTGTGCCTACTCAAAAGTAACCGACCTCAAAAGTTCGCGGAATTACATCTATTTGCCAAGTTTTATTACAAATCGGTTACCGGAAAGTGCGCGAAACCGGATTCAATCCACAGTTTGTCACCCTGAGAGGTGGAATATTTAATTCAAATTTAAATGGGACCACTACCCTCTTTCCAACAAATACAGGTACCAGGTACCCTCTTTCCAACAAAAAAATAATCATCAAAAGCGTAACATACATAAAAATAGAACATACAGTCGAATTGAGAACCTTCTCCTTTTTTTGAATTCGGTTAATTATATTACAAATTGAGTTCGAACTTGATTATCGTGTAGGGTTGTTAATATGATAATATCGGCAATGATATATCGATATTATTTGAATGGGCAATTTGACACATCGTTCATCGCACACGAACCAAACTGGAGCCAACTGCAATTATCCCAACCTCCAATGATCCTAAAGTTGCAGCATTACATGGGACGCCCCTAGGGCCTGCCGGATGTTATGAGGTCGAATTTGAATTTCGGAATCACTGTTTTACAAGCTCGTACACTTCGCGGTCACGGTCCGAAGTAAGGTTCTTCCTGGAGCTGAGACGATGTAAGTAATGTTCTCCTCAATGCCCAAATATGAGATAAAATCAGTGTACTATTATGCCAGTCTTATCATAAACAATAGTGATGCAATAGACCTCTCCGCACGCTTTGTCATATCTGTTTCCGTTCCTGCATCCGCAACATTTATAACGGAAATTTAATCGGAAGTTTACAAAGTTGGAACAGATCAGGCGCTAGTGGATATTACTTGGCGGTGGAGCGCGCGTTTTTTATAAGTTTTGTGTTGTATAATATTTCTGATGAAACTGGAATTTGACGGATGTGTACTACATCTAAATTGCACTTAAATCAGTTTCCGTTGAATCCGTCATGACACTTCTGTTGCATCACTAATAAACAACGTAATCGACATTTCGAGTTCTAAGGTTTTCGCGATTGTTATACATAGGAATGAAACTATTTTTCCGGATTTAAATCGCGTATATTTGTTTTTTCAAACAAACCGACGTTTCGGGCCTTTTACAGGTCCCATGGTCACGGTTGACCATGGGACCAAATATACGCGATTTAAATCCGGAAAAATAGTTTCATTCCTATGTAATCGACATTTTTAGCGAAATTGAGTTATTAATATAAGTTTATATTTTTGTAGTGGGCAGTGTGGTATATGTAGTATATGTGGTGGGCAGAACACATTGATTAAACAAACGGGTCTTCAGACACTCTACAATTTACAATTTGCCAAAAGTGTTACATTGAAAAATATATAATCTCAAATCAAAACAAGATTTTTTTTATAATATTAAGTAATGGAACGAACAAGCCGTGCGCCTCATGGTAAGCTACACGCCTGTCCATAACAGTTGAATTGCCACTCAGAGCTTTAAATCGCAAAGATATGAGGGACTGCCACAGCGCGACGTTAGTCGACAAGTCTCATGTGCCTGTAGACCAGCACCCTTACTCTTTAAAAACGGAACACAGTAATGCTGACATTACTGCTTGGCGGCAGAAATAGGTAAGATCAAAAATGAATTTTTATTTTTAAATACAAAACAATTTTTTTATGGTACAATCGCGGCTAAATGACAAATGGTCAAATATCTATTTTAAATAGCAAAAGATAGAGCACAAATTTCTCTTTTAAAAACAGTTAAAATTTGTTAACGTGATCGACTTAACGGAACTTAACCTATCGATGCATAAAACAATTTCAATATGCGAAACTGGGTTAAAGTTTTATTGTGATATCAAAAAAAAAATGTTTTGTCACTTAGCCACATTTTAGTTAGCAGAGGGCAGGGTAAATACCAAGTGTAACTAGGTATCCTAGAATAGTTTGTCCCCAATTTTACAAATTCAACTTTTCAGTAAAATTGCGTACTTGTTTTTGATTTATTAAACATTAAGCCTGAGGCCTTTAACACTCACAATATAAGGTGGCTCGAATTGTCTGCCCGGGGGTGTTTTATAATCAGAGTTTCGGAATAGGCACAAGTATGTTTCCTTAAACTTCAAGTAATATACCATAGTGAGTAACACCTCCCGTTGAAATACCAGAACGATAAAAAATGTAGTATAAAAATAAAGCATTTATTTCCGAATCTTGTTCATAGTGTTAGTAAGACATTCTGTTAGGACAAGTGTTAGTAGACCTGAAAATAAAATAAAATGAAAATTATATTCTAGTGTCGAGACGCACCCAATGCTGTAAGGGTCGACACACAAAACTGTAATGCGACGTCGCATCGCAGAAATCTACGAGCTCGCATGACGCATCGCAAGAATTTGCGAATTGCTCCGCATCGCGCATTCCTGCGATGTTAATCTTCTTTGTGTATTTTCCCTACACTTTCTTATCAATAACTGCAGTGCAACACTCTTTTTGCGAGTCCTGTCGATACCAAAAAAATACGTTTAGTACCGTTGACGGTCGTCTGAAGGAATGGTTACCCGAACCGTGACGGTGAGATGTCTTGCCGCACGAAATCGCATTGCATTTTTCTGCGTTGCGACTTCGCAGTTTTGTGTTTCAACCCTAACATTGGGGGGGTCTCACCAGTTTATGAACACACTTAGGAGTGCGTTGGTGCTACTGCGAAGTATTCCCATGATAGAGTAGCCTAGAATAGAAAACCATCTCAAATTATTTTAAGTATGCGATGTATTCAACCTGGAACTTATAGTGTCTTGTGTACAGTTAATCGCTTTTTAATGTAATAAATAGGCCTAAGCTTAATAATTTAGCTTGATTGATTGAAAATTACTAAGTTTTTTTTTTATTCCATGACTACTTGTTGGCAATTTGAATTTATAAAAGCGTGAAATCTGTTTTTTTTCGGTGATAACAATATTTTTGTGTTCTGCCCTTTAAGAATAAAAATGCAAGGTGAGCCACCTTGCATTCTCTTCATTTATGTATCCGGGAGAATATTATAAAAAGAAAATGAATTGTGTTTTTAGTTACAATTACAAAACCATTCTTCCAATTATCCAACCGTAGTAAAATACAATACAAGACGTAATCTCGGGATTCGAGAGGGAGGTATTGTCTACTCTATTTATATTACTTCTTCAACTTTAGGTTGATTTTCTCTGCTTGTTTCGAATGTAACAAATTACCACATCTACATGTAGCCGTAACATTGAAGACACTCTTGAGTGTCTTAAATTTTATGCAGACGAAACTGGCGGTCTACTTTCGATCTCCGTCCGACATACGTCCGAAACAATTACTGCCAAATAAGCAATACTTGACCAAATGAAAAGACGCGTGATGCGAATGAAGCTTCATACTTGATACTTGTCTTTTAATTTTGTCGAATATTACTTATTTGACAGTAATTGTTTCGGACGGATGTCGGACGGAGATCGAGGGTAGACCCCCTGAAACTAAATCACAACAATAAGTATGCGACCAGTTTCTAACAAGCGATCTGCGTAATAGTCCTTGACACAACGACGACGGCAACTAGGTTGAGCCTACTCTTGCAATTTACAATAACGTAAGAGCTATATTTCAGCTTGTAATGGTAAGTAAGTTTCCTCAAACAAGCTCGGAAATGCTCGATGTCCTTTTGAACAAAGGGTAAACAAAGAGCCTGATATGCTACACTACAAAATTAAAAACAAATTACTTCCCACAAAGTTCGCCAAATCCGTACGAAAATCAATTTTTTACCGCTACGTTACAATCTTTAAAAAAAAATTACCAAGCATATATTATACATTTCCGGACGCATAATTCGAGCCACCACGCATTTTCAGTTTAAAGTGCCCTAAGCTAAAACAATGTTTGATTGATCAAAAACTATTACGCAAATTTGAAACTAGAATACTAGTTTTTCTCATAAGTCTTTGTTGGGAATGTGGATTTGCAGAACCGAGGGAAAACTTTTTCTTCGATGATAAGACTATTTTTGTATTCCAGCCCTTTACGACAAAAATGCGAGGTGACTCGAATTATGTGTCCGGGAGTACGTAAAAAAAATATACAAGTAGCATATATTAACTGCCTCCGTGGCTAGACCGTTACCATGCCGGACTGCCACGCAAATGACCCAGGTTCGATTCCCAGGCCGAGATAAATATATGTATGGCGTACATTTATTTCTCTCGTGAGTTTGGGTGTAATTTGTGGTTGTCAATGTGTGAGTCCATAGAACCCGCGACACAGGGTTTCCCTTGTGTGGGGCTATGTTGAGCGTGTGCGTTATTATTATATATTATTATCTATATGCAGGGTGGAAAAAATCAATGGGACATTAAGGGGAACTAACTTAAAGGTTGAAGTTAGCTAATTTTACTTAAGGTATACATTAATACATTCAGTCGTTATTTTGCGTTGAACATTAAAAAAACTGCATAAAAAAAATTCAACACAAGTGTAGGTAGGTATTTTGCGTGATTTAACTTCCACGGTTCGCGAAGAAGCAAATTAATTATAACATAAACGAACCGCGAGGCTCTTAGTGAATTAGCTTATATCAACAAGCGTCAGCATCTATTACAAATATTATTTTATTTATGAAAAGCCACAAAGTAACGCTGCAACTTGCAGCGAAGTTCGCTAGGAACGAATTTGCACGAGGGTTATGCGCGTTTTTTTCCAGAACAATTAATACGAGAAAGTTCCATAGTGTGTTTGATACAAATTATTTTGTTTTTACTCTTTGTTTGGTTGCTACTGAAAGTAAATATCATTATTATTATTAATACATATTTAAAATATTAAACAATATTAAGTATTTAATTTGTAAAAGGAATTCTACTTGACTTCCCCCATCACCGAAGATTTTCGAATAACCAAAATTCGTGGGTGTATTCAGCGAATCGACGCTGCAAGCGTCAAAATACATGCACGAAGGTTTCAGTGAATCGATGCTGCAAGCGTGGCGATATTTAGTTTAGTGCTTATTTTTACAGAGAAGATGCATTTTAGTAACAATTTTTGGCCAATTGTATAGAGCAAATAGGTTTAGAAGGTTTTGTTAATACTGGTAATAGATAGTAGTAATATTCTCTGCAATTTCTGAATCGCTCTCGTTAAGGCGATTTCCCACGCCCCGTGTTTCGTTTCGCGGCCCGCGTCACGCGTTTCTTGAATAGGCGGCGCCGTGAAAAGAGGGCCACCCTAGGGTGCCCGTACTCGTGTGTTGCGGCCTGTTCGGGTCCGCCCCTGGTTGGTAACTTCAACGCCACGCGCATCAGCAGAAAGAGTTAATTACACCTTACCTATTTCTGCGGTCAAGCAGTAATGCGAGCATTATGTGTTCTGTGAGCATGACTGTGTTCCGGTTTTGAAGGGTATAAGAATGCTGGTGAAATTAGAGGCGACATTCGCAGTGGTAGTGCCCCTTAGATCTTTGCGATTTAAAGCTCTGAGTGGCACTGCAACTGTCATGGATAGGCGTGTCGTTTGCCACATCCGCTTTCTAAATTGATAAAGACGCTAGGCACATACAAAATTGACCGGATTGGCCATGTATACGCTTCTATAACAAGATTCTGGTTGATATACAAAATTTGCCTTTCACGAGGTTTAAAACTATAGTGAAACAAAAACTTTATACTAAAGGTTATTATACAACTTCTGCGTACTTGGATGACAAAAATCCGTGGTAGTAACCCGTTTAGCTCATGGAGGTAGTCTCGATCTCTGATGTTTCAAATAAAAAAAATATTGTAAATGTTATTTACAAAGAGCAACCCCTAGAGTTTCTTGCTCATTCTTCTCAGGGGAATCTGCCTTACGAATGAGCGGTAGAGTTTAACTATTGTGACGATTTCAAGTGTAATAATGCTTACCTATGAAATAAAGATTATTTTGAATTTGAATTTGAATTTTGGAGCGCTTTTGTTAAGCTAGTAAGAGTCGTCTGATCGGGTGGTATTCAGACTTAATCTTTGCCTCGATCTAATTTTCGTTTCGATTTGGCAGATAAAGGGCCTTACTATGTTCCTGTCATTTCTAATCGGTTTGTGACCGTTTACTCTGAAAATTGTACTAGTAAACATTTCTGGCGTTAGTATTTGTGTTGTCATATCAGTGTCAGGATAACAAATTATAGTTGTTTAAAATTGCATATAATAATAAAATATGGTCGTATTTAATATTTTGAGCGTGTCTTGTGTGCATAAGTATCATGACAAGTACTGACACTTACGATGTTTATAGAACGAAGTTTTGGACTTGGACTAAGCAAAAATGGTGAGGTAAGCAAATTTTTTGTTAGGAAACGAAACTATTTTTCCGGATTTAAATCGCGTATATTAAAAAAAAAAATGTTTTTTCAAGAAAAATAGTTTCATTTCCTATGTGTAACAATCGCGAAAACCTAAGAATTCGATAAGGTTTTTGTTAGTTTTTATTAGTATGTTCCATTGTAAGTTTTTCGTAATTGCGTGGCAAGTCTTCCTGTTGTGGAAGAGAAATTGAATAGATATAATTTTCGAGCATAGTTTAAGGCGAGTCTGAGTAGATGAAATAGTTTAGGTATTTACTGTTAAATAACGGTCTTGAAAAAAATATATGATACTCTTAAGGGCATTTTCTAAAGAATGTGCTAATTCGTTATACGATAGGATGTACTTAATCCGATCATATAAAATCTCGAAAACAGGCTCAAATAAAAGTCGGAAACGAATTATTTAAAAATAAAATATGTAATTTTGCACATAGTTTTTATATGGAGATGTTTCTCTTTAGATCATAGTTTCCCACAGTGGCCCCAACCGTCCATTGGGCGCCGAAGAGTCCTAGGAGCCTCGGAAGCAATTGGGGGGTATGGCATTTAAAAAAAAAACTAATTTGTCTATATAAACTCACTACAAATGTATAATTATTTTCCTTGTGATTTTTTATGTTATTGTACGGTTACCATGGTGTTATGCCACGCGGAGGTCCCTTATTTGATTCTCGTGACACGAGAAATATTTGTGTAGCCTATCTTTATTTCTCGTGAGTTGTAATGTGGTTGTCTATATGTGCTGCGAGTACGTTATGACTATGGGTTGCATTTATATAAAATAGGAGGAAAATTACTTCTATTACACTATTAGGGTCTTCTGTTTATGCTTGACAGGGTGAAGCCTGTGAACGTAATTCATTGAGCGTGAATTTGCCTACATATATACATTGGATGTCATCTTTTTCATTGAGAAAATATGTTACAAGAATAAATATACAAAATTTTTCCATTTTGCTTCGTCTGATCCGTTGAAAAAAGCGCTCGTTAGTTTCGTACTTGTTTAGAAAAAGAACTGTAAAATAATTTTTTATGTATTATAAACGGTGTTCCGAAAATGCAAGTAATGTTTCATTAATTCAAAAGTTTTAAATAGCAGTAGAGCTCCTTGTGAAAGAGTTCTGCGACGTATTATCGTTGAGATTTTTTAAATTTAAATAACTATACTTGCATTTTTCGCATCACAATATTAAGATTGACAATGCCGGAAGTGCTTTTATTGCTTTTAACTCCGCACGTAGAATTTTTTTTTTAGATTTGTAATACATTTGTAATCCAAACTGTTTTATGAATTATGAATGCGAAAGTGACTGTTTGTTACGTTTTCACGCCTAAGACGCTGAACCAATTTTTATGAATTGTGATACAGAGATGGATGAGTCTTAGGAGAAAAACATAGGGTACTTTTTATCACAAAAATAAATCTTAAGGGGGTGAAAATTTGTACAGAGAACCAATAAAATTATGAATATTGGTATGGTATAGTAAGGCTACGAAGAACTTATTCTATGCAGACGAAGTCTAGTATATTGTAACTAACTAACCTAACCTAACTTTTGCAGCAAAAATATAATTTTTCAGGTGACGAAACGCAATTTCCGTCTCACAGGCCCTGGCGATAGAAAAGCCGGGAGAAATATTTGTATGGCCTACATTTATTTCTCTCGTGAGTTTGGGTGTAATTTGTGGTTGTCTATGTGTGTGTCCATGGCACCCGCGACACAGGGTTTCCCTAGTGCGGGGCTATGTTGAGTGTGTGCGTTATTTATTTATTTATTTATTTATAGCAATACTCGAGGGCGGGCAGTTCGCCGTTGGCATTCGGACGGAGAGGTAGTATCACTTGTTGCGCTATCTGCAACTATTAAACTCGTAGGCGGTATCAACGTAGTTAGTTACAGAAAATATTTGATTGTTTAGATTGATGTTTGTTGTATTATTATTACCCGTAAGTATAATCGATGCTTTTTAAGTAAATTATTATAACTCTGTGTACAAATAAAAAAAATACATCTCATGTTTATGGAATCGCATCTATTCTTCAAGTTTTATTGAAATAGGTTAACGGAAAGTGGGTGAAATGAATAAACCGGATTCATCCTCTAATTTTCCACACTTATAGGTGGAATATTTTTTCAAAATTTGAATGAAACCCATTGACTTACAAATAAATGGACGACGGGTCTAATACAAAAACCACGAAAAAAATGTCCCAAGTCAACCTATTCGAAATTTAAATTGTAATGTCATCGCAGTATCGCGCTGTCAGTAGAACAAAAATGAAGACTAAAGCGGAGTGTCGCGCTCTGTATACGATTTTAGCGCCTTACAAGTGCGAACACTTTTTAGCGCGGACCCGACGTCCATATAATTGTAAGTCAATGATGAAACCACTATTGAGGTTCGAAAGGGATTTCGAACAAAAAATAATCATCAAGTGGGTCACGAATGTCGGAGTTAGCAAAAATAAGCATTTGCTTTATTACTATTTAATTCTTTGTTATAATATCAAGTGACGCGACGAATCAGCCGTGCGCCTGTAAGTAAGTAAGCAGGGTACTTAATTATTTAATTTTATAAGTAGATACCCACTTGGGCACTATCTAGTAGAGTATCTTTATACCCAATATAAAGCAAGTTACAGCACGGGTTAAAAAAACTGTTGCCTAGCCTAGGTCTGAGTGACACTGCAACTTCTATGAATAGGTGTGATATTTATAATTAGGTATAATATTTCTACCGCCAAGCAGTAATGCGAGCATTACTGGTACTGGTTCTCTGAGATTTAAAGCTCTGAGCAGCACTGCAACTGTTATGAACAGGTGTGTTGCTTACCACCAGGCGCCCGAATTATTCGTCCCGTCATTCATATGGTATCATAAAAAACCTATGACGGAAAATCAACAAGACGTGTGAATGAGATCAGCCCAGTTACCTTTTCCTTTTACCGCTTTTTATTATATATTTTTTATGATTTATTACAATCTACGTATTACACTAAATTATTATAATTCATTTCACATAGCAAGTGCATGGTTATTTTTTTCCATCCTCTAAGGGGTACGGTAACGTTTGAGGTTTGAAGTTTCTAGGGATATAGTGACGTAAAGTAGACTGAAAAAATCGATTTAAATATCTTATCGAGATAACATCAAATATAATAATGATCAAAATAAGAAGGATTCGATTATTATGTTATTAAGTTTCTAAAAAAACTATACAACAAACAGAAAATCAACAATAATTAAAAGTCAACAACAAAGCATAAAATCAACAGTAACGAAATTTTAATAATGACTCCAAAACCGTTATGCAAAATTCAAAACAAAAGATATCGACTCGCATACAAGGCGAATCAATCAATTCTATCTATGGAAAGTTATTCCGTTTTACGCATCAAGTATTTGGGGTAATATGTTTTTATCTTTATCATTTCTGTTTCTATCTGTTTAACTCCGCCTCTGTGGACGAACGGTTACCATGCCGGACTGCCACGCAGAGGTCCCAGGTTCGATTCCCGGACCGGGAGAAATATTTGTATGGCCTACATTTATTTCTCTCGTGTATTTGGGTGTAATTTGTGGTTGTCTATGTGTGTGTCCATGGCACCCGCGACACAGGGTTTCCCTAGTGCGGGGCTATGTTGAGTGTGTGCGTTATTATTATTATTATTATTATCTACTTAATATACTGTAATTTTTATTTAAAATTACAACTCCGACAAATATTGTTTGTTTCTTTTATATTATAACAAAGTAACTATTTCTCTTTGCATGCTAGTTGAGGATTATTTAAAAATAGTATGCAAATGGAATGCAAAGTAAAAATTTCAAGCGTCACAGTAGCCCGATTTCATTCACAGTTGGATAGAGGCCTCCCCAAGTCGGCCAATAAATACAAATATCGAACACTTAGAAAAAATCCTTCAATCTGGCTCGATTCGAACCAACGTCTTCTAGCAAACCGTGTTAGACGCTATGCCAATTAAGCTACTGAACGAAATATCAGATCTTACGAATTTTGCTATGTGTTTCTTGCAGATCTTTGTTTTTTTAGTTCTTAACGAGTTTTTTTGCCGTATTACACCACGTATCTGTGAGAAATATGTTCCTAACAACTTCGTTTAACACGGTTTTCTAGAAGACGTTGGTTGTTTTTTGGTTAGTTGTTTGTTTTGTGAGTTGTTTAAAAGGTGATTACGTAGAAAAATAAATCATAATTTAAAATAGAATAATTTTTCTTTTCTTACTAAACTTACCAAACCGCCCTCGTATATTGTGAACATGTTATTCAGAACGTACTGCTTCTAAGATCGCTTCTTCTGCAATTGTTGCCATTTTTTCTTGTAGCTTTTTTATATTACGCTTTTTTATATGATTTGATATATAACAGCAATTTTCGAAACAATTCTCTATTTCTTATTTCATATCTTTTTTTCAATCTCTTTTAATCGCTAACAAAAAATCGGATTATTTTTATATATTATCGTTGCTGATCAGGGTGTACTTGGCTTTAAGTCGCACCACTTTCTAATCCCTTTTTTATAAAAGAAATAAGTGCCCATTTTACCTCCATTTTCACTTCATGGATAGATGGAGCATACACACAGATAATGCCCATTCACTCGCCTCTAAAAGGTCCAAGTTTTTTTTAAGTTGGCGTGTTTAGGGAGAGCAGGCGGATGCGTGTAAGCTGATGATGGTAGTAAGATGACAGTATGTTTAGGAAATAAGTCTGCTTTATTATTTACAATTGCACTATTCTTTATAAACACACTTATTTTACCATTATACTATTAATTAGTGAAAAATTATGTATATTTGGGGCAAATGATCTCTTGACAAGTGCACGAGTAATGAAATTAACAGAAGAATAGAATAGAGGTCAAGAAAAATACTATACGTCATAACTGTCCTTCCCTATCTAACGTAGAGCTGCCAATGCTGGTCCTTGAAAAAAGTGATGAAAATAAGCTAGCCAATTTGTCAAAGAAAAATGGAGAGAAGTATGTTAGGGATAAAACAAAGAGAAAGAATTAAGAATACAGTAATCAGAGTAAGAACAAATGTAATAAAAACGATACGATCTCTTAAATGGAAGTGGGCAGGGCATATATATAAAATGGAAAATGAATGGGGACAAAGAGAGAGACTGAGACTGAGACCAACAAACGAAACAACACGAGTCGGCCGTGGAAAAGATGGGAAGACACTTTTATATAGAAAGCAGGACCACAATGGATGACGAAAGCCAGGGATAAGGAGTTATGGAAGACAATGGGGGAGGACTACGCTGAGGAGGCGACCACTACTGTATGTGAATGCGGTAAATGTAAGTAATAATACTATAAATGTAACTTATAGTTAACAAATGTAGCTAATAACATGTAAATATAACTAGTAACAATTGTAAATGTCGACTAACTCTAGTAGTTATAAAGGGTTATTTTATTTTATACTATTATCGACAATTATATGAAATTGTACATGTCTGTGTTGTCTACTATGTTCCTAGAAATCAGCGCAACGACACCAAGGTGAGTGGATGACGGATTCCGTAACAGCACAGCATGCACACTTTATGGCTCGTCGCTTGAGTTTATATATAGTTATACTTCCCATTTGTATGTATTATATAATTATTATGTTTTTCCCTCTTTTTTCCATGCTACAATTATGTTCCATAATTGCAAAATGTATGTGTGCTGTGTTGCTTCTTTTTGGAATAAAAAAATATTTCTATTTCAGGGCATTCCACTCCACAGCCGTTCGCCTTAAAAAAGTGGAAGCTTAACGCTTCGTGCGAAACCTTGAAAAATTGGTAGAATATTGCAATCGAGGCAGCCATTATTAAATCCACCGCCATGTTTGTTTTTTTCAAGTTTACATAACGTATTATGTATTCTAAAATATAGTGGTAAGCAAACATGGACTAGGCTACTATTGTGAAGGAGTAGTCAAGCAGGCTGTTACAACTTCAGGCTGTAAGTTCGAGCAAACCGTTTTAACAAGCTGCGGGATTGTTCCGTCGGTTTGTGATTTAAGAAATTCGAACGCTGGCTGCCGGTGATACAGTGCCTAATGGGTGACTACGGACACGCGCAGGAATCGAGTCTTTTTTTCATGTGTTCCAGCAAAAGAATTACAGGCAAATGTGATTCGGTGAAGAAAAACATCGTAATGAAACCTGCACGGCGAAGAAGGTTCACAACACTCGGAAAACTGGCTTGCCTAAGCCCTTGCCCGAGATCCGTGCTCAGCAGTATGATAAATGGGTTGATAATGATGATATTAATATTAATATCAGATAATATAATATATGTTGCTCTGATCCCAAAATAAGTAGCTTAAAGCACTTGTGTTATGAAAATCGGAAACAACAACGGTACCACAAATCTCCAGACCCTAGACAATACAGAAAAGTTAGTTTCTAAACTAACCCGGCCGGGGATCGAACCCGGGACCTCAGAGATGACGATACCATGAATGGTACGTGAAGTGGTGTGCCAACCGCTCGACCACAGAGGCCGTCTAATGATGACAACGCAATGGGGGTATCACAAATAGAAATATTCCTGTTAGTATCCAAAATTGGCAATTTACGAGGTTTAAAATAATTGTGAAACAAAAACGTTGTAATGAAAACTAAAAAAGATAAAATCCCATGAAACATTTCCATAAAAATATTGCAATTGATAATTATGAACAAATTTCTGTCCATTTAATTCCTAGAGTTATCTGCGTTGCATAGTAGTATTTCTAATTTATTTATCTATGGAATAAATATATTTCGAATTTGAAAATGAAATGGCTCATTATTGTTGATACGTGGAATGAATTTGTTTTCAGGCAGCCTCCTGCCAGCCTCCAAGAGTAAGTTAGCAAAAATGAATTTGTTGTTTGTTTTGGCTGTTTTCTTATACACATAAACCACACAACGGACGGCTATGAAGTTTGGTACACACATAGCCACAAGAATAGACCCGTGTCCAGACCTGGGACGTCATGTACAGGGTTTCTAACAATGATTTCCTCATCCCTTCATTAAAACTTTAGTCGCTATGGGACAAAAGTTGTGTCCAGGATAATGAGTCACTTTGTTCCTGTGATTTGTTTGTTTTCAACAAATATTATTGTGGCGATCAGGTATAACAAACACTACAAAATGCGAGACTAGTTGGGCTTTTACACACTAGTTTATCGAATATGACTTCGATTTTGTATTAAAATTTATTATATTCAAATGTGTGATGTTTTGTTTGTGTAGGTAGACATTGATTTACTTAATATTGATTTTTATTGAATAACGCGATGTTTTATTAGAATGATATTTATATATTTTTTTGTGAAAATGCTCCCCTACTTTGTTATTATTATTGGTAAAATAAGTGTTATTTATTTAATCCTGATAGTAAGCGACGTTGGGGCCGACGATGGAGCATACACACCTAAATAATGCCTATTTACTCTCTTCTTGAAAAGCCCCAAGTTATTATAGGGCTATGTCTAGTAGTGGATGCGTGTAAGTTGATGATGATAGAGTTTAGGGCGGCAGGGCATTCCACTCCACAGGCGTTCGCCATATAAATGTGGAAGCGTAACGCTTCGTGCTTATCCTTGAAAAATTCGTGGAATAATGCCCAAAATAAGGCCCAAGTTATAGCGTTCAGGAAATTCGTTTGCAGGCCAGGAATTCCATTCCATAGCCGTTTGCAATATAAACGTGGAAGAATAACGCTTCGTGCGATTCTTTGGAATATCTATAACTTAATGGTGGAACCGCAGCCTACGCCTAGTCCTCCGATGATAGAAAGGTGAAGGCGGATTAAATCGTGCAATTCTATCGCACACTCTCCGTGATATGTATCTGGTAGAATACCGATAAGCAGGCAACTTTATAGCGGCGTTCAAAGTTTTGCAGTTTACTCTCAACTAAATCCGAGTCACCCATACACCTTAATTCGCTTCCAGACAGGTGATCAACATGCCGTGACTCAGTTGCCTCTTCTTTGCATAGGCTGCTGGATTATTGCTGGAGACTGATCGATTTAACAACGTTTATTAAGTACTTCCACACTGTTACAGTTAACTGCCTCGGTGGCCGAACGGTTACCATGGCGGACTGCCACGCAGTGGTCAAAATTCGATTCCCGGGCCGAGAGAAATATGTGTATGACCTACATTTATTTCTCCCGTAAGTTTGGGTGTAATTTGTGGTTGTCTATGTATGCGGGGCTATGTTGTGTTTTTGTGTGCGTTTATTCCACCGGAGCACCACGACTAGAGGTAGCAAAAAATGCAAAATGTTGACATGGCATATTAGAGATGATTAAATGTTACAATGTTTACTTAAATATTCCCAATTATGATCTTTAAATTATTCAGTTTTCAACAGCAAACAATAAATTTTCGTACCGACGTTATTATAAAGTCGTTGGCTGCTACCCTATTTTATAGCGATTAGAGTTTGCGATCGAGTGTGCCAAATAGGTTTTTTCTATGATTTCTAAGATTTGGTCACACTTTTAAAAATAACTTCACTCTTTAGAGAGTGTGTATATTGTACATATTGTATTGTATAAAGCGATGTCTATCTTTATTCAGTGTTTACTTAATATAGAATCTTACTTTATCAAACTCGTATCTTAGAAAGAGTGATTATTTAGGAGATGGCAAAATTTTCTATTTATTTTAAATTTCTTATCAAGGTTGTTGCATTACTTTAAGAATATGTAAAAGCCAGTGCGTAAACATGAAGGAAATGTTATGTGATGATTTCACATTTGCCTGCAACATTTGAACATACAATCTATTTTTTGCATATCAGTAACTTTGTGTTTTAAGATACGAAATACGTGGTTGCAAATTATAAGAGCAAGTTCCATTCTCGTTGGAAGGAATATTTCGATGTGAGGTCCCAGAAAAAAGGAATCTGGTACAAAACCATGCAGTGAGGCTCCTCGTGTTCCTTTGGTTTGACCATGTTAAGTTAAGCAGGGGTCAAATTGTCAGCGCGCATAGACATCGATCCGGACACGTTCCATTAAACAAATTTTTGTATTTGATGCGGAGGGTGAACTCACCGGATTGCGAAGTGTGTGGGATTCCTAAGGATGTGCATCATTTGCTCATGGAGTGTTTGGACGGTGGCTGGTTTTCGTACATTTAATATTGGGTGGTTTCAATCTGTTTTGTTGAAGCCAACATGCAGCGCCGCGGAGATTTTGTACACATGTTTCGTTAGGTAGTATTTTGATTTATCTGTCTCGATTTTATCAATTGTTTTTTTGAGGTATTGTTTTTCTAATGGGGCTGATATATTCAGCGTACACTGTGGCCCAGAAGTTATTGCTTCTGTCCACGTTGCTAGTAGTAGCCGCCATGTTGAAGTGTGGGACATGTTTACCATTGTAACGAAACCATTTGCCAATTGGCGTAACGTACGCCAATCGTTGCTCAGGGTGCGCCTGACGCACAGAGTTCATGAGACTCGCTATTGCGAGGAGGCTCCGTGCACCCTAGTTGATAATTTTTGGGTGTGCATTCTCTACCTAATTTCGATGTCAGTTTCAACTTTTAAGTATTCTAGAATATTTACATGAAATATTAGATGAAACGTTGGTTTGTTTGAAAACACAAATATATGGGATGAAGGCTGAAAATATAGTTCAATTTCCTATGAAACATTATTTAATATTCGAGTATAGTACACTGAAATATTATTTTAATTTACTTAAATTATAATAAAATATGACCGAAATTAGGTAGAGAACACTAACAGGAAAATGACCCTAATAGATAGGTAGATAAAAACTATATTCACTAGTATGACACAAGTACAGATTGAATACAATAGGAAAAATAAAACATTTTTTGCCATAGCAGTGAAATGGTGCTGACTCAGCGCACGCCTAAGTTCTCTAACGCGCTGGTTTTCAGTCAGAACCAACGAGAGGTACTATCTAGAAGTTATTTGGAATGAAAAACCTAATAAACGACTAGGAGGGAATTTGTTCATTGGAATAACAAATGTAATGAAGTATCAATAGTTCATCTAAAGTAAGCGGTTCAAAATCTAAGTGCATGTAAAGATTGGAATATATGTGTAACTGTAAGTGAAAATAATGATTGTGAATATGTTTATATAATAACTCAAAGTAAAAAATTATATTTAGAGCGGCTACGAAGAAGAGTGCATGGGGACATGAAAACTAATATTAATATTAAAATTTCGACTAATTAGACAAATTTTTAATATGTTATCATCATTCGGTATACGACTGTCACAGTTTACATAGGGTTATTTAAAACTAGTTCAATCGTAAGGACCACTTTGCCGTCACCCAAATTCCACATTGCGTTTACGTTAAGATTGAAGACCGCTATCACCCCCAAATACAAATTTAATGACAAATTTATTTCGTTATTAAATAAATACTAATGTATTTATAGGGACTAGCTTAAAGCTTAGTTTAGCGATACACGCACACACGAACTAGTCAAAATAGCAATCTCTCTCTAGGAATCGAAATTCGCCGCCACACAACTTTCGACAGGTGTCAAGAGTTTGAAGCTTCACGAACAGGCAGAGACATCCCTTGAAAATGAAATTGCACGTTTTTGGGAAATTTAAAAAATTCGTGGCTACACTACGTTAAGCCACATTTTCTACTTTTTTTTTACAATTGGCTTTTTGTGCCTATAGCGTTAGTTATAATACATTGTATCGTTTAGTTTTGCTTATAATTTCATATTTCAATAATTTACGTTATTTTATTTATTTATTTGCAAACTTTACAGCTTTTTAAATTCGATTTACATTCTTGAATCACAAACTTACTTAGCCATTTTAAATTTTTATTAAGTTCAATTTATTATTAATTAATAATAGAAATTAGAATAAATTAAAACATATTAATTAGTACTGCAGTCTTATGTCTGTTTGGGATTTTTCATTAGAGGAAATACTGGATCCCAAACTGGTGGTACGGAGAAACCATCTTCCCTGTTGAAATTAAGATGTTTTTTAATTTCAATGGCCTCGCGCAGCATCCTGGGTAGATAACGGACTTCTTTTGCAAGGACCTGAGGTTTGTCAAACTTCATTGAATGTGTAGGTTCAGGACATGCTCGCAGACTGCAGACTTGTTTACGCGACGGTGTTTGACATCAGCTATACATATGTTCTTTGACGCGGGTACGAATACTTCGCTTTGTTTGTCCAATATAAGAGAGACCAGCACTGTCATAAAATGTATTTATTTTTCGTGTACGGTTTCTTGAAGGCGCTGGTTCGAATTTTGTCGGACAGAAGGTATTTTTCTTAGTGATCGATTTTTTATAAATAAATATAACAACACAAAAAAATTTAATATCACTATAGTTAAACATGGTGACATCCAATCATCTAAACATGTATTTATTTATTTCATTATTGTAAAAACCACAACTTTAACACGCCATTATTTCCTTCGCGTCACCGCTAGATGGCACTAATTGTACACTGGAACGCACTATCGTTTTGTTAACTCCAATAGTATAAGTCATCTCATGTGTTTTGAATTGTTAATGCTTACTACCGCTATAACATTGATACGGCATTGAACGGCACTCAAGCTGTTGAGACGATTTGGTCTAGACATGGGGAATAGCGTTACATTTCTATAGCCGTGACTGTCGTTCCGGTTCCAAAAAAATCACGGTGATAAATCACCGTGATTTTGTCACGACTGTTACTTCCGTGACCTTGTCACGCCTATAATTTACATCACGACATTCGGTTTTAGCCAGTGGCTTCTTTCTAATACTTATAGCCGTTTTTTATAAAATGATTTAAGTTTTTACTCCCTTTGTAATAAATTTCAATTCCATTCAAAAAGTTGATTTTGTAATTAATGTAATTTTGTTTGTTACTTATTTAATACGAATCTTTGGATTGTTAAAAATAGCAATAAAGTGTGATGTAATTATATTTGTAGTAGAATACACTAATTAATAATTAATTAATTAATTTATTAATAAATTATACATAAATATAAAATATTAACTCTTCCCATAATAAAACAAATATACAAAAATATTTTACTTTGTTAATAAATAGGTTTATAGTAACTACTGCAGTTTTTTTCATCTGCCCTTTCTAGTAGTAATAAGCACCTAAGTACGACCGTTGTAAATGAGCAAAGAAAGTCATCCTATCTCACCACTCCCATCGCCGAAATGGCCCGATTTGAAGAGAACTACAACAAGCGGCGCGCTCAGTCACCACGGAACGGAGATCGCACATTGTATCATATACGTATGTCGTGATGTGAGTGACAGGGATAGCTATTGGAACGGAGGAACACCTATGTGATTTTGGAACGTCGTTCCTTCGGAACGAGTCACGGGGATACTGTTTGACGGCGGATCATCGTGATTTTTTCATCGTGACGTTATTTATCACCCACCTCTAATTTGGACCTATTTCTGCTACCTAGCATGAAAGCACTGAACTATGTGCTTTCACGCTAGTGAGACATACTGTTGGGTCCATAACCCTGTAAATTTAACCTTCTTGATAATATTCGCCTTTCTACACGGAAGTCTGCGTCTAATTCGTACTACGCTACCCCTACGCTAAATTAGCGCTACATTGTTTGTTTATTTATTATTGTACATGTATCTACAAGTGTTTAAGAAAAAAGGAATTTTTGAATCGGATTCCAAATCAAAGAAGGTACTTTTTTCCAAAATATGTAAGGATTAATAGTATTTTATGCAATCGTTGTATAATGAGGGTATACCTTAGGAATAAATAAAAATAGTGACAGAACAGCCATTTTTATCCTTTATTCCTAGAAGTTCCATGTAATCAGGACCACGTGGAACAATTGTAACCTAAAAGTTCCATGCCCTGAACTAGTGGGAATAAATTTAATGTTTTTATCTTTATGTCCATTAGATACATAGAGAGAGTTCTAAAACTGCATATTGTGGTTGTTTTTACCATTTCTCAAATGCGATATGGAAAGCCAAAGAATTAAATTTGGTTAAAAATAATGATTTACGAACTATTGTTAACCTTAGCTGCCGGAAAAGAGAATTTAAGAAGGCTTTACTTTATTATATTTATAACTGCCTCTGTGGTCGAACGGTTACAACTTACGAAATAATTGTACGGCCGACATTTATTTCTCTCGTGAGTTTGGGGTAATTTGAAGTGGTCTATCTGTGTGTCCATGGCACCCGCGACACAGGGTTTTCCTAGTGCGTTCTGTGTGTGTTCTTTCGTGCACCCCTGAATTTCTTCAACTATACTGTGTTTTCAAAAGTACACTTTATGGATTTGAAATTCAACTCATATGGTAGTTGGCTGCACTTAAAATCAACTTGAAAGAAGTTTTTCCAGTAAAACAAAAATAGGATTGTAAAAACAATAAATAAAAATATAGGAACGAGAATCTTGCAACTTGCAACAATGTTTCTTGTTTTTCCGTTTATTCTTCGTACTCTTTACCGCCAGAGAAGTACTAATTGGAACCACTGTTCACAATTGTTTAATTAAAACTACTTGAAGATTAAAGATTGGAAAGTGAAATATTCAGAGAGTAACTTTAAATTTATGAGTTTTTTAGTATCGGCAGAGCTCCTTGTGAAAGAATTCGTCCAGGGAAGTACTGCCACCTTACCTATTCCTGCCACTAAGGAGTAATATCAACATTACTGTGTTCCGGTTTTAAAGCGTACGGGTGCTGGTGAAATTACAGGCACATGGTATATGCTAAATTATATTTCAGGGTGACTAGCGCAGTGGCAGTCCCGTCAGATCTTTGCGGTTTTAAGTTCTGAGTGGCACTACAACTGTCTTGGACAGGCGTGTCGCTTACCACCAGTCACACGACTTGTTCGTCCCGTCACTAGCTATCATAAAAACAATTTAAAAAGTCCAAAAATCCAAAGTGTGTAGCTGCTTCAATCACCTAATAAATAATATTTATTAATTATTCTTCTTCATTAAATAGTTACCCCCTACGCAAAACGAGGGGATTTAAAAAATTTTAAGCCTATAATATCGAGTATCTATATGTCTGTGTATCTTTGATAACATAGTTCCCGAACGGTTGGACTGATCTTAAAGCGGCTTTTTTTATAGGAAGGCAAATTTAACCGGAAAGTATCTTAGCCATGTTAGAATTATTAATACAAAGATCGAGCAATTATTTGGCATAGCGTCTTGCACGGCTTGCAAGACGTCGTTTAGAATCCGGCCGGATCGAAGGAATTTTGTCTAAGTGTTCATCTTTGTATTAATAATTGTAACAAACTAGTGGAGTAGTTATACAAAAAATAATTGAATATCAATTCATTAAAAAAAAAGTTAATCTGTTCAGCTGTCCAAGATCATTAGCTCATTTCCTAGTAGAAGAGTAGAGCCTTTCCGCCAATATGAATACAGTAAACCATAGTTGTATTGCCATATTTGTATTGCAAAAACAAACCATATTTGTATTGCAAAAACGAGCGATTCGTTCTGTGCACAGTTTAGGCTCTCGGGTTTCTCTCAGAGAAAAGTTTAAAAAGACTGGTATCATGACTGTGGCATCACAGTACATTTACTCAAATATTTTATATGCCCGTAAAAATATACATAATTTCAATAAGAAAGAAGATATCCATAATATTAACCTTAGAGCTAAGTCCAAATTCATGGTACCACGATTTCTTTTAACCAAGGTAAACAACTCTTTTATGGAGAACTGTATACGTTTTTACAAAAAGATTCCGGAGCATTAGAGAGATTAAGTTCCGGAGATTAAGTTTATCATTTCTTAAGTTTAAAAACTACATTAAAAATATTTTGATCGTAAAACCATATTACAAAATTGAAGACTACGTGTTAGATAAAAATGTATGGAAAGACGACACGGCTCCAGAATCCACACAAATTTGATTCAAAGTGTATTTTCCATAGCATTTAGGTTAATTTGAAAAGAACAATCCCTACAATTTCTTGCTCGTTCTTCTCAGGGAGGTCAGCGTAGTGAACGAGCAGTAGCTTAAATGTGACGTTTTCAAATGTAAATTTATTTTACCTATGGAATAAATTATCTTTGACTTTGAAAATCGAGTTGTAATGAAATTGCGCAATGCGGGGTCGCGCAAATCGCGGTATTACAGTATTTATTTCATTTCCATATGTCCGCTAGACTTCAAATTTCGAATAACATGGAATCCGATGTCATTACAATACTAAGGTAACCATGAACCAAGGCAGTACCTATATCAGTCTGCAGAGTACCCAACTTCTCTAGTACTTACAGTAGAACTTTCGTGTTTGGATTCACTAAATGGATCCCGATATTGGCGTACAAATGGCGGCTTTTTAGAGTACACTGTTATGTACCGGGTTTTTTTTTAAATATTTTAATTCAATAAGGTATAAATGAATTTCTTTCTATCGTAATAAGAATATGACTTGTTTCACAATATTTTTTTCTAAACCAGATTGTATCCTGATGAATAACAAAAATCTTGATTAATCCTATAGTACTTTTAACTTGCCATATAACATGAACATATTTCGAATATGCAAAGGTCAGTACACAAGTTACTTTTCTTTTTATCATAGCAGTGAAGTTGAGCGAGATTAGGTGCTTCATTCTGTCTTTCACTGGTTGTATCACACAATAGGACAGTAGTTAAAAGCTAAAGTGTAAAGACTTATAGTACCTAAATTTCTTCATTTCGAATTTAAAAAGCAATTCTTTTTTAATTATTACAAAATTTGTTTATTCAAAAACTGAATTAATTACTAATGTCAATCCGCAACGTAGGCTCCGTCAGGTAGACACAAATATAAATCAACAACTGGCTTCATCGTATAAAAATCAATAATGCAAGTCGCCAGACAAAGTCATGTTTATCCAACTATGACAATGAAGCAGGACCGCTCTGAATCTTAGCTGGTTCAAACGTCAAAAGTAAGATCCAGCGCGTGGATCGCAGCCTCTATCTCTAAGACGACATCCGTATCCCAAGTCCCCGCAATCTCCACTGCAATTTGAATAAAATCGTACATCGGTTCCAAGGCACTGTACTTGGCATGTTTCAATTTTGCCGCGTACTCCGCAGCCAACCGGCGGGTCTGATGGTGCGATTCAGATGGGACGGTGTAAAAGTACTGACACACGTAAAGTTAGTTAACTGCCTCCGTGGTCGAACGATTACCATACCCGGCCGGGAGAAATATTTGTATGGCCTACATTTATTCCTCTCGTAAGTTTGGGTGTAATTTGTGGTTGTCTATGTGTGTGTCCATGGCACCCGCGATACAGGGTTTCCCTACTGCGGGGCTCCCTATGTTGAGCGTGTGCGTTAAAAAAAAGACACCGACCATTCTGCCATGGAATCAGTGTAAGGCCTCAGAAAAAAATCCTCCGAGTCTAACCTACGTCTGTGTCAAGCCATTAATTAAATATGCCAGATCCAATTATTTTTAACTTCATAAATGAGTCAAGAACTGAGTCGAACTATTTTGCGCAAACAAATCTTAAAGCCAAACTGAATCTGTGTAGTTCGTAAATTCCGAGACGTCTGTGTTGCTTCACAACCTGAACGCGAGGCAAACAAATTTAGAACTGCCAAAGGCTTCTAGCATTCACTTGCATGTACAGAAACGACACATATGAAAATAACATGACATTTATAAGGTGCAACATGAACTGAAACCTTTTAAAACTATTACTAGTAGGTATTAGGATTATGGTTATAAACCGAGAATCATTAATATAGGTTTAATTAATTGCTATATAGTAATTTTATTAAAAAAAAAACAAACTTTACAGATATCTCTCTCGCACACAGGTACACACACATACACACACACACACATACTCGTGCACTTTGTTATTATTTATTGTTTGATGTTTTTTCCTTTCCATAATATCTTTTTTTCTGTAGTTACATTATGTTACAATAAACCATGTTGTTACTTTTTTTGTAGTAAGGTTGTTAATTAAGACACGTGGAAACACGAGCTCTCATGTCACAGGATCGATAACCTAATCCAAATAAGATTATTTGTGAGCCAGGGAATATCTTGCAAAGATCTAACTATATCCTAGTTTTAATGTTTTGCTGTAAACTAACCCTTGAAAAATAAATACCTATGACAGTATTATTATAGTACCACAATATAATATGACAAGTATGGTAACTCTATACAAACGTAGCAGCGTGAGTTGTAAGCCGCATACCGACACACACGTACACTTAATCTCGCAGTGCATTCGCGTTGCTTATCACTGGTCGTCTCGCGCGCTTTTCACACGCGAAAATGTGTGTACTGTAAGCTGGGACGTAGCTTAGGATGCGTGGGGTGAGGTACTTTATAAATATAAACTGGGATTAACTTCATAACTTGATATTTATTATATTTTTTCACAATATTTATATTTTGAGGTTACTTCTAGATCTATCAAGATGTTCTTTCTTTCTATTCTATTTTTTCAAACACATTCTAAATACAAAACTATATTCACTCAGCCAGAAGGTCTACTCATAGAGTAGAGCCTAGACTACAGTAAGTACACAGTTCACGAGGCGCGCTACTACTCGTATATGTGTATGGATTACCATATTTGTCTTATTTATACTATGACAGAATTTTTTTAATTAACGTAGTATCTTTAACTAAAGGAACACTGTGATACTTTACATTTAGTAGCAGTAGAGCGCCTTATGAAAGGGTTCGGTCCAGGGAAGTACTACTACTTTACCTATTTCTGCCGCCAAGTGGTAGTGTGAGCTTTACTGCGTTCCGATTTCGAAAGGGCGTTGGTGAAATTACAGGCACATGGGACTTGTCAACTTATATCTCAGGGTGACGGGCGCAGTGGCAGCGTCCCTGAGAAACTCTTAAGTGGCTGTAACTGTTATGGATAGGCCTGTCGCTTACCACCAGACGCACTACATGTTCTTCCCGTCACTTGGTATTATAAAAAAAACACTGTATGACTTTGCGGCTGTTCATTTGACTCATGTTTAATGTGACACGGTCATTTTCCGTTAGGTGACTTTGTGGTAACTGGTAACAATTCCGATAACAAGTCAATACAACCATCGCTAACGCTCCAAGTTTAAAAGAAATTTATCAACCTTTACTTTATTTTGCCAGCACTATTTCATAGCTCTGTGACCAACCAAGACATGGCTGTTCAGCCAATAATATTTCAAATTTCATTTTACTTCCGAATCCGTAGTAACTATTTATGACGGAGTTGGCGATAAATCTTACTTAACGGTTGTAGAATATATAGATAGTATAGGTAATAAATCTATACTACATTAATTTAAGCTAAAATCATTTTGCTTTTATAGATGAAACTTCATTTTTATGCACCCTTTGTAGTAGAGCTCGACTTCTTCTTATTACTATTATTTCGGTCGCCTCACTCAGGGCTTGCGAAGGCATCATCACTGCGAATATCAATTGATCTATAGTAATAACCATTAATGGCAATTGGGCGCCTAGTGCAACAGGGTTAATGAATTGAAGGATTTCTTGCTTTGATTGTTTCTATCACATTTGGTTGAGGCATTTCTAGATTCTCCTTGGGTGTCGTTGTATTTGACGTAAAATACCACACACGTATTAGCACTTACTTTAGCAGCTATAGAGGTCCTTTTGTCCAGGAAAGTACTGCCTCCTTGGATCCATGTTTTTACATATTTGACACTAGATCGTCAAATATGTGAAACCAGGGACCAATAATTCAAGAGGATTGATAACCTCTACGCAGATACATATACAGATCGTAACTCTGAAAATCCCGTCTTTTAAAGTAGCAGTGCATTGCCACATTGCCTATTTCTGCCGCCAAGCAGTAACGTCAGAATTACTGGATTCCGGTTTTGAAGGGCTGCTGACAAAATTACAGCCACATGGAGCTTGTCAACTTATGTCTCAGGGTGGTGAGTGATAGTGCTCATCAGATCTTTGCGATTTAAATCTCTGAATGGCACTACAACTGTTATGGACAGACTTACCATCAGGCGCACGGCTTGTTCGTCCCGTCCCGTGATATTATCAAAAAAGAACAAAAATATTTGTTTATGATGTTACAATCAGAAAATAATCCGACGGTACAGCCGATGGAATAATGCGACGATTTGTCGTCAAGATCCATCGTTTCAGAGGGATCGAAACGACGAGTCGAAAATGTATGTTTATTACGATTAACTTCAAACGCCAAGGGACTACCGACGGACCTATACGATTATCGTGACGATGGATCGATAAAGAGAAATCGTCTGTAATGTACCGCCACCTGTACATATATAGCGATACTTACTCGAACGTAGTATCCTTAATATTTGCAAATGCTTGCTTGCCAGTTTATTGGATCCTTTGATAGCGGTAGCTGTCCCCGCCGTTTGATTCGAAACCGTACTGGCATGCGGACATACAGATCTGCACAGACACAACTCTACATCTAGTATAACGTATTTGAGTCGTAGTATCAAAATTTAGTTCCAAATTTCTCCAACAACGTAAGTCGGTCACGTCGTCACCGCATTTCTACGTTAGTTAAAACCGACCTGAGCTAATGTTTTTGGTATTTCGCCGATTTCCCTAAAGTCCGAAAATGCATTGTGTAGTCAAGACACGAACTATTTAAACGTAGCTATTGTACTTGCTACTATTTCACAAGATATTTTCATTCGTGAACTTTAAAGTACAGTGTGAAATGCCAAAAACTGTCCAACTCAGAACTTGAAGAGAGCGGATTTTTGGGAACTCTTACATTTGACATTTTACTTTGAAGTTCAAGTACGACAACTAAAATTATTTATATGGTTTATCATATATAATATAAGTTATATACATTGAGCATATAACCAGAAATAGAGTCGAAAATAAGAGCCATCCATCCCTGGCAACTCATCAGGTGAATGGGCCTTATATCGTTTTCAAATATAACTCTCGTTTGCGCTGAAATCACAAATTAGAAACTGAAATAATACAGCATCTACAGCTGACCTGTGTGTACGTCTTCGTATATTCCAAAAATGTTCTGTATTTATTGTAGTAAAGATAATATCTCTAACAATGCGGGCTGTTCTATTCGGTGGTGTGGGAAAAATAGCAAAACATCTAATTACAAAACAAATGCAATCACATTTTATCGGTAATTAAATATTAAATATGTAATTTTGCATTTGTCGTCCATTATAGCAAAGCCCGAGTTAAACTGGTCGACTTGAAGTGATACAACTGACGATACCCGGCAATTGTTTCGAATTCGGGCTGGCCAATCGGAGCAAAGTTATCACGGTAATTATTTGGCAGATAACTTTTCAAACAAATTAAATGACATTTCGTCTCTATTTCTGGTTGTCGATGGTTATATATAACAGGGAACTCAACAATGTGCTATGCAAATAGCGCTACATAGATTTGTTTTATTTTATCAATATGAAGTTAACCGTACGTGCTCGCTACTTTATGTCCATTATAATATTAGTGGTTATGATTCGCAGTGGCCCCTATGGAAGTTCTTAATTCGACTTTCCACTCAGGAGGTCTCTGCAGAACAAGATGTGTAAATGTCGGTTTTAGGAATGGTAGTTCAACCTAATGCGAATGCGTTGCCCCAACACAGTCCACGCATCACTTACTATTGTGCCCCTTGCGCTCCAATACCTACGACGAGCGATGATCCCGGCTACGGATGACGCAAACAAGGTTGCAACATTCGATTCAAAGTCAATAAAGTCCTAGAGTATGACAACGTTTTGCTGAAGATGCGCAAAGGCTTGGAGCTCCTGAAAACAGTGAAAAAGTGGAAGCTACTGTGCTTCGAGCACATTATGCGGAGTGAAAAATATTTTCTGCTTTAACTCATTCTATAAGAAAAAATTCAGGGCCGCAGAAGACGTGGTCGTAGAAAAACCACATGGTTTTAAAATGAGTACCACAGAACTGTTCCCAGCCGCAACTACACGCACACTAATACCTATAATGATAGCCGACCTAGGAGATAGCACCCGAAGAAGAAGATAGTCCTAAAATAAAAGAAGTATCGGCATACAGGTACTAGTATACTTCATTTCGCTGGTTAACTAATTCTATACATAAAATTTAGTGTAAAATCATTGACTTACAATAATATGGACGTCGGGTCCGCGCTAAAAAGTGTCCGAAGTTATAGGGCGTTAAAATCGTATACAGAGCGTCATTCACGCTTTGTTCGACTGACAGCGAAGCAAGCAAAATTAGACAGTACTGCGATGACATTACAATTTAAATTCAACGTTTTAGCTTTTTCATATTCCTTTACATGTCACTACGTTTAAATAGGTTGACTTGGGACATTTTTTTCGTGGTTTTTGTATTAGACCCGTCGTCCATTTATTTGTAAGTCAATGTGTAAAATGTAGTATTTGGTAATACGTGGAAAATTTTAGGCAAGTCGGTGAAAATCGAGTTATATGGACGCCTCGCCACTGCCATACGGTCAACCGTGATCGTGAGATCTGTAAAGAGTACGGCCAACAAATTTATACGATTTAGATCTGAAAAAATATTATCATGGCCAATATTTATGTAGTCTAGATACTCTTTGGTTAGCTTAACTTGTCGGATATAGGTACTGACTGTTTGTATAAAGAAAACGAACTCTAAATGCCGATGGATATAAAAGTGGAAACAAATATTACCATAGCCAATTTACATAGCTGCACAAAAATGTACAGATCTATTATTGTTCCTAAGCTATTTTACGTCGTCACATAATGTCTTATTGGGGTACCTACGAATCACGAAACTAACAACAAATTGAATATTATTATTAATACAAAATTCGAACTATACTATATATATTCGAAAATTTTATACACACACATGTTTATTTTTGCTTGAGGTGCTCGCCTATAAATGGTTACGCAATTAGATTAGTTTGTGAAATGTATTACTTACTCTTGAATTATTGTAGTAACTGTTGGTGTGCCTAATAAATAAATAAATAAATAAATAAATCGCTACACCGTAGCTGAAGGATTTTTTTTATGTTCGACCCAATAAGCATAACAAACTAGTGGAGTAATATCAATAATCTTTTAATTCTCAAAATATCAAACCAAAACAAGCACATCCTTTTTCACCTCCATGACTGTCGCTTGCTTGCTCGCACTTGCTGTATGAAAATAAACTAAAACAATATCTTTGTTTCGTACATCTCTATTTGCATAATACGATCCACGTTGTCCCATGATGAAATTGGACTGTCTTCTACGGAACTCATTGGATAGAATATTCCTTTTTCATTTGTATTCAATTTCATTTACTATATACAATAGGCTCTTCCCTAAAATACGTACTCTGCTCTTTGATAAGCGGCGCGTTCTTTTGTATATCAAAAACAATGATGGATCATGGGATGTGAACAGCGAAATACGCTGATGTATATTTGGGTTGTAGGATTATAGGGTTTCGCTGTTTTTGCTTATGTTAACAATTAGTGACTCTTACGTCCACTTCTAAACTAACTACTAAACTTAACATAGGTTTATTACTTTATTTATAGCTGTTTTGTTATCTGTTATTGATCCCTCTTCAAGTATGAAAACTGAAGCCTCTCTACGAATGTCACATTAAATATATGGGAGCGTTTAATGTTAAAATTTTAGTTAATTCTAGTTTTATTTTTAAAAAGTTATTTATGTCGATTTATTCATTAGGTAACGTACCTTCGATATTATACTTATATACGTTATACTATTACTTACATTTACATAGCAACAGTAGTAGTCGCTTTCTCGTCGTAGACTCCCGCTATTGGCTTCCATAACGTCCTATCTTTCACTTTAGCTTTCGTTATCCATTGTGGTCCTGCTTTATCTATAAAAGTGTCTTCCCATCTTTTCCTCGGCTGATCTTTACGTAAGTGTTAAGGCGAAGTAATTGAACGATAGAATAGATTTTAGGAGTTGAGGTGTGGAGGGCATCCCGCCTCATCGCGCAAAGCCTCGTCTACAACCCCCGAGATGTTCTTTTTTTTTACATCTTTTTTTTTTAAATACCATTCTAAACACAAACCTATATTCATTCAGCCAGTATTTCTACTCGTAGAGCCTACACAACATCCCTCTTCCTCACAACTGAAGGGGTGAACATTCCTAGCTAGTGACCTACCTATAATAGGCAACTTACCATTACTTACATATGTGATCAGCCTTTACTATAGGCTAGCCACACATTGCTCGGAAGCTATCACCTACTAATAAACAAAACCACCGAGGAGGCTGTGGCTTTAATCTGCCAGAAACCTATCTAAAAGGACAGACTATGACCACATCCTAACAAAACAATTCCAAATATAATTACTCATTAGCTATCCTAGCTACTTAGGTATCCTATCTAAACCCTAACTCTTTACTTCAGTTAAAGTCCTAGCTTGGCTGAATGCTACTAAAAACCTTTTAACATCAACCAACAACCTTCAACGTGCACGCTGCTACGACGACGACACAGGCTTGAGCACCCATCGATCGGGCGACCACTGGGGAACAGGGAACGTAGCTTTGGGCTTGCGTAGAGGTACTTTTAAACATAAAACTAGGATATTTCCGTGAATTAATATTTATTTTATCTTTACTGATCGAGGCCTCGTCTAGAAATCTCGAGATGTTCTTTTTTTACATCTTATTTTTTTTAATACCATTCTAAACACAAACCTATATTCATTCAGCCAGTATTTCTACTCGTAGAGCCTACACTACAGTACCATAATTTACTCACGCTTGCATGTCTACCAGTAGAGTAGTCAAGGGCAAAGAACACCTCTTTCAGTATCTGTGTAACCCTTTAATACTCGCTTCAATTTGCATGTATAATTTCTATTCTAAGTACTTGTGATATAGAGATATTTCCATAACATTAGATTGTGTGTACCAAATTAGTATGTTTGCAGAGAGGGAGCTTCATTCTATCCAGAGCAAATCTAGATAATCCCGAACGTAGCCCCAATATCGCGCCCTCACACAATCTGCTGCTTACTACCCCATAAAGCTCTGAGATTCATTTTAATCACGCTCAAACATAAACGCATTTGACGCAAGGTCGGTGCGCGGCTCGCGATAAGACGAGCTCGGTTCACCACCGCTCAGAATGAAAACTATGAATCCTCTGTCACATCAACGCTTCACACGATCCAACTTAAAAGCTCGTTAAAGCGACTTATTACGCTACGTACGGTCGCTGTGTTCAGAGAACTTTCAAATTGCATAAGTTCAGCAGTTTCACAAACAACATCGAGTATATAACTAGAAATAGAGACGAAATATCATTTAATTTGGTTAAAAAGCTATCTGCCATATAATTACTGTGACAACTGCGCTCCGATTGGTCAGCCCGAATTCGAAACAAGTGACGGGTGTCGTCAACTGTTTCACTTCAAATCGACCAGTTTAATTTCAGTTTTGCTATAATGGACGAAAAAGGCAAAATTACATATTCTATATTTAATTACCGATGAAATTTGATTCCGTTTGTTTTGTAATTAGATGTTTTGCTATTTTTCCCACACCACCGAATGGAACAGCCCCCATTGTTAGAAATATTATCTTTATTATAATAAATACAGAATATTTTTGAATATACGGAGACGTACACACAGGTCAGATGTTGGCATTGTATTATTTCAGTTTTCGAATTTGTGATTTCAGCGCAAACGGGAGTTAATATTTAAAACTGATATAAGACCCATTTGCCTGATGAGTTGCCAAGGATGGATGGGCCTTATTTTGTCTCTATTTCTGGTTATATTCTCGATAGTAAAACATCGTACTAGGTGAGTGATCGTGACATTGAAAATTACACACGTTCCTTTATCTTTTATTTCTTTATTTATATAAAGAGAATAAAGAAGTACATTTCGATTCCGACACATATTTATACAGGATGTGTAAATGTATAGTGGACAAGCAAGGTGTAAAAATACAATAAGAGCTATGACAAAATTAAATAAATAAAATTGTGTCCCTGTGATAAGTGCTCAAGATGTTGGCCCCTAAGCGTTTTAAAATTACGATGTATTATAACATACATCGTAATTTATATCGGCCTGATGGTAAGCGACACGTCTGCCCGTAGCAGTTACCGAGCCACTCAAAACTAAAAATCGCGAAGATCTAAGGGGCACTGTTACCGCGCCTGTCACCCTGAGACATAGTTGACAAGTCCCATATGCCTGTAATTACAACAGCACTCTTACCCTTCGAAACCAGAACGCAGTAACACCTATATTACTGCTTGGCGGTAGAGATAGGTAAGGTTGTAGTACTTCCCTGGACGAACTCTTTCACAAGGAGCGCCGCAACTACATGCACAGAACACACTAAATCAGCCATCTAAAGAGCTTATGTAATGACAGCAAAAGTGAAAGGCTACAGACGTAATAGAAACATTTTAACAATGACTTTATCCGGACAGGTATAAATATGAAATATATTTTATAAAACCTATCATGAATTTCACAATTTTCGTGGGTTGCTTTTAATCCGATCGATCGATAATTTGAACGCGGCACGACACACTCGTTTACATATTCAGATTTCACGCCAAGTCATACAAATAACTGGCGAATTGACTTCTTTTCAACCGAGTTCTTGTACAAACCTTACTCAACTAAGACGTTCTATGGAGAGACAGTTTCCGACTACGTCTTGAAAAGCATGTACATAAGTTTATTCAGTATTAAGTATATCTCCACTAATCGCCGAATTAAGCAAAGATGTAACAAACGCTTCCAGCATAGTATAATAAGTGCAAGTAAGGCAATTCCCGCTTGCTTGGCGCGTAAATGTCTGCACCTCATTCGGAGCGCAGTGTTGTCACATTATTATTTTAGTTATAAACATATTTTGAAAAAATTAAAGTGTTCATCACAGTATTCTCGTGCTATATTGAAATAACCTTTCTTAATTGCAGTAAGTACTTACATATTGAAATTTTCATACCAGAATCGCGGATTCGGATCGGAACCGAACCGACTTAAAATAAAATAAAATAAAATAAAATAAAATAAAATAAAATAAAATGAAACGAGACGAGACGAGACGAGACGAGACGAGACGGGATGTCAAAATATTCAAAGTATATAATATAAAAGTCACTGAAATAATAATGATAATTTAGTCGAAAGTAAAAATTTAAAATTTACAATTAATAAAATAAGAATTAAAATTGAAATTGTCTAATAAAATAACAATAATTAACATGAACAAAACTAAAATTGTAGAAATCACATGTCATAGCGAAATCCATTACATTACAACTACTATTACAATTACTACTACTTACTTAGCTACTATTTTTGTGTGCGAGATGCATCTGTCTACACAATGTGCTATGATCGGGCAATCATGGCGCTCTGCCATTACCCTTAGGAGGGAATTGGAACTACCCCGTAGTCTGCAGAGCAGCGAGGCCGTTTTCTTTCGCATAATGACATTAAAATCATCTATATTAGCCTGCGCAAACATGCCTGACGCGCTGCAGAATCGGGGCAACACCCTAAAGGCATTGTTATTTAATAATTACAAAAACGTTAACACGGTTTTACTTTACACTCTTAAACCTAAATAGATTTACATGAGTGTTGTAACTCTAACATAATATATAAAAATAACAATTTTATTAAATGTAAACAATGTATGACAAAAAGAATATATAATGATGGTATAACTACATGGTATGATGGTACACAATTAATACTAACGAAAATTTATACAAGCCATCCGCTTTCCGCCGCAGCAGAGCGCGCGCTATTGCAAGGAATCCAGTTCTACTCTCAGCGTTATCCGCGCGCATACAGACTGTTCGAAATCACCATATGATGTGCCTCTACTACACATGGAGTACTTGTAAAAAGAAAAAAAGAAGATATTAAATATGTACTATGAATTACGCTGAAACAAAACATTTTCTTGCTATTTTTTTTAAACTTTAACTAGTTTTAGTTACTATTTTCATTAAAAAACCTTGAATGGCACAGAAACACATATAAACCAAGTGTAGCAAATATCTTCATCTTGTTATCAGCATATTATTGATTCCATCGGCTAGTACCTTACGTCGATTGGCAAGTCCTTTCACCACGATGGCAAGCATTATATACTGTGCCATCGACATGATAAGTAGAACAAGATTATTAAATAAAAATGAACAAACTACCACAGACACATCAATAAACACGTCTACTATTTGATATAATTTTCGACTGTTTCGATTCGCGCTATGCTGCGCGAGATTATTCGAACGTGTGTGTCCGCACACGGTGATCTGCATGCACACATACAAACCTAGGTGCTACGTTCGTATGGAGTTACCATGCTCAATTGTCTTATTGTACTATGCTTTGAGCTTGTCGCTTCATAATGCTTTATACCAGTTCATTCTGGTTCATATGAACCAGAATGAAGATATCTACATCGGTATTTCTCGCTCCATTTTTCACTGGGTGAAGTTTAATATCAGCTCTCTAGGCGCCATGTGTTATTAATGGATAGAAGCGTTGATAGAAAACTCACAATTTGAACTTAAATGCATAGTCTAGACTTCTAGACTAGATTCAATAAGAGCTAAGTCACTCGTCTCTTGATATTTCAAACGGGAAGCATTGGAGACGTAAAAAAATATATTTCAATGATTATGCTGATGCTATTTTTTTTTGTGTTTTGACAGAGTCTGTTTTTGCTTCCTAGGGTAACAAGTACGTGTGTCATTTCCACCTAAAAGTTACTTTATTAAAAATAATTTAACACAAGTTGTTAAATCATAAATCTCAAAGTAAAATTGTGAATCAATTTCGCTCGAGAACTCAATAATCCTTCGTTATTGGCCAATGTCTGCCAAAAACAAAAGTATCCAAACAAATGCCGAGTATAGGAGATTTGAATTTCAAACAAAGTTTTGTTAATATATGTATATATTCTTATTATGGCTATATTTTTTATATTACCAATTTCAGTTTTATTGTCAACATTAATTTCTAAGTTACGTTAATTTCTGAATATTTAGTAAATAGCATATATATGTATATCTCTTGCTTACAGCATAGGACAACATCGCGATGAAGAAAACTTGGAAAACATCCGCAGCTCACATCGGGCCAGCGTGGCGAACTACCGTCAAACGCACATACACCCTTAGAAAAACAATAATTTAATAATTTCCAAATTGGTCCTACTGGGAATCGAACACGGGACCTCCTTAACTAGCGCCCACAATACAAAACGTCGGCCACAGGATGTCGTCAAGGGCCGTTAAGGCCCTGGGTACTTCAAAATGTACATAATATGTGAAATAACTCAGACCCAAACAATTATTATCTTTTAATATGAAAATGTCGCATTCAGAGTTGCTGCGCAGTACATTTACGTTTACATTACCATAGGTTATGTACTAGAAGAATACTTTTAAAAATAATGGTTTCGTTTTTCATACCTATTCCAATAACCAAAAAAGTAGGTATTCGTTGCCTGAACCACGGAATATATATTGACGGTTTAGAGCTTTTCCCACAGTAGTTCGATGGGTTTTAGGAGAATATAGAAGTGTTATAGTACATACATCACATGTAACAAACACTTCATGAATAATATTTTAAAATACGTCATCTATAATATTTAATTTTATTCAAAAACCTCGTCAGAATCATTGGAGTTCGCTTCGCCCAGTCCAAGAAGTTGCTTCTTTGAAATTCCGATACGCGATGTCAATGTTGAACTTGTCAATCTGTGGACAGAAATGGGGTAACCATTTTAAGTATTTTAGTTATGTTTCTTTTATGAAAAGGTGAGAAAGTCTAATGAGGTGTCGCTCATTGGTTTTGGTGGTCAATTTGTTTACGACGGCGACGTTTGGTTGACCCGGTATCCTCGTATTGCATTAACACCGATTTAACGGCTATTTGAGAGCGTACAAATTTATACCGGCCCAATTAGTAGCCATTTTAGCACTCGCAAAATGAGAGCTTAACAACAGTGCTTTTTTATGTAAAACAATTTCCCCTGTACTGAGGCTTTAGAGCGATCAAGTACGCTCGAAATTCGACTTAGGGCGCTGTAATTATGTTTTATGATAACAAGTGACGGGACGAACAAGTTATGCGCCTGATAGTAAGCGACTCGCCTGTCCATAACAGTTGCAGTGCCACCTAGAGCTTTAAATCGCAAAGATATGAGGGGCACTGCCACAGCGCCCGTTACCCTGAGACATAAGTTGATAAGTGCCTGTAATTTCACCAGCACCCTTGCCCTTCAAAACCGGAACACAGTAACGGTCACATTACTGCTTGGCGCCAGAAATAGGTAAGGTGGCAGTACTTCCCTGGACGAACACTTTCACAAGGAACTCTACTGCTACTTAATTACGATCTCTACTGCTACTAAACCTATGCTATGACACTTAAGTCAGATTGTTCTCACAGACCACATAAATACTAGTATATATATACATTGGTTGCTAGCCATCGCCGCCGTCAAAAGAATAATTCGAATGACGCTCAATGAATTGCTTGCACTAGTGTCGTATTACAATTAGTACTGGGTCCGAGTGTTGTAATCAAATTATCGATATGTAGAAACTCTGTATTTAGAAACCTGGTTTTGGTTTAGTTCAACATTTTTTTTATTATAGCGGTACCAATGTGTAAACATAAATTGTTTACACGAATTTAAAAGCTAACAATTTTGATTACTTAAATGTTTGGTCCCAAAATTCGCAATAGTTTTCTTAAATTTAAATTTAAGTAAAAACGATGTATTAATGGAAAAAAGGAAATATTGATAGACGAGGTACAGCGTCGATAATTTTACAATGCACGTAAATTCGTGGAGTATCAAATGAAGACTTTATTTTTTTTTTTTAATTTATTTTCCAAAACAAAAATATACATTGGTTCTTAAATCTAACCTACCTACTGCAATCCCTATAATGGGTTTATATGTAGGAGGCTTCAGTCGCTGTCTTGCACAGATTTATGCGCTATGTCTGGCTACTAGTTACTGTATACAAATTAAAAATAAATGACTTAAGCTTACTTTTACATTTGGCTGCATTACTACAATTAACTAGTTTTTGTACAAGGTCCTTGGGTAAGTGGTTTAGCGTGTAAGGGAGCACATATTCCCTGCCTCTTTGACCATATACATTTTTAAATTGTGGTAGGTCATTACGAGGCATGTATGACAAATTACGCAAATTACCTGGTCTTTTTCTTTCTTCCAACTCTTGCAATTGCCTAAAATTTTCGTAGATATTAACCATTTTAATTTTGTCGTATATACTTATAATTTTGCAGTGACCAAGTAATTTAGAGTAGTCATCCCTATATAAGTTTTTAATTTTAGTAGGTGCAATAGTTTTTATAAGACTAATTTGCAATTTGTAAATATCCTCGAGATAAGTTTTGTAGCTATTCCCATAACTACTTAACCCGTACGAGATTACAGAATCCGCCAATGCCAAGTACATGGTTCTTAATGTATTGTATGGAAGCTTGTATCGCAGTATATAAAATTTAGCCAATAATGTACGTAATTTGTCGCTGATTGATTTTATATGTTCTTTCCAGTGAAATTTATTATCAATTATCACACCAAGGTACTTATGATGTTTTGTTGGACTAATTCAATGGGATTACATCCATTACAAATATTTTTTGTGTGTAGACATTGATGGTCGTGGAACAAGATTGTTGGTGGTGTGGTCTTTTGTTTATAAGGCGAAACTATGTGCATTACTTTGGTCTTGTCTGCGTTTATCACCAGCCCAACGTCGTGCGCCCAGCCACACGCAATGTTAAAATTATTCTGCATAGCTTTTTGTGCTGTCCCTATATCGAAATGCGCCGTGAGCATACATGTGTCGTCCGCGAATTGGTACACAGATCCTTCCGTAAACAGGTTACACATTTCGTTTACATACAGCAAGTATTCTGTTGGGGCTATATTTGAGCCATGCGCCGTACCCTGCTCCGTTAGTAGCCAGTCACTGACGCCTCCATCTATGCTGACTGCGGTGTACCGCTTTTTATGGCAGTCCTTGAACCAATCCAACAACGGACCCTGTATGCCGTTATCATACAATTTGTCATAAAGTATGTTTAAATGTAAAGTTTCAAATGCTTTACTGAAATCTATAAACAAGGCTATCACCTGTTTGCCTTCGTTTAAATACCCATTTACTTCGTTGGTGAAGTCTGATAGTAATTGTGTAGTGTTCCGTCCCTTTTGAAACCCGTATTGTTTATTATTTATGATATTATTTGTCTGTAAGTATTTATTTAATTCGTTACTAAAGTATGTTTCTATAATTTTATCTATACAAGTCAGAATTGTTATGGGTCTATAGTTGTTGATGTCAGTGTGTGATCCTTTTTTGTATATAGGTCTTATAGTACCCTTTTTCAAGTGTTCTGGGTAGGACTGTGTATTTATACAAGCGTTTATTAAACGTGTTATTACAGGAGTTATTTCACAAATTACATGTTTTATATCGGATACTCGTATTTTATCGAAGCCCGGGCTTTTTTTATTATTTAGATTTTTAATAATATTAAATATTTTTTCGTTTGTTGCTTTGTGAATTTTCATAGTATTTTGTGGCTGAATGCGGTATGAGTAATCTTTAATTATTGGGTCGTTATAGGTTGAGGTTATTTTTTTAACGTTGTTGGCGAATTCTGTGGCAATCATGTCACACAAAATTTTATTGTTCATTTTAAAGAATTTTGTGATTAATTTGTCTATAGACTGTTCAATTTTTCCGCAAAGTTTATTAATTATACCCCACATTTTCTTAGGATTATTAAAACTATTGCACACTTCTTTCCTTATTTTTTCATTTCTTACTTTATTTATGTGTTTGTTTGTTTTGTTTCCATATTTGTTGTATACAATTCTATTTACCCTGTTGTTGTCATCACTAAGCCATATACCCAACAAGTTGTCTCTAGTCTTACACATGTTTTCTATTCTATCTGTCTTCCATGCACATAGCGATCTCTTACTTGAACTTATTTTTACCTTACGTGTACATTTATTGTAAATTAAACTAAATTGTTTCAAAATAAAATTTAAGATGTCCATTTTTAGCGCAAGACCCCAATCAATTGCTCGAAGATCTTGCCTTAATTTTTCCTCATCTATTGTATTTTCATACTTGCATTGAGATATTGTACCGTGCACCGACCCATCCGATGCGAAACCGGTTATAAAGTGGTCGGCTAGCTGTGTAGTTATCACGGCGGTAGACACGTGACGATCAGTTGTGCTTCGTACGAAGATATGGTCTATGCATGATCTTGTTATTGTATCATTCTTATTTTGTATACGTGTGAATTGGTTAATGCATGATTGTAGACCAAGTTCTACCATTTTGTTGTTGTAATATGTTGTTATGTTTGTTGTTGTTAACAAATTTATGTTGCAGTCTCCTATTAATACGTAGTCACGTCTTGGTGGGTAGGTCGCGATGATACTCGATATTTCGTTAGCAAATCTTGTTTTTTCAGTGTCAGGTGGTCGATACACCGCACATAGGCCGAATACGTAGTCATCATTAGTTAATACCTCCCCTGCTATACATTCGCAATAACATGTATTTGTGGGATGTCTCGTAAAAGTGATACTTTTGTGTATGTATACAAGTACTCCACCTCCTTTTCTAGTTCTCCTTAACTGACTATATAAATCATAATCCGATAGGAAAAATATGAGATTTAATATGAGATTGGAGATTTTGCTTCCCTTATCTTCATGATTCCTATCTCCCTACTTGCTAAATATACGTCACCTTCATCCGCTTGAGTTCTTAGTTTTATCACAGGCATGATTTACATTTGCAGTTTTTGTATTGATTTTTGTAGTTTCCCGCCGGATCCTTTTTAAAGGAGAAATGGCCTGAAGCAGTAACCAGCCAGTAAAAGCTGGGTACCTACTAAATGTAGCACCATTTGCTATAAGCATTTTATGACATGACATTAAATTATGCACATATGAATAACAACCGAAAAATTCATTAAGAAATAAATCATTTGGTTAATCAGGTAATATATGACATGAAACTCAGAGTCGCATTCACAAATTATAGACCACATGTAAATGTGAAAACATTTCTGAAGCATTGTCAGTTATTTTTCGTCAAGTTTTCAGAAAACAAATGTTTCGCTTCTTCGCCTTCGGAAATAAGTATCTTCATTTTCTTGACAAGCTCGTCGACGCTATAGGTGTAGTCATGTTCAGTCAGTTCAGAAAGAGGTAATTGTTGAACAAATATATCATATTTCAGGGAGAATAAAGATTTTTACCAAAAGTTTTTTATCATTGTCTATTTTCGTTTGATAATTTATAACCAATCAAAATTATGTTATCTTAATACTAATGTAAGATTACGTTTCCAAATGTGTGCGTGTGGCGACACCGGTTTTGATACAAATGTTGCTTGATACCGTTTCCATTCTTTTCTATCTTCCGTGGTTGTTCTATACCGAGATCGAAGTTGTGTATAGAAGTTGCTGGGAATCCTTTGAAACTACGAGGAAAGTATTATGCAGCCGGCAGCTATCTATTAACTGCGCACAAGGCTCTTGCAGTGCCACATTTGGCCAGCCGTTCTCTATGGATTCGGATCGTGGACCATAAAAGAAAACCTCAGGAAGAATCTTGAAGCGTTCGAAGTGTGGTGCTATCGTAGAATGCTCCGCATCAGTTGGAGGGACAGAGTCTGCAGCAACCCGAATACACTTGTACTTGACACTATTCCTATGACGGCCAAATACAGTAAAAGTTTAAAAAAAATGTCTGTTGACATATATTATATAATATAATAACACTTGAGATTAAATTTATATATTACCTACCTTAAATTTATTTAAAACGAAGTTGTATAAATGGTTAAATGAAAATAATTTTTATGACATAAACGTAATATTCGACAGGAAATAAGATGTAAGATTTTATCTTCATGTTTAGCATTCTTCATAAATTTCATTTGTAACTTGGCATGTTTGTGACATTCTTATCGTTGTGGTCATTGTTGTGATAATGTAAAATTGGCATTATAACTAGACATTTGCGAGCTATTTAACATATGCAAAACATGTTTGTACCGGCGTTGTCTCTTGTTACGTCTTCTATTCTTATAAAATTAGTTTTTTTGGTATGATACCACGGTATAATACCACGAAGCAAAAAACAAATTATTATTACTGTTAATAATCAGAATAATAATAAAACAAAATATATAAATTTAAATTAAAATTTTCAATTCTTATTCCAATAAAAATACAACAATTCACCTACTTAATAAAGCGGGAAAGACATTTGTAAACTAACTAGTTTCTATATATAAACCTATTTAAGTGGTAGGCTATATATGTATTTAAAGACATAAAGTTGTATGTACAATAGACAATAATTTCAACACAACTAGCATACCGCTCACTCAGTTTATATTCCTTCAATGACGATCGATTTCTGCCAGGTGGTCACATCACATTAACAATGCCGCGCCGGTCGTTCAATAATCTATATAACGCTGTACCGAACCATAGAGAATAGAAAACGAAAAAAAAAAAACTAAAATATTAGAAACCTCCATAAAACATACCTCCTAAACAATCCATTTTATATTTTAAATTAATTTTTAAAACAAAAGCTAAATTAAACTGCATTTGTTATTAATTGAAAGTATATATAGGGTTTTTCAACAAGAACTTTGTTTTGTAAATCAAAATAAAACAATAAATATAGATAGATGACAATGATTCAAATTTTTATTGTATTGAAGAAGTAAGGTTTGACAGTTATTAATACAGAATTATGTCTGATAAATGTCCACCACGACCACAATTACAGATATCGATTCTTTCATCAAAGTTTTTAATCACTTTTTGACAAAATGGTGGGTCCATTTCATTAATCACTTCACAAATTTTGAATTTTAAGGCTGCAATCGATTCGATTGGCTCCGTATCCCCATAAACAATAATCCAGTGTTGTTAAATCACATGATCGAGCTGGCCACTTAACGTTTGAGTTTCGTGATATTATGCGATCGGGAAATTTGGCTTGCAATAAATTCATTGTTTCGGTGGCTGTGTGACTTTTGTCAAAAAGTGATTAAAAACTTTGATGAAATAATTGACATCTGTAACCATCGAGTATATAACCAGAAATAGAGACGAAATAAGGGCCATATATTCCTCGTAACACATTAGCGATACAGCTCTTATAAATATCAACTCTCGTTTACACTAAAATACAGACAGGCCAACTACTGACCTGTGCGTGCATCTCCGTATATTCCAAAATATATTCTGTATTTATTGTAATAAAGATAATATTTGTAACAATGCCGTGCTGTTCTATTCGGTGGTATGGAGAAAACTGCAAAACATCTAATTACAAAACAAACGGAATCACACTTCATCGGTAATTAAATATTAAATACGTAATTTTGCAATTTTCATCCATTATAGCAAAGCTCTAGTTAACAGGTCGATTTGAAGTGAAACAGTTGACACCCGTCAATTGTTTCGAACTCGGGCTAGCCAATCGGAGCTCAGTTGTCACAGTAATGATATGGCAGAATAGTTTTCAAACAAATTAAATAACATTTCGTCTCTATTTCTGGTTATATGCTCGATGTCTGTAACTGTGGTCGTGGTGGACATTTGTTAGATATAATTTTTCATTCATAATTGCCAAACCTTACTTCTTTTAATGCAATAAAAATTTAAATCATTGTCATTTAAATTTATTGTTTTATTTTGATTTACAAAACAAAGTTCTTGTTGAAAATCCCTTTATTTACGCACTTAATTTATATGTAGTGTAATACATGATGATATTTTTGCTAACATATGTAAAAAATATAATGACTACTGCTCTTTCTATCACTGCAGTGTCCCAACGGGGCGATACATATCTAAATCACAAAATTATAAAGACAACCTTATGGCAATGCAAGAAATATGAATATGAATTAATAAATAAGCGTACAGACGAATACCCATGAAATTTTAATGTCTACTCTACAATGACGTCTTTTTTTTATAATAGCACCAACAAGTCGTGCGCCTGGTGGTAAGGCGACACGTCTATCCACAACAGTGCAGTGCCACTCAGAGTTTTAAATCGCAAAGATCTGAGTTTTATATATTTGTATATTACTGAATTGCCACGAAATGAGGCCCTATTTGTACAAGCTTAAAGTTGTAAATGGAAGTTTTATTGTTTCGTTTGATGATTTTCATGAAAGAATATATATAGCTCAAATTTGACGTTGGATTTGATGTTTGATGTCTTCAAGCACTCAGAGAGTGTATTGGAATTTTTTTAATTATACTGCTTTATATACTCTACAATTTCAATTTGTTAATTGTAGGTTTTGCTCCTCAGGTATGGTATGGTATGGTATTACGGGTTGGTGTTCGCAACTCGACGTCCAGGCGCTTCTTTTACTTGTGGTAATATGTATATTGTATTTACATGGAGTATTATAATTATTAATGCAAACACCGGTCACAAAAAAAGAAATAATTATAAGGAAGTCGTGGAGTCATTTCACAAAAAATAAATTAATAACATGGTAGTAAAACATCATAATGTTCATATCGAGTTCTTAAGACTTCGCGGTTGTTGCACATAGGACCTAAAACAATTTTTCCGGATTTAAATCGCGTATATTTGTTTTTTCAAATACACCTTAATATTTAAGTGGTCTGTGACACCAACGTTTCAGGCCCTGTAATAGGTCCCACGGTCATGGTTAACCGAGGTGGTAAAGTTATCAACAAGTTTAGCTAATAAAATAATATTAGGGTAAAGGGCCGGAAAAGTTGGTTTGTTTGAAAAAACAAATATACGCGATTTAAATCCGGAAAAATAGTTTCATTCCCTATCGTAATATTCATTCATTACAATCAATAATACATAGAGTATATACTACCTCTTTATTTAGTCCCGGTATTAATGATTATTTTACGGTAGTGTGTTTAAAAGGAAAGTTTTGTAATTGTAAATAGAAATGCAACTATTTCCTTTTGATGTTTTGCCTTTTCCTTTTACACATCCCCTATTTCAGAGAGATGTATTGGTCAATTTATGTGTGTTACTTGAAGTTATTTTATTCTTTTCTTTAAGCTGAGGACATTTAATACTGAAAACACAGGTTGTCTCGAATTATAAGTCTGGGTTTTGCTGTTGACTTTACCCTCTTTTATATAAACTACAACCTAAGTTCAGATGTTTTAATATTATCAAGTGACAGGACGGACAAGTCGTGCGTCTGATGGTAAGCTACACGTCTGTCTATAACAGTTGCAGTGCCACTCAGAGCTTTAAATCGCAGAGATCTGAGGGGCACTGCCACTGCGTCCGACTGCCTGAGACAAGTTGACAAGTTCCATTTGCCTGTAATTTCACCAGCACCCTTACTCTCCAAAACCGGAATACAGTTGCTTGCTCGATGCCCTAGATGGACTGCAGCGCTACGCCTTCCGTGTTGTCAACAATCCTCATGTAACTGAGCATGCGGAGTCGTTACAGCTTCGCAGAGATATAGCGTCTCTTAGCGTATTCTATCGCCTGTACCACGGTGAGTGCTCTGAAGAGTTATTCAACCTTATCCCTTCCTCTCCTTTCCATCAGCGGACCACCCGTGCCGGACTGCGTTGCCACAGTTGGACGGTCAGTTCAATACCGTCCCGCACTAAAAAGTTTGGCAATTCGTTCTTATGCCGAACCATCAAATTGTGGAACCAACTCCCGGCGCATGTATTCCCTCCCCTCTATAACATCGGGTCCTTCAAACGTAGTGTGAAGAAGCATTTGGCCAGACCGGCAAAATGATAGTGACGGAGTGAAGATATTTGTGTTTTCCATCCGTTACTCTCATCTCTGGACTGTATTCGCACTTTCCATCAGGCGCGGTGCAGTCATTTTGCCGAGTCACAATAAAAAAAAAAAAAAAAAAGTAATGCTGACATTACTGTTTGGCGGCAGAAATAGGTAAGGTGGCAGTACTTCCCTGGACGAACTGTTTCACAATGAGCTCTACTGCTACTAAGCCCACAAAGATAACATTATCTATCCATTAGGTAAATGGTTTCGGTGATTATGAGCCAATAACGTCAGCCCGATGCCCGTGAGTGTGACAAAAACTATTAATAACTGACGGCAAGCATACATCACGCGAGCAACCAAGCAAAAAGCAGCGATAACCTAGTTGATAGGATACTGGTCATACATGGAAGTGGTCCTGAATTTGATACCCATGGGGGACAACTGTTTATACTCTAATCGAAACATCTAACTTAAGACAAACTTAAAACATCTAACAAGCCCAAATGGCTTTAGTTGATTCCGTGTGACAGTGAAAGTGATGAATCAATCACTTTGAAAAAAATAAAATAAAAAAAAAAGTAAAATTTGGGTTGAACTTCAACTGATAAGTAAGTATACGGCGCGAAAACACGATTGCTAAAAATTTTCACGATAGAAAAAAAATACAAACTTACCTCGAAATTTTACGAGAAAACCGCTGCATTCAATACTTTTTTTACCATACCGATGATTTTTTTATATTAGCTTAACTAAATAGAACACGTAGTATAACTCTATACATTTTTCGAATTGATTTAATTCTGTTTGTAAAAAAATTAATTGTGAAATAAAGGCAGTGTCTCTTACGCTCGACCAGCGCAATAGATCCGATTCAGTACGGGAAAAATACGGGAAAAAGGGTTTGCATTGCAAAGAATTGCAACAACCTGCAGCCATGGGAGTCAAATCTGTTTTCGTGGTATCGTCATTCGCGTAATCGGCATTTGCACTCTCGTAGTACACGCCCAGGTGCGAGATGATCGTGACGATTTGTATGTATGTATCTATGTATCTAATAACAATTTGTTGAAGACTAAATAGCAATTGTAACAAAGAAAAAATGAAATAAGACACGGAAAAGAATACTTTGTGTGAGAAATTACTAATTTATGAAAAAAAGAGGGATTTAATAACCGCGAAACATACAATGTTTTTCATCACATTTACGAGGAAGTACAATTTCTTGTATAAATACATAATATGGTTCACAATACAACAATCATGAATTTTGCAAATGGCGGGTTTTTTGGTATTTTTTTTTCAACAGATGGCCAGCTAACTGGAAGAATTTTCATAGATGATAAATACAACTCAAGTACGGCTCGAATGCACACAGCCATAGAATATAGCTCAAAGTTGACGTTGGATTTGAAGTTTGCTTGAAGATATTCAAGCACTTAGAGAGTGTATTGGAATTTTTTAAATAAAGAAAAATTGCAAAATTTCTATACAGTAAATAATTAAAATCATTCCATAAGAAATTTTAATAATAAATTCTGTTTTGTTATTATTTTAGGCGATGTTTTAATTTCGAAAGTAAGTAACCTCCTTGTTTGAACTTGAACCTGACAGTAAGGAAGTATGATGTGCTACAAATAAAAAAGCTCCTTACCAACCATGACTGTAATGGGAAGAAAAAAGGTCTGAGGATTTTATTACCCGCATTATAGTCAAGCTCTACTACTTGTAGAGCTCCTTGAGAAAAAGAGTTCTTCCAGTGAAGTACTTTACCTATTTCTGCCGCCAAGCAGTAATGTCAGCATTACTGCGTTCCGGTTTAGAAGGGTAAGAGTGCTGATCAAATCACAGGCACATGGAACTTGTCATTTTGTTTACTTCTGTGGTACTTATGTTAGTAATATTCGTATACCTAAATGGTGCATCATAGAAAAACTTCTACAAGTCTATACTTGTGGACTTCATGCAAACTGTAGCAGCGCGGCGTATAACTGTGCATGCCTGCCGCCCGTCGTCGTCGTGTACGGACGAAGACATTCGCATATCTTGTTTTGCACTCTCATCAACTTATGTCCCAGAGTGACGGGCGCAGGGGCAGTGCCTATAGGAACTTTGCGATTTAAAGCTCTGACCGGCACTGCAACTGTTATGGATAGACGTGTCGCTTACCACCAGGCGGAGTACTTGTTCGTCCCGCCACTAAGTATCATAAAAAGAAGTTAGCCACCGTGCAATCATACCATTTGCGGGCGAATGTGATGAAAAGTATATATAACCCAACATTTGTAGACAACGGATACATTGTCCTTGCTTTTTCATTCTGCCATAGTCCGTAATAGGTGCAATAAGCAAGTGGTGATTTTGCAATTAGTCTATCGTATTTCGCAAGATATCTTTGCATTGTTAATGCGCTATTCCTATCCCAACCATTGTCGGAACGCTGCTCTTTTATTCAACAGGGTATTCCAGCAATTATCAAGCTTTAAAGACAGCTAAGAGAGAGAATTCTTACTTTAAACAATATTACATTTATTTTTAATGGAATCTCGAATACGGCACGTATATTACTGAATAGATGAAATTAGACCGCCGCCGCGGTAGAAAATGCAAAATCAAAACAATCTTACACATTATTTATTATACTTGAAATAGTCACATTGGTTAAACTCTACCGCTCATTCGTAAGGCAGATTTCCCTCAGAAGAATGAGCAAGAAACTCTAGGGATTGCTCTTTGTAAATAACATTTGTACGCATTATACATTTACAATATATTTTTTTTCGTTTTCAAACATCAGAGATCGAGACTACATCCATGAGCTAAACGGGTTATTACCACGGATTTTTATCATCCAAGTACGCAGAAGTTGTATAATAAATAACTTTAGTATAAAGTCTTTGTTTCACTATACTTTTAAACCTCCTGAATGGCAAATTTTGTATATCAACCGGAATCTTGTTATAAAAGCGTATACATTACCCCTTAAATGAATTTGTGACTTATATTATGACGACTGTCAAGAACAGGTAGTTTATTTTTATTCCTCGTATTAATGTTATGTCTGCATTGACTTACAATTATATGGACGTCGGGTCCGCGCTAAAAAGTGTCCGCACTTGTAAGGCGCTAAAATCGTATACAGAGCGCCAAACTCCGCTTTAGTCTTCATTTATTCGACTATACGATACTGCGATGACATTACAATTTAAATTTCGAATAGGTTGACTTGGGACATTTTTTTCGTGGTTTTTGTATTAGACCCGTCGTCTATTTATTTGTAAGTCAATGTATGTCTGTTACTATTTTTCATAAAGAAATTACTATTCCTCCCAACATAAATTACATTTTCGTGACGCTAGTATAAGAATGTTAATTTCCTTAAACTTGTCTATCAAAACGCATGTGTCTTTATAACATACACAATCTCACTTAATTAAAACTCGGAAGCTTTATTACCCCCTCTTTAGACAGGGGACTGTCCCTGTGTCGCACCGCTTTTTAATCCAAGGATTTTTTTAAATTTATTATCCAGAGGACTTAACTTTATAAGTATGTATATTCATCCAGTTTCTAAGTAGTATGTTTTCTTACCTCCTTGCAAGGTATTAATGATTCGCCATTATATTGAGTGGCCTCGGATCCTCGGCGCGTGGCGCCCCATTTTATTTATTGAGCTGTATTGATTCTAGATAATTCGATGAAATTACTCTAACATTAGTGTAATTCGCGAGTTGATAACTAGGCCTCAGCTAACAACAACAACTTTTCTGTGATACTTCTACGAGTTTCAATTTCAATGCGTGTTACGTAAATCTTGTGTTTCTTATTATGGTTGGTTTTAATTAAAAAATAATAATGATGTTTTATTTTATACATCATAACTAAAATATTTATATGTCTAATTCGAAGTTACACAATAACAAGATTATCCTGCCTTCTAAATAAAGTCCGACCGAAACTGGTTTTCCGGCCGAATCCGATACCGAAACCGAATGTTCGGCCGTGACTTCAGTTTCGGCTGAAACCGAAACTCACGTGGTGAAGTATAAAATACCTTTATACACTGAATTTTGATGCATTTTACCCATTATTATACAATAATTACAAGAAATGAAAGCACTGTATATTTTGTTGTAATCATTTATTCACTAACTGGTACTGTTTGCGTGCATGCGTTATCAAATGACAACTCAAGAGTGGCTTCATAAAAAAATGTCAACACGGATGTAAGGTTCCTTATAATGACCCATTCATTAGATTGAAAGGAATCAACCTTACCATGTTCAACACAGTATAAGTTTACTGCATTTTTTTTGTTCCAAAAGTCTTTGTAGCATTAAATACGTGCTGTTCCATCTCACATCAATGTCTTGCACCAAGGCATGTACAGGCAATCCGCATTGTTTTTGACATTCCGTCAATTTCCTGGTTGTTGGCTCACTGTGATGAAAATGACCCACCATTTTTCTACATATCTTTAACAGGTCTTTTATTACGTCTTCTGAAAGTAGAGCTTGTTTTATCACAAGCTGGAGCGTATGAACACATCCTATGGATTAATACTGATCATGTCCGTGTAATGTTTGTTTTTTTGGTTCGTAGCTTCCTAAAGAATACGACTTGCTACATATCTTGCAAACAGCTTTTGATGTATCACTGATACTTTTGTCGAAGTACTGCCAAATCGGATTTTTTTCTCTTAGTGACATTTTAGTAAAATGTCACTAAGAGAAAAAAGTAGTAGTAATCACAATTGTAATTTGTTTTTTATTTATTTTATTTAATGTGTGTGTGTGTGTGTGTGTGTGTGTGTGTGTGTTGATATTTTTGTAAATTTTATTGCAAATATGAGAACTAAACATATGAAAGAATTGTTTAAAGAATGCTTTTTTGTGAGATTCATTAGGATAAATTACATGAATAATGACTTATTCATGTAATTTATAATTTGTCACAAAAAACTTTTTTTTTAATCTTTGGTTTTGGAAAATCACTTCATTATTTACAAAGTGTATCGAATTGAAAGTCGCTATTAGGAATTAAAATTACTATGATACGGGATTAGTTGATGGGCTGCTTGTTCCAAATCTCTGTGGCGGCACAAATTGCACGTTCGGCTTCCGGTTCGATTAGGCACGTAAGACGTATATATCACAGCCGATTGTTATATTGCTTTATAGCACATTGAGTCTAAACATTTTTTGGATTTGTATGAATTAAATAACTGTATAATACATTGCACTTATGTGCGGCGTATACATTTGTTTTTTATGATACCTAGTCACGGAATGAACAAATCATGTGTCTGGTTGATAAGCGACACGTCTGTCCATAACAGTTGTAGTGCTACTCAGAGCTTTAAATCGCAAAGATCTGAGGGGTATTGCCACTGCGCCCATTACCTTTAATATAAGTTGACCAGTTCAAAACTGCAAACGCAGTGAGCATACTGTTTGAGGCAGAAATAGGTAAGGTGGCAAATATTCCTTGGAGGAATCTTTCACAGGGATCTCTATTGCCTATTAAGTATAAATTGTCATCTCGATTCGTATTTTTAACCAACTTCAAAAAAGCAGGAGGTTCTCAATTCGACTGCGTTTCTTTCGTATGCACATATTATGTTAGGCGATTTTAATCCGGTCTCGCGAACTTTCCGTTAACCGATTTCAATAAAACTTGGTAAATAGATGCAATTTCACGAGCTTGAGGTTGGTTTTTTAATAAAAAAGTTATAATTATCCTTATATCAATTTTTCGGTCTCAAAATAAAAAGACATCGTACATTCTAAACAAAAGACTGTTATAATTCGCACCTCCATCAAAATACTAACCTTCATTTCACATCCAACCTTAGACGTAATGGAATAATAAATAAATATTAGACAACACCGCGTTATGTTGCTCTTATCCCAACGTAATCAACTAAAGCACTTGTGTTATGGAAATCGGAAACATTGACGGTATCACGAACACCCAGACTCGAGACAATATAAAAAGTTACTATCCTACATACCGGGGATCGAACCCGTTACCTCAGAGATGGCGACATTACCAAAATCGGAATGCAAACCACTCGACCACGGCGGTCGCCAAAATATAATACATATTTAACATGACCGCTTTGAGTGGGACAGTCCCGCTTTTAAGCTACGTGTCCCGCTGTCCCCAAAAGACGTGAAAATAAATCTAATATAACGGCGCAAAAGTGAAGTGTCAAATAAGCCTTGTTGCCCGGTGATTTTAGTTGTGCGTGCGTCATCGACCACCAATCTTCGATGGCGTCAGTACTATACGTGCATTGTTTTTGGCGGTGATGTGCGGTTGGCGGCGGCTGGAATAGATTTAAAATCTAAACCTCGAGTATTAAAGAAAATTAGCTCATCCCTAAAAATATGTTAAGCTAGCCCATCAGACCACACAAAATTAGTTCTTTTTTATTTTTGATCATGAAACATTTTTAGTTCTTTAAAAAAAAAATTAACTATTAAACATTTTCTAACCGTCATGAATATGTGTTTAAAAGACGGAAAGAATATGCGGTCACGTTATACATATTTCATCCATTTGTTTCTTATAATCTCAGTGCAGAGTACTAAAAAAACCGACCTTAAAAGTACGTGGAATTACATATAATTACCAAGTTTTAATGAATTCGGTTACCGGAAAGTACGTAAGCCCGGATTCATCCCCTAGTTCGCAATTATACGGGACTTGATACAGGAGATAATAAAAATCGTTTCTCACTACTCAAAGTATATTAAGAGAGAAAAACGCCTTGAATTGGAGAATAGCAAAAAAACATTTAGGCGCTATTTATAAAAATGAATCTTCATGCGTGAACAGCCACCCTCAGAAGCGGATGATTTTCTTCAAAATTAAATGGGAGCACTAGGGAGGTACCATCTTTCCAACAAAAAAAAAATCATGAAAATCGGTTCTCAAATACCGGAATTATCGCGTAACATAGATACAAAATAAAACATACAGTCGAATTGAGAACCTCCTCCTTTTTTTTGAAGTCGGTTAAAAATAAGGTCATTAAAGAGGCGTACATTTTTAAAATTAAACAATCAGTAAGTAGCTGCAACAATAACAATACATCTATGTCACAATTTTGCTCAGCTACTCACTCAATATAAAGTGTATACGAATTCCGATTTCCCCAACGACAAAAGCCATATAAATAGCCTCAAGATCGTTTATTATGCCGCCAAAGACCACCAAAGGAAAATAGAGAGCCGAGTTTGTAACAGAAACAAGCACAAGTCGGTATGTATCGAAGTTAACAGTTTATTGGCGACGTGTTTGCCCGCAAATACGATTTCGCGGGGACGTGACTTTGCAGCTTTAAACTTACTTCTGTAGGGTGACTACGATTGTTCTGTATGAAACCGTCTACTCCAGATCAGATTATGAAATTCTGCTGTTAAACATAGCCTTGCCGAAAAGTTTTCCATTGTCAACACACAGGCTGGTTATTGATGGATCATGATAAGATACTTAGACGTTAGTTTTTTACGCTGCATCTCGACAGCGATTGTTACGTGACACTTCTTTTTGTAATTAATAATAGTTAAACACATTTACATCGCTTAGAATTACAGATTTGTGCTTTTTGCAGTGGAAGTCCTAGTCACTCTTTCAGTGCGCCTATATGAAGCCCTCAGGAACGGGATGAGTGGCTTCGGCCAAGGAATAAGCTTAACCACCCAAAATGGAACCCTAGCCATTGTCCTGCGCTTGTGGAAAATGCGCCAGGGCGAGGTTTTCAATGAAATTTTCCACATGCAACTAAGTGAAAGTAAAAAAATCTATTAATTTCTTTCCACGCACAATTTGCCGTCATGTGGCGGGACGAGCCGAGCAACTTCATGCGCCTGGTGGTAAGCGACAAGCCTGCCCAGAACAGTTGCAGTGCCATTCAGAGCTTTAAAACATAAAGATCTGAGGGGCGCTGCCAATGTGTCACACACCCTGAAACATAAGTTGATGAGAGTGCACCACAAGTTTATGCGAATGTCTTCCTCCGTACACGACGACGATGGGTGGCAGGCATGCACACATATACGCCGCGCTGCTACAGTTTACATGGAGTCCACAAGTATAGACTTGTCTTATTAATAACAATAATAATAATATCTTTTATTCTTTCATATTCATCATGGGTAGATAAGTACGTAATCGTAATAATATTGGCACAGTATTGATGTTATATAATTTTTTAAAGTTTTTCTATGATGCACCATTTTGGTATACGAATATTACTAACATAAGTAAAAAAATAAGTACCGACATTGACAGTGTAAAATAAAAGAAAATTCAAGTATTACATATTATGTGTATTATACAGGGTGGAAATTTGTAATGCCACTTGAAAGGAAAGTACGTTAAATACTGGAGATAGAAAATTTAATTAAAGGAAACATTCCTTTATTGTTAAAAAGAAATAATACTGCATTAAAAGATTTTCGAAAATTGCCACACGCGGGAATCGAACCCGCTAAAATCTTTTGAAAAATGCACCCTGTACTTTTACTAAATCAATCAATAGGGTCAATTAGAGTTAGAGGATAAAATCTCTCTTACAAACCATGAAATCTGGAGTTATAAATTCAGTGGGTCAAGTTAAAGCACTTTTACTGAAAGGTCCTTCAGAGTACTTGTTAATTATCGTTGACGTCATTCGTCCATTAAAATGACGAAGTACTATTTAGATAAGAAGATTGCAATTTGCACATGTTTGTAATGCAGACTTTTGGTCAGTGGCATGAGGTAACTTAAATATGGAAAGTTTCATCACCAGATCTCACCCCTTTACATTTTTTTGTGGGGATATGTTAAAAATCAAATTTACCTTAAATCCTATGCGAGTGTAAACAAGTTGAAGGCTGAGGTTCAGAAAACGATTTGTAATACAATTCATCACAACACGTTATTAAAAGTTACTCAAATTGAATTCGTTAAAAGATTTAATTTGTGTATCCAAGAAAATGGAGTTTATTTCGAGCAAGTTATTAGTTACATTGCCATTTTTTTCGTTTTATTAAAATACGTTAAGATTTCATGGTATTTTTTTTCATTTAATTAACCAATTTTGTGAGAGAGATTTTATTCTTATAATTAACCCTATCGATCGGTGCAATAAAAGTGCGGGGTGCATTTTTTTCAGATTAAAGCGGGTTCGATTCCTGCGTGTTGCTAGAAATTTTCGAAAATCTATGAATGCAGTTTTATTTCTTTAAAAAAAATAAAGGAATGTTTCCTTTAAGTAAAAATTTCTATCTCCAGTATTTAGAGTACTTTCCCTCCAGGTGGCATTACAAATTTCCACCCTGTATAAAACCGGTGCAACACTTTTTCTAAGTAGAGCTAGTTTACGGATCTTTGTGCTTATTAATAATATTAAATATTTATTAATAATATTTGGAAGATGTACAATCATTAGAAGATAAAAATTTTGCAATAAATTGTTCGACACGATTGAAATAAGGCCCAAAGACAAGTCAACTCCGTATAATCGGCCGTAATGCAAGGCACCACCATTTGACGTTTCTATTAAACCCCGCCATATTGTTTCCATAGACGACGACAAGTTCGAGAATCTTTGAAAACCGTATTTTAAGTTTTGTTAATTTTTCCCGTAGATATCACTAACTGACGTTTATTTCAAATCAATGGCTACTACGTTCTAGTCACAAAACAAAGTTGTGTCCTGGGCTTACTTATATGAAGTGGAAAAAATATATTTCATTATTAAATTTCATTCTTTGGAAATGTTTTTTTTTCGCAATGATTTTTTTATAATACGAGTACTAAGTGCCGGGACGAACAAGTCGTACTTCGGTCGTAACCGAACATAACATTTGCAATGCCACTCAGAGCTTTATATCGCAAAGAACTTAGGGGTACTGCCATTGCGCCCGTCGCCTTGAGACATAAGATGAAAAGTCCCACGTGCCTCTAATTTCACCAGCACCCTTGTCCTTCCGAACCGGAACACAGTAATGTTCACATTACTGACTGGCGGCAGAAATAGATACGATGGCAGTACTTCCCTGGACGAACTCTTTCACAAGGAGCTCTGTTGCTACGAAAATAAAAGTAATATTAATAAACACTATAGTCTTCTTCGGTTCCGAGTGGATAAGAAACATTAGCAACGACTGAGTCTCGTCTGAGGGGAGCGTTAGATATTGGGTTTTCGTCTCGATAGTTGCGCAAACACTTCCAGAAAGTCAGTTTGTCACCCATTCGTTCCAGAGCTCCGGCAAAGCCGAGCAGATGTCATGTCGCCGGAAGGCAGGGAGGCGTGAAGAGTCTCCAGGATATTATCTTTTTTTTTAATATCAAGTGCCGGGACGAACAAGTCCTGCGCCTGGCGAAGGAACTGTACAAGATGCCCCCTGTCCCGTTCGACTACGTCGATGTTACTAGGCTGCTGAAGAACCATTACCTCCCTGAAATCGAGACTGACCGAATTACGGCGCCAATAAGAGGCTTCGAATAACACCATAAGTGAGCTGCGTGCCCCATGTTGCGTTATTAGCAATGTTGCTTCGGTATGTACGTTATCAGAAACCTCTAAACACGCTTTGTGGGGCGCAAATCGCGTCCTTTGGCACTTTCGAGTCTATATATATATGGATGCGTCACCGATCGCTGCTGCGACCGTGACTGATGCTCCGCGCGCCACTGTTCGCCCTTCGTCTTCTCCGGCGGAAACATCACGCGTGTGCCCTCCAACCTCTGCTTCTATCAGCGCATCCGTTACATCGAAACCCAAGCGCCGGCAGTCTGCTAAGGCAAAAAGTAATCCCAGTGTGCCTGTCTCTGAAGGTGCAAAATCACAGAGGTAAACGAACCGGTGCACAGCACCGACAAGTCCGAATTTTCTGCTGCGTCTGGCCATACGGACGGCGATGCTGTACCTGTCGCCACTGCATACCCCTTTATTGGGCAGTACTAAATAAAGCATTTAACATATATTTGTGGGTTTAGTTAAGTAAGTATGAGGTTCTAGATAACATTAAAAATAATTTTAGAAAAGTTTGTTTTTATTGAATATTTTAAGGGGGTGGCAACGTAGTTGCCAATAACTGTATGCGTCACATGAAAAATAAATAAATAAATTAGAAATAAAAATTCAAATAAAGTAATTTTACATTTAAGAGTCATATTTTTAATAAATTGCGTAATATTAGGAATATCAGTGTAACATTATACACAAAAGATCTATGTCAAAATTATGGCATATTTATCGAGAATCGGTAAAAATCAAAATTACTTATCCTAATAAAAAAGGACATACGAAAATATAAATGTTGACATTATTGCTGTTGTGATTTGTGAGCTGCTTGAAATACTCAGGGCTTAAACGATACGAGTCAAAGAGGACAGTACACTTTCGGATGGTACTGAAATTGTTGAATTAGACACATATGTAGACGTCTCGCAATCATCGGAATCGTAGTCGCAAATGTTATCTTCAGAATTAGATTCGTCGGGAAGCTCTAAAGCCAAACAGATGTCTTTAAGAGTAAGTTTCTTCGCATGTGCCATTTAAAAAAGATAGACTACAATAAGTCATTGGCAAGTATTTTGCCACAACAATAACGTAGTTCCAGGCATTGGCAAGTTCGAATTTGATATATGATAAAATCCAAAACCAGTGATATATTTCCGCCGAGGTTATATTTCCGCCATTTTGCACAAAAAAATTAGAAATTAATAGTCAACGACTATTGGTATCATACGTGTATCATATTATAATGTTTTTAATACATTCAACTTCCTGTCCAAATGATTGGTTAAGCAAATCACTTCCGCTTGGCGCGAAATTTAGGAAATTTCTTTATTAGTTGACAACTATTTTGCCAATGCCCAATAAAGGGTTATATTCTACGAAGTCTGAGGAGATAGTAGAGTACACCAGACTAAAAACTAAATACACAAATACACCCTGAGGGTCGAGCAGTTGAAGTCCTGCCACAATATGAGTATAAAAGGCGTAGCGCTTACCACCAGGCCGACGATTAGGTCGTCCTGTCTTGGTCTTGGTCTCATAAAAAAACTTATTTGTACATACGAGCCTATGAACCTAGTGTACGTCTTTGTGCAATGCTGTGTGTCACCCACGTGCGCCAATGCGGATTGGTAACTCTGCATATCTTTGAAAAATTTGCATACATTCTCTGACATGCAAGTTTTCCGTCTTTCTTTTTAAGTGGCTATTATTACATATATTGTAGATTACATATACAAGGTGTTACAGAAAGAGTGTACTCGTAAAAATGATTGATCATCTATGCTAAATTTATCCATATAAAACCTAAGTCCATTTCCAATTTAAAAAGATATTGTTAGGTGTTGATTGAGTGCTTCAAGTAGATGTAAATTCACCATAGATTTTTTTAAATAAATAAATAATATCTAAATAAATATTAGACAATGTCATATACGTTGTTTTGATCCCAAAGTAAGTAAGTAAAGCACTTGTGTTATAGAAATCGGAAACAACGACGGTACTACACCCAGACCCGAGACAATATGGAAAAGTTAGTTTTTTACATTGATCCGGCCTGGGATCGAACACGGAAAATCAGAGATTGCGACACTATGTGAACCGGTCTTCTTCTTCTATCTTCTAAAAAAAACCTCAAATTGTGGCAGTGAATGGCTACGAATCAAACACTTTTTTTTTGCTAAATCAGGTGTGACTCAGGGATCTCATCTTGGACCAATACGTTTTGTAATGTTCATTAATAATATAACTACGATAATAAAACATAGTAATGCATTACTATTTGCTGACGATTCAAAATTGTATCGCACAGTTACGAGTTCTTCTGATGCCGTATTATTGCAACGAGATTTAGACAATATTACTGTTGGGTGCAATAATAACGGAATGTCACTGAACGCGCCAAAGTGTCACACTATAAGCTTTACGACCAAGCGCAATCTTATTGTACTTTACTCATATAATATTAACAGTGTGATACTAAAGAAGGTAGATGAACTTAGGGATTTGGGAGTTGCGCTTGAGTGTGGGCTAAAATTTAAAACCCATATAGATAACATTACAAGAAGAGCGGCACAACTGCTGGGTTTCCTGAAGAGTAACTCAAAAGATTTCAAATCAGTGAAAACAAAAACTATACTTTTTAATACTCTTGTTCGGAGTCATTTGGAATTCGCCAGTGTAGTGTGGAACCCAGTCTACTGTGCTCCCTCACAAAGACTTGAAAATATTCAGCGTGCGTTTACAAGACAATTAGCTTTATTTCTCGTCGAGTATATCGCATAGACATACATACATATGTTCAGAGATTACAGTACTTCAAAATAAATACGCATACGCCGAATATTGTTTGGCCTCCTATTTTTTCATGGTATACTAACTAATACAATAAAATGTTGCAATATTCTGAACCAAATAAATATTAACATACCTCATAAATACCCCCGTCATAAAATAACCAAAATATTTAATGTACCACGATGCCGGACTAACCTAGCTCTGCACAGTCCACTACCTAGATTATCCTCTACTTACAACAAAATTAATGTTCGAATAGATATAGAAATTTTTGATTATTCTCTTCTCGTAATGCTTTCAAAAATAACATTCTCGAATCGTTTCCCCAGTAATTTCATAAGTTCTTTGTTGTTCTTTTTGTTGCTTATTATTATTTTATTACATTAAATGCTGTGTACTTCTGTAATAGGTAGACATATAAGTACAATAATAATGTAAAGTTACACTATTATCTAAGAGCATATGTACTAATGTTGATGTACCTTATCTATAAAATAAATAAAGTAATTACACGTTAACGTTCTTATAATAACAGTGATAAAGTTCGATGGGTGACTGACGACGAGCGACCAAAGGTGACCGTACAGTATATGCAAAAGTTTCGTTTTCTGAGTGTAGCATTCCATTTGACGGCTTCCGGCTTCTTTACGAATAACACACATGGAATCGTTTTTTCGATAACGATTTTCTGAACAAAAGGTGTGCGTTAGAATTGGACTATTAAATTTGAGGGAACGATGAATCGATTCGTTGATAACTCGTCCGCCCAGGCGTATCGTAATTTAGACTGGTTATTTTATAGCCTTTATTTCAAGGTCTTTGGAAATAAGCTTCTAAATAATCCTATATTCTTTCTCACGCGCTGTACTAATACTTTCATAGCGTTCTTTGCCAAGCCACTACATCGTCATCTACGTCTGCATCAAGTCATAGGGTCGTATTCCAGAACTCTACTCAATGCTCAAGACAGGACATGAGCAGACTTGAGTATGATTTCAAGCACTGGAAATACGACCCTAATGGCAAGGACTGGAAATCATACTCAAGTCCCTGCCATTAGGGTCGTATTTCCAGTGCTTGTGTTTCCAGTGCAATCCAAACTTGAGCATTGAGTAGAGTTCTAGAATACGACCCTAAGTGTTAAACCTTATGTCTCAGGGTCACGGGCGCAGTGGCCGTGCCCCTCAGATATTTGCGACTTAAAGCTCATAGTGGCATTGTAACTGTTATGGACAGGCGTGTAGCTTACCATCAGGCGCCCCACTTGTTCGTCCAGTCACTTGATGTTACAAAAAAAGTAGCATTCCAAAAGACAGGAACACGCAACTCTTCTAGTTTTATTGCGTAATTGCTTACTACAGTACTCACAACAAGATACGGGTCACACTATTATACCGGTTGTCCATCTTTAACAGGGCGTATAATGAAATGACAAGGTTTTGTAAACGCGCCTTGGGGCAGTTCCGGTCCGTTGGAGCTAATGTAAACCGGTCGATTTGAATGTAAAAGCAGCGCTTTCGTTACATTTTCCGAGTGAACGGATCATCATTAATCATTGGCGACCGTCAACCGCGTTTGGAACACACGCTGTGATCGAGTATGTAGTGCGCCTATTTCACGCACTTGAAACCACACACGTACGTAACTGAAATTTGTGGAATTGAGAAGTCAAGATTTGTATTAAAAAAAATGCTGAATGGACCTTAATGCGAATAATGTGATTATTTAATTAATTAGATTAATAATAATAATTCTTTATTGCACAAAGAAAAAGCACATGAAACACAAGTTACAAAGGACATATACAAAGGTGAGCTTATCTCTAGAAGAGATCTCTTCCAGCTAACCCTAGTCGTGGTGTAAAATGAAGTCTGCGGGACTAATTTTTGTACAATAAAATTAAAGTTTAAATGTGAATAAAAAAAATATATAAATGATGATAATACATACATATGACAGACATACACACCTATATGAACTTTATATACATAAATACATACATAAGCAGAATATATCGCACTGCTAATACAATAGTGTATTAACTCAAAATGTGAATTTATTCAATATAGCTGAAAAACGAATTACTCAGTTCTCATGAAAAAATATTATAATTTATATATAGGTTAAAATTTATTAAACATCTGAACAGTTTCCTACTTGCCAAATAGAAGTATATTTAAAAATAAGAGAAAAACAATTTCATATTTTTAATTAAGGACTGTTTTGTTCTGAACTAGCTCACAAAACGTTTGTCTCATTCTGAGTTTAAGTAGACATATTTTAATGGTTACTTACAATATTCTAAAGACAATTTTATTGACATGTAGAGAAACAAATTTTACGTTCAGAAATGGTATAATATTGAATTTCACATTTTTTGAGTTACATCACCATTGCAATAGCAGTGCGATATATTATAATCTAAACAAATTACTAGTTTATATATATGTTACTGATTAGCTATCTAACGCGTTCGACAGGAAGTGCTCTTTTAATTTGTGTTTGAAAGATGCCACCGATGGACTGTCACGAATGCCAGCAGGCAGTTTATTCCACATACGAGTTGCCATTACCGTGAAAGAGTTGTGGAAGAATTTCGAGTTGGATTGGGGATATAATAGTGATCGAGTGTGACGGGCACGTTTTGGGCTTTGTTATACTTAGTTAATTTTTAATAATTAATTATAACAAAACAGTGGAGTAATTTCACAAAAATAATTGTCATTGTGTTGTCATGGTAGTCAAACATTGACGACGACGACGAATTGTGACGTTCAAAAAACTTAAAACTTACATTGATTACCGTGACGTCTTAAGTCAGCTGCTGGTAGCCGTAAAGGCACCCGGCTAAGTGAAAAAATAGATTTCTCAAAGAGGGCGTTACGGCAACCACCATATACAAAAATTCGTAAGGTTCGCTATTTCGTTCCGTGGCTTAGTAGGCATAGCGTCTGGCACGGTTTGCTGAAATACGTTGGTTCGAATCCGGTTGGATCGAAGGAATTTACAAAATTATTAATTGCGCATTATTATGATTTTTTTATAAATTAAATAGACCACTACGTAGCCCAGGAGCAAAACTAGGATCTACGATGCAACGAAGCTAAAGATACTAGAGTTGTGTGTACTCGGAAACACAGCGGCAGGCAAGGAATTCCATTTCTGGGCTGTGCGCATATAACAAAATGACGAAAAGACCTGAAGGGAATATAGACCAAGTAAGGACGACATCCCGTCGTATGGCTGGATGTCCGATAAAAGTAAAATTAAAAGGGGGTGGGCAAGATGAGCTAACGGAGCTCTATTTTGTGCTATTTAACTAAATAGAATATAGACATTTTGTGCTATTGTCGCTAATTATTATTATTATGCTGTAACGCCAACCTTATCCCATAGTTACTTCCATAATTTGTAATAAAAATATATAAAATAAATAAACATTTAGTAGCAGTAGAACTCCTTGAGAAAGAGTTCGTCCAGGTAAGTACTGCCACCTTACCTATATCTGTCGCCAAGTAGTAATGTCAGCGTTTCTGCGTTCCGGTTTTGAAGGGTAAGGGTGCTGGTGAAATTACAGGCAAATGAGACGTTTCAATTTATGTCTCAGGCTGACAGGCGCAGTGGCAGTGCCCCTCAGATCTTAGTGATTTAAAGTTCTGACTGATAATGGACATTCGTGTCATTTACCACCAGGCGCACGACGCACTTGTGCGTCCCGTGACTTGGCAACATAAAAAAAATTACAATATTTTCACCAAACTGTCTACCATACGTAGCGACTATGGTGACAGTATTTTGAGATAGTACTGAGTAATATCTCTTTGAGTGTTATAAAAAAATGTTTTTGTTTATAGCCCCGCACCAGGGAAACCCCGTATCGCGGGTCCCATGGGCACACACAAAGGTAAATAACCACAAACTACACCCAAACTCACGAGATAAATAAATGTAGGCCATACAATTGTTTCTCCCGGCCCGGGAACCATACCCGGTACCTCTGCGTGCCAGTCCAGCATGGTAACCGTTCGGCCACAGACGCAATTATGCAATATTATTATCAGCGGTCGGTGTAACTAGCGTGATGTGACTTATGTTTGTCTACATTCACTACATTTCGGCAATCACATGCACGACTAAACAATTCATATATATTTAGAAAGACTTTTACAAGATTTGAACTTTTGATTTAAGCGATTGTCCATTCGTAGCTTGACAATCTAAGCCGAACTATGCTGGAAAATTTGATAAATATGTGACGTTTGTTCGCGTCGTTTGCAATATATCGGTCAGGAATGACAGCTGCCTCACTATTGCATAAAGACTTATGCACACAATTCAATGGCCACTATAGTCTGACCTAAGTCGCGCATTTGATCCAGCCAATCAAGGTGAATGCTTAAAGCTCAAGCCGCGTTGGTATACGAATCTGTGATGAATAGTTTCGCGTCAATTATTGATGCGAGGTCGTTTTACTAATATTTATGTTTAGTAGTTGTTGTGTAGTTACACTGTGGACGAGTTATGGTTGCGATTCAAGTTTAAATTACACATCGATTGCTTTCACTTACCATCGACGGAGTAAAATATAAAATAGTATAATAAATACTAGTACTTCTAATCTTTAAAGTATTGGCAAAAACACGGAAGAATAAAACGATGGAAGTGCCATAAGCCTCGATTACTATCAGAAACGCTGCCGCCAAAACTCACACATCATTATGTTAAACATTACGAAATCTAGATAACAATTTGTCGTAGTTTCTATAAATGAAAAAACTGCAATACCGATCCGTTGTAAAAAAAATACCTAGGTGCTGGACTGTACAAATATTGCCTCTCTCAACGGCTACAACAGTTTTTAACTGCCTCCGTGGCCGAACGGTTACCGTACCGGCCTGCCACGCAGAGGTCCCAGGTTCGATTCCCGGGCCGGGAGAAATATTTGTATGGCCTACATTTATTTCTCTCGTGAGTTTGGGTGTAATTTGTGGTTGTCTATGTGTGTGTCCATGGCACCCGCGATACAGGGTTTCCCTAGTGCGGGGCTATGTTGAGTGTAAGCGTTATTATATCATGTAATTAAAAAAAAACGGTACTTGAATGCATCACAGAATTGCTAGCAAAAGCTTTTTCGCAAAAATTCAGTTATCCACTTGTGTTGTGAGCGGTAATATGAAATATTATAATGGATAATTTGAAATGCAGAAGGGGATCGCGTATCCCGTGGCTATGGTTACACGCGTCTACTCTCAATATTTAGAGGCTCTTATAGCTAATTATAAAATTTAAAGCCGTTTTGTCGCTTCCTCCAACTCTACGACCAACAACCTTCATAATAATATATTATTTATTACATCGTGGTGCTAGTAAAAGTGTGTGTGTAGTGCAACTTCAACACACAGTCATAGCAATGTCACTTATTACACTATGTTGTACAGAAAAGGTCTTAAAGTTATTGCGTACTCCAACATGGGTTTATGTATGTATAAGGGTACTTACTGATACTTAATTTACGTCACAAAGTACACTATACGTTTTAATAATAAAACAACTACTGTAACTTATAAAAACTGTCTGTTTTTTAATGTGACAGGTATTTTATTATAAACTTTTATCGTACAAACATTTGGTATGTAAATCAACTAACTAAATATATATAGACATTATCCCTGCCACTTGAAATGTATAGAGTGGATGCGTACAATAATACTGAGATTCCAAGAGGCAGGTATTATGCTGTCGACGTGCTTTTAAAATTTAAATTTATGTTTAAATGTAAATATTATATCAACGGTTATATTGCCATTACTTTGTTGTTCATCTCTGTAAAGTGTAAAATGTATGACAATAATATATAAAGTTTTTCATCTTGTTTTTTCTCATATAGACTTTGTAATCTGCTTAGTAACGCCATGTGTGATAATGGTCATAATATGACCCGATTAATGGATGTTAGTGTAACATAAACAAAAACCACCTTGTAAAATGTATGACAATAATGTCTAGTAGTGGCTGAACGGACGAAAAACACTAGTGAGGAGAAATCTCAATTCAGTGTCAAAGAAATATAATTAAATGCGAGTCGCATCTATAATTTTTAGATTTATAACTAGTATTGCAAGGGGTAGCTGATTAAAGAGTTTTAATAAAACTGACTTTAATGAAACTGCTTTGTTTTGCATTCAGCTTTGACGCGAGTTTGCCGTAGGTAGAAGTTGTGCTGGACAGCGATCCTATAAGTGACGATTACATTACATTTTTTAAAATTTCGAATTTCGATAAACAAATGTCGAATTGTGTCGTAAAGTTATACATCCATACATTTTACTGCACATCACTATTGACAGCAATTAACTCCTTCAACGTAGTTATGAAATAATACGAAACTTGTTGAGCGGACAAATGTCAAAACGGCCATCACAGCTTGCCGGTACTTTAGTATACAAATATTTTAGTAAATCAAAATAAAAAGTATTTTAATAAATAAAATTATAAAAAATAAGTATCTGAATTGTATATTTTTAATGTTATATTCTAAATAAATTCATTTTCATTTCAAATTTATGTCTAAGAGTAATAGGATCATTCATTAAAAAAGATGAAGGATTAGATTTTCTTGAAATCCTTTTGCAAATTTAAAATGATCATTTTAAAGACATACCATTAAAAACCGCTTATAGGTGGTTTTAGATCTAGTTTTGCTGATTCCAGATGTGTTAATCGATCGCTAAAAGTGTCGATTACGTTAGTTAACATAAGGATGGCAACACAAACGATATTTTAAAACTAGAGTAAAAATCTTAGTAACTTACTGCGGACAGCCGAATCTGTTTTTGCTTACACATCGGATATTTCTGCAGTTAAATTAACCAACTTACTCTTTGCCGGAATCGCCGTGAGAAAAGTCGGAGCCATTTTTGCTCATCCCCCGCAGTTGTCTTTAAACTTCGGTTATCCCAAGGCTATAAGACGCATTATACAACGATATTCGGTGGGAGACGTTACGAATCTTACAGGGAAGTTTTCTGTGTTAATCCACCAGAATCATTATTCATGAGTTTAACTCATGGAGGTAAAATATACAAGTGAATAAATAGATATGAAGTCAGTACTTGGTCTTGGGCTTGGTCTAGTGACAAGCCTATGTACTGAATTCCAGGTCATTAACCTAGTTTAGGCATCAGTCTCGCACAATATCGCTTAACTTTCAAAGTAGTTTGCATGAGAACACCTAAACCAGAAAATAAATATTCTAGGACCATTTACGGCGATTTATTTGAACTTTCGCAATTGCCGAGTTTTGGGATAAACTTGAATTTAATAACTATAGGGCTTCAGTTGAAAACCCAAATGTAGCAGGTACCTTGTAGTGCTTAAAGAGAAATATCTCCATACAAAAATTATGTGTAAAGTTAGATATTTCATACTTAAATAATTCGTTTTAAACTTTAATTTTAGAATGTTTAGGGGATTTTATATGATCGACTAACGTACACGATAGCTCGTGTAACGAATTAGCACATTCCTTAGACAATATCCTTAGCTGTATCGTGTATTTTTTACAAGACCGTTGTTTAACACTAAATACCTAAACCATTTAATCTAGCAAAACAGTTTTTCTCGCTTCGCGTCCAGTGACTCGCCTTAACCACCAATCAATGATTATAATCCTCTCCTACAAATTCACTTATCTCATATTTTTCGAATGAGGAGAGTAACAACTGTTTTATTTATGTGGTATTATATTTAAAGGCATATTGTGTTACTCATTTTATGATACCATTCAGTTGAGATACGTAAGAGAAATTAATCTCTTTCCCTGAATATAAATTAAAGCGAACAAAATCACGAGTATATTCAGGAACACAGTACAATTGTATCGTCTCATTAAGGCTAAATTTTCAACTGTTAACGATTCATATACATCATCTTGTAGCCAACCGTACTGTTCACATTTTTCTTCTTGAATTTGACTTTTTAATTAGCAAAGAGCTTTTCGCTTCTATTTCTTCTTATAAAATGGTCTTAATTAAAATTCCTTAAGGGCCAAATGCCTGGCTTTTATTAGCCTTTCGTTTTGTATAATTTAGCTTCGTTTAGAGATAGTGAAAAGGATTGAAAACACATTATCGCTGTCCACTCATGCACCCTACACAACTGTACCTTAACAACTCAATATCGTTATTTAACATCCATTGCTGTAATTGCAGATGCTTAACTGCAGTTTAAACTTATGTCCGACAACCCATACTGAATTCGTAAAAATTTCGTAGAGCGTACATTTTTTAAAATTTATTTAAATAAATAAATAAAAATAAAATAAAACTCTTTTATTAACCGTAGATCCATAGTTTGTTAGTAAGCAACCTTATACTATATTAGTAACAAATGACTGTATGGTGAATTTATGGTGTATGAAGTGTACATTAAAATTTTTAAAATCGAAATGTCAAAATATTCAAGGTACATAATATAAAAGTCACTGGAATAATAATGATAATTTAGTCGACTCAAAAAATTTAAAATACTTAAATGTACAATTAATAAAATAACAATTAAAATTCAAATTAGCTAATAAAATAATAATAATTAACACGAACAAAACTAAAATTGTAGAAATCACATGTCATAGCGAAATCCATTACATTACAACTACTATTACAATTACTACTACTTACTTAGTCACTATTTTTGTGTGTGAGATGCATCTGTCTGCACAATGTGCTGTGATCAGGGAATCATGTCGCTCTGTTATTACCCTTAGGATGGAATTGGAACTACCCCGTAGTCTGCAGAGCAGCGAGGCCGTTTTCTTTCGCATAATGACATTAAAATCATCTATATTAGCCTGCGCAAAAATGCCTGACGCGCTGCAGAATCGGGGCAACACCCTAAAGGCATTGTTATTTAATAATTACAAAAACGTTAACACGGTTTTACTTTACACTCTTAAACCTAAATAGATTTATAAGAGTGTTGTAACTCCTCTAACATAATATATAAAAATAACAATTTTATTAAATGTAAACAATGTACGACAAAAAGAATATATAATGATGGTATAACTACATGGTATGATGGTACACAATTAATGTTAACGAAAAGTTATACAAGCCATCGGCTTTCCGCCGCAGCAGAGCGCGCGCTATTGCAAGGAAACCAGTTCTACTCTCAGCGCTATCCGCGCGCATACAGGCTGTTCGAAATCAACATATGATGTGCCTCTACTACACATGGAGTACTTATAAATAGAAAAAAAGAAGATATTAAATATGTACTATGAATTACGCCGAAACAAAACATTTTCTTGCTATTTTTTTTTAAACTTTAACTAGTTTTAGTTATTATTTTCATTAAAAACCTTGAATGGCATAGAAACACACATAAACCAAATGTAGCAAATATCTTCATCTTGTTATCAGCATATTATTGATTCCACTGCAGGATTTGCCTCTTAATACGAATTCCACTGTCCTCGATTTGCGGCGATTCTCTTCTAGGTCAGGCATGCCGTCTTTCTAATTCCGTTCTATCATCTCGCTGGTGATCTGCCCACATTTCGTCTTCCTAAGTGAGGTCTTCAGAGCAAAATTCTCCGACCCCAGTGGTCGTCGTCTCTTCGACATACGTGTCCAGCACATTGTCATTTCTGTTTGGTAACCCGTAAATACGTTAATCTAGAATATTTTCAGCAATCATCAGTAATAATGGCATGTAAAATATTACATAAGTATACAGAGTAAATAAAGATTACCGTCCGGCAAAAAGCTTTTCTCTGTACCTCCTCGGGTCACAATCTCTCAGTTCATCTTAGCGTTATTCCATTGCCGTGATCTTCCTATTCCGTTAACAGATTTATTATCGCTTTACGTCACAAAAGCCCTTTAAATTTATGTTTATTTTTGGCTTAGTTTCTAGGTTTGTCGATATTGTTTTGTTTTAATCGCAAAAGTTTTTATATTTATGAAGTTTTCCTTTATAAGACTAGAGTAGAAAGTATATCCGACAAAGGGGAATATCAAACGGAAATAAGCCTATGGCAATTGGACTTTCGCAAAGTACGTCTTTAATCTATTGCGATTAAGAGTTAAACAAAACTCCGTTAGGTTGGATTCCATTTCATTATTTTAAATGTGAAGGATTATGAGCGAGAAATTGACACGATTTTGCGAATAATTTACTGCGTTTCCCTTTATTCCAAAGGGTAATTTTAAATTTATTCAAGGGCCGAATCTTTGCGGAATCTCTTTGGAGCTTTGTTGACTATTCTGCTTCTTGGTCACACTTCCAAATTAATAAACTTCGAACTGAAATCAATTTATGAGACTGTGCCGTATAAAAGGCAACTTCCTGTTTCGGTTAGGGGATCCCTGTGTCGCGGGTGCCATGGACATACACATAAACAACCACAAATTGCTCGTAACTCACAAGAGAAACAAATGCAGGCCGTAGAAATATTTCTTAACTGCCTCTGTGGCCGAACGGTTACCATGCCGGACTGCCACGCAAAGGTCCCAGGTTCGATTCCCGGGCCGAGAGAAATATTTGTATGGCCTACATTTATTTCTCTCGTCAGTTTGGGTGTAATTTGTGGTTGTCTACGTTTGTTACCAAGGCACCCGCGACACTGGGTTTCCCTAGTGCGGGGATATGTTGAGAGTATACGTTTTTTCGGCCCTGGGATCGAACCTTGTTGTGCATTTGGTGACACTATGTTATCGTTAGAAATAATCAATGAGTTTCGACCTATATTTAATGTTTAAAGTTGACGAGTGGTAAGTTGTGGTGTGGAAGTACTAACTGCTCGGCTTTGTTTATCAATAGCTGATTTCGTTTTGCTTCATACCGGGGACCGTACTAAGCGGGAGAAAGAATCGCGAACTCAACATGCACCGACTGCTAATTTTACAATTCAGAACCACTTGGTTCTAATAGTAATTCTATTTAAGCTGCTTGTTAATAATACGAGCGATGTGCGATGTTGAATAACACGTCGATATAGTCCATCACAGTGGTTCTATCAATAACGATCAAAGTAGCGATGCATCAGCAATTGATAGATTAAACAAAATGATAAAATGTTAGAATCCCCACATTTTCCTCACATAGCGCGAATCCCCACAAAATCCCCAATCTAGTTGAAACTCCCCACAATTTATGGAATTCCCTACAAATTGGCAACACTGGATACAATAGTCGTAATTCGACACAAATGGCGGGTTTTTGAAGTTACGAGTACAGTGTTTACAAAGATTATTTTTATTATAAGTATATTATGAAGAAAAAACGAAGAAAGAAATAGCGATGAAGAAAGTTACAACTATATTCCTTATTTTAAACCAAATTAGAAAAGACTATCTTGAAAATTCCACTAATATGAATTCAAATTATTATTCAAAGTGATAGAAGATAATGTGATCTATGTGAAAGTAAAACATAAATATTGACTCCCGCCGCTTAAAAGGTCAATTTAATAAACCCAAATAAGTGAACTACGTGATTTAAGAGAAAGTGAAAAGTATTAGAATTACAATGGCAAATATTACTGAGGATCCCGATAATTAAACGATGATATGGCTCAAAGGACTTGTATCCAAGTCAAAACTATTAATAATAAAAAAAATAGTCGTAATTCTCTCTCGGGCCGGTCAGGGCCGGCATTTGGCAAATAAATAAACATTGTGAAGTAATTCCGTGTTGTGAAATGATATAAACAGTTGAAATGACAGCGTAAACTATTGTACTTCAATGTTGTGTATGTGTATTGTGCCGTCTATCAATTGAATACAGAGAAATCATAGTGTGAAATGTGGTTGGCGTGAAAAAATAACCTCAATTTTGTAATGAAAATTTTATTTCTTCCATCATAAGTTAGGTACATCATTAAAGTATTCCTTATATTTAAATGATAGGAAATTTGTCCACCTTTCTAGTCATATTATAACACAGTCCATATAATTATACAGAATAACGTTTTTTGCGACAAATTGGATTTTTTCCAATTGTTTTTTTGACCTAGTGTTTTGAAAAGTTTTTTATTGCATAAAACGCTCATTTTTTCGTATAACCTTATAAAGGTTTTCAAAAAAGGTTTTTTGTCTGTCAAAATCATAAAAATCTCATAGGAGGAATATTCTTCGACAAGTTCAACTACACTAAAGCAAGTAAAAATTATCTTTTCGACTTTGACTATGAAGTAGCCGAGAAAAATTTCTTTTCTTTTTAAAAAGTAAATCTAAGTTGAAATTAGCTTGAAGAAGCCTAGAACTTCTTGGAAATGGTTTGTTTTGTTAGTTATTTTGTATATTTAAGCTTTCTATAAATATTTAAAACCGAAAATTGATAACTGTATTTTTATTAAGTTTATATTTTATATATAAATATTTGAAATTTAGCGAGCGCATTACTTTTATGACAGGTTTTACATCACTTTTCACAATGTATTTAAAGTTGCACGTCAATTTGCGCTTTCTAACCGATTAAACATTGCGCGAAAAGGTCAGAAATATTATATCTAATTTCGCCATGTTGCAATTTTGATAGTTTTTATTTTGAATCCATTAAACTTGAAATCTATTAATATTAAGAGAATTGCGTCCTATGTTTGTAACGCTTTAGTATTTTGGTTTTAAAATAGTATTACTAAGAAAACTATCATACACTATAAATTATCTAAAAACTATCTACAAGACTAAATAAAAACTGTCTACATTCTACAAATGGTCTAATAGCATTCTATAAGGGTTACTTCAGAAAAAAGATAAGAATCACTCTTAACACTACCTACAGATAGTTTCTCAAAGCACTCTTGTGATCTACTAATAAAGTTGATCCCATTTTTACTTTAAATTATCTAGAAACCTTCTTCGAGATATCTTGAGGGAATTTGAACTCTTAGAATATTAGATATCTTATAGTATATATTTAGATATGGGTGCTGGTGTGCTGCTTGGGAGTCCTAATCCCGGATCAGCACGTTTGCACGGACTACATCCGGTTCTCTGTAAGACTAGTGCCTTAAGTGAGCCGCCCCGGGTGCACGTACAGCACCATCCCTATTTTCCAGATAGGTACACGAGCTGTAAGCACGCCCACTTCCCGTCGCGCTCCGCATGACTAACGGTTGCCATCGCTGAGCCGCCGACTCTAAGGGACGTATTCTAGAACTCTACTCAATGCTCAAGTCAGGATTTGAGTATGGTTTAAAGCACTCGAAATCATACTCAAGTCCCTGCCATTAGGGTCGTATTTCCTGTGCTTGTGTTTTCAGTGCAATCCTGACTTGAGCATTGAGTAGAGTTCTAGAATACGACCCTTAGTCGCCTACTAAATGTCCTCATTGGTGGCGGAGCGGACCGCTACTAAGACACGCTAGTTGCGTGCGGGACGAACGCCCCGGCCACACACCACCGGGGCAGACGAACGTGTCCGTTCTCTGCAGCTAAACCACAAACACCGGCGAGTCCACACCCAAGAAGAAATGCTTGTGAAGGCGTATAAGGGCCATTCTCAGAACCCGACTTGAAAAAAAAAAAAACAATGTTTTTTGATATGATTCAAAGTAGTCTCAAATTAAAGGTATCGTATCCTACAATATGTTTCACTTAAGAACCTAGCTATTATCACTGTAATTTTCATGAAAAAAAGGAAAAAAGAAAATACAGGCGTATTTTCTTTTTTCCTTTTTCCACATATGTGACACTAGTTCATGGTAATGACATATTAGATTAATTTTAATCAAGCATGTAAGGTTTACTGTAGAATTAAACATATTTTTTACTTAATTATCTTTATTGACGTAATCACTTAGATATTGATTAAATTTTAGGATTTTTAAAGTATTAGGTATATTCAGTTATGTAAATTTTATACTATTAAAAAAAAAATTTGTTGGAACACTAACACAGTCTTCTATTCAGTTTTTAATTTCAAGTCGCATGGGTACTATGGGTCTATTATTAGTTTTTATAATCAATATTGTTAACGCAAAAGAAAAACTCCGGCGCAGCTGGGCCGCCCGCGCGCCCCTCACTCGATTCATTCCGCCATCGTAGCTAAGCGTGCTTACACGCATTACCTTTTACTGTAAATTGGAATACACGCTCCAAAAGGTTTTTTATGTCTTTTATTTTATTAAGTAGCTGAATCCTTAATAGTAAAGTACTAACAAATATTATTTACTTAACACTTTGCATCTTTAGAATGAAAGTGCTCAACACAAACTATTTACTTTTTGGGAAAATGCAAAATAAGTTGTTATGTTGTGACATTGTCATATTATCTAAGTTTTACTCTTGGAGTACTAAAGGCAATAGCCTCGTTAGTCTATCATGGTCCGTAGTAAAATAATGATGAAATATTCAGCTTTATAACATGAAAAATAGTTTTTGTTTTTAAATAAAATGTAATTTACAAAACACTAATTACCATAAGGTCAGTATTTACTGAACTTTTCTGTTGCCATTTGACTTAATAAAAAAGTAAGTCTCTTTCATTTTCACTAGCTAAGCAAGATGTTAATACCTTACCAAAATTAAGCTGTTTTAATTATAAAAGATAGTCCTCTACGTAATAAAGTTAGTCCCAGTGCCCACTGACGGAACGGGACGGCAACGGATTTTTAGGTGACGAATAGTAATGTACCTTAAGATTTAAAAATAAAGTTTTTATAGTTTCAATTTCAGTGATAATAATCGTAGCTGCAAAATGAAGCTGCGGTACGCTTAGGCATGCCGAGCCTTCAGCCTCCGGAATGCCTAGGCAACCTCCGGAATGCCTCAGCAACCTTAGGGATACTTTGCCAGTTTTAGGGATGCCTCGGCAGTATTATGATTGCCTCGGCAGCCTTAAGGATGCATCGATAGGTTTCAAGACGCACGCTCCGCGTCGCCATTGGTCACCATTAGCTTGACGCCATGCAACTATGGCATTCAATACACGTCATGCAACGATGTGGCGACAGTGTACTTCAGAGTACCTAAAGATGCGGCATGCCTAAGGATACTGTAGCATCTGTAAAGATGCCGCGACGTAATTGCCGTCAGTGTGTGCTTGCATGTAGGGTTGCTGAAGGATCGACTGCCGTCTCGTCCTCTGGTCTAAGTCGCGTTTGTAAAAAAGTTTAAGGATGACTTTTTGGAACGGAAACGTCTCAATTCTATTCGGCTGATTTCACCACTATGTCAATACGTCTTCAATCCAATCCTCTATGGGTATGTTGTACTACCTACGATCCCTTTGTGAATCAAGTCTCTTAAGCAAGTAATTTACCAATAGTGATGGAAATGAGTATCTGGATGATGAAAGACTGTTTGAAACAGAACAAGATCGTATGCTTGGGACAGAAGGAGATGTTTGAAATAGAAGGAAGATGCGCAATCAGTTCATCGGTTGATTTTTGATGTCGCTTGAAGGCGGTAAACCATCATTCGCAGACAGAAGTCTTTCCCTACATGTTCTATTTATATCTGCGAATTTGTAGTCCCTTACGCCATTCTTTTCTCTGTTTTCTTTCTGACATTTGATCAATAGATAATATTTATTCTTTTCTCCTTTTCGCTATCAGTAACGTCAAGCTTGACACTTTGTACTTTGGACCGTTCTTATCGTACGCAGCATAGAGTTGGATTTCAATCTTATGTCAAGCGTGACGTGCTCTTGACCCTACTTTTATTTTTTTCCGATTGCTCCTCTCGCATTCTTTTTCTTAAGTCTATCTCTTCCTGATATTTCTTCGTAGGCGCCATAATTATCTACTAAAGTATATTTACATCAAATTAATTACGTTGATATTATTTATTGTAAATTTAATTACACAATTTAATAAAATAAATTATAAAATAAAATAAGTAATTTTAATTAAACAAATAAAAAATCATTTGTTGTAAATTTATTGTATCTACATGGTTGGTACACCAACTTGTCGACCAGTTTATACAAATTCACTGTACCTACTCAAATGAAATCACCCTCATGACCAGACACAACAAGCATTAGTGATGGAAGCCGGACTGCCGCCGCTGCCGCCGCCCCCGGCGGCGGCTCCCTTTTTGGTATACGTGTGGCGCACTATAACAAAAATACTATAAATGGTCAGAAATGAATTTATTGTTTCTCAAAATTTTCTCCGTTAGCGTTAATGCACTTTTTAATACAAATGAACCAATTTTGAAAATATTTATGCCACTCCTCCGTGAAAATCTCTGAAACATATTTTTCATACTCTTTGACAACTTCTTCAGGTGATGAAAATCGTTAATCGCGTAACTGGTTCTTAATTTTTGGAAATAAATAAAAGTCACAAGGTGCCAGGTCGGGACTGTACGCGGGATGGCTCATAAGGTTAACGTTGTTCACCTTCAAAAATTCATTTGTCTGTCTGGCAGTGTGAGAACTGGCATTATCGTGGTGCAAGTTGATACGGCGTAAACGCCGGTTATTTTTATGGAATTTGTCAACAACTTCCGGCAAACAAATGGTCGTGTACCAATCACTATTCACGGTACAACGATTCTCCAAAGCAACAGCAGTCACGTGTCCAGTTTTATTAAAAAAAGAAGCAATCATCCGCTTAGAGGCACTTTGCACACGCGCCACTTTGGTTGGTTTCGGCTCATCTCGAAAGATCCATACGCTCGATTGCTGCTTTGTTTTGGGATCGTAACTATAAATCCAAGTTTCGTCTTCTGTTACTATGTCCCACACCAAATGGGACCTCATGGTATGTCACATGCCTGTCTGTTTTGATCATACGGCGCACAGCATCGATGTTTTAGTTGTTCACACCAGTGAACGGGCAACCATCACGAAATTCGTTACTGAGATTCACACGATCGCGTTTGAATTCTGCAAACCAGCTATAAATAATCATCTTGCATGGTGCTTCATCGCCAAAAGCAGTTTGAAGCCGAAGGAAGCTCCGCTGAGCTGTTAGATTACACTTAAAGTCGTAGAAAACCATACTACGAAAATTTTCACGAGTTAAATCCATGACGATGTAGACAACCAATTTCTAAAATGACGATAATAATTTTAATCTTTTGTGGACTTATAACGGCTATCTCCGTGGTCGAGTGGCTTGCACACAGGTTTTCATGGTGTCGCCATCTCTGAGGTTCCGGGTTCGATCCCCGACCAGGTGAATGTAGTAAACTAACTTTTCTATATAGTTATAACACTTGAAAAATATTTTTTCAAAAAAATACATATATTCTTCACATCTTCTTATATAACCCTCAATCAAGATAATTTTTTACATTGAAAAAGGAAATTTAGGTTTTATATGGACAAAACGTTAAAGAATAAGCGTTGTTTATTATTTTGTCTATATTTTTTAATACCAATTGTAAATTAAAAAGAAAGTTACTACGTACTACATTAAGTTATAATATTACCGTACCATATTATAGGCGTATATCTCATACGCCTATAATATGGTCTATTGTGTAAAGAACAGTGAACATAGGCGAAACCTGCCCAATTACCTTCCAAGTCTCTGTTAACCCGATGGCAAGATCCTTACAATATATCGCCAGGCTTATATTTCCTCAATTTACATTTTGTTAATTCATTTTACATCTCATAACATTGATTTTACGTCGTTCAAATGCATTAGTGGCGGGGAGGGTAGAACCATCGTCAGAGGGCGGGGCGACACAAGTCTGTTACGAAATCAGTGTCGAGCAAAGCTTGCTTTCGCCAGTTAACCTACCAGGCTCGTTGGTCTAGGGGTATGATTCTCGCTTAGGGTGCGAGAGGTCCCGGGTTCAAATCCCGGACGAGCCCATTACCTTCTGCTTTTTTGCTTGTTTATGCTTATTTAAATTTATATTTTTATTTACAGCACTCGAAACGAGTTTTCTTTAAATAAAAGGAAGTGAATGATCGTTATTTAGACCTTACAATCTGATAGCTTATCTATCAGAAATTCGTACTGAGGGACTTTCTCGCAAATATTCTAGGGTAGGTTTTGGTTTTGTTATAGTGCCAAACAATGCTATGAATTTTTAAAGATAGGTCATAAAATATTATTTATACAATTATTTTGTAACGCATTAATAATGTCAAATCTGGAAATATTCCCTACTTTTTGCCGAATACGTAAGTTTCACAATTTACAAGTACAATTTTATATGCACGACTGCGTATGTATACGTAATGTCAGAAACAAACACATAATTTTTGTTTCCAAAAATAAGTAAGTAAAGATTTTAACAAGAATACAACATAGGAAATGAAACTATTTTTCCAGATTTAAATCGCGTATATTTGTTTTTTCAAACAAACCGACGTTAGAATACAACATATTTATTCGCTGAAAAATGTAGTCAACATTACAGGTCTTATAGTTATACTATATTAGACCGAACAAGTCTTGGCATGCAAATATTTTACACTATTATTTTTTTATTTTTGATGTAGCATGCATTAAAGTTAAATTATTGCAATAGCATAAACAAACAACAGCAATTGGAATTTAACCGGCAAACAGGAAGTCAAAATATAACATACAATCATTGACTTACAATTATAAGTCAATGCATACAATGGTTAAATTCACATTTTATGTAATGAAGTAAAAAATCATCAGTATTGTAGTAGAAATGAGTAACTAACAAATTATGCAATTTTCATTTTAAATTGTCTACAATTTAATTCTTTAACAGTATCCGGCAATTTATTAAATAATTTGGGTGCTAATACGAACATCGTTCTACAGGAAAATTCCAAATTAGGGCGTTGTTTGGGCCGTATTTCTATTTTATTCCTTGTGTTTCTTGTATATCTATTGACTATATTAAAAAATTGCGAATTAAAATAATTGCTTGCCTCACCTAGGAATCGAAATGACTAAATGTGAAAATAAAACATTCTGTATTTTTATGATGCCTATCGAAAGAGCCAATTATGATGATTGACTAAATTCCTTTTGAGTACTTTTAGTCTTTAATGCTCTTCTTTTAAATGTTATGTCCCCATAGAAGTAATTTAACTTTAGAACTTTAGAACACCGCGTTTTTATTCAAAAATTTACCGGTGAATTTCGACAGAATTCACTGAGAAGGGAATCTACAAAAACTTTTATGCTCAGGCCACACAATGGCGGCCGCGGAAGCGTTCTATATGTTTGTAATGTAGGAGCTTATATGAAACCTGGCACACTGAAACGCGCGGCCGACTGTACAAAAAGGAGGAGGTTCTCAATTCGACTGTAGGTTTTTGTTTCTATGTATTTTACGCGATGACTCCGGCATTTGTGAATCAATTTTGATGATTCTTTTTTTGTTGGAAAAAGGATGTCTCAGAAATTTAAATATTTCACCTCTAAGGATGGCAAACTAGGGGATGAATGACTTTTGAGGTCGTTTTGAGGACGTTTTTTAGCACTCTGTACTGACATTATTAAAGTTTACTATAATACACTATTTACTTTTTTTTGCATACAATATTGCACAACACTCAACACGTATGATGTAGTGCAAATCGATACCTCCTACGTAAAGCACTGTAAGCCCCAATTCACAACTTTAAAGAGGACCGTTTTAATGTATCGAAAAGATTAAAATGAGCATAATAGCTGCTATTTTCGAGGTATTTAAAGCAAATCTGAAGCATGCTCACAATATATCAATTGATTCATTGGAAATTCCGTATAATTAATTCGAGGTAACCTGATTTTACCGGTGATCATCAATAATTAAAACTTAATATTCATAAAATTGTAATAAATTTTCTGTTTACAAATAAAATTTCGCCAGTCAGGAATTAACCCATCAGGTGAAATTGTCAAAACTGAGATAGTACCGGTTGCCAATTCACAGTCGATTATTCAGCGGGAAAGCAGCAGACCAAACCTAAACCTAAACTGCTCAAAAACGCAAACAGGTTCTGGCCATGGGAGAAAAAAAAAATGGAAGTGCCATAAGCCTCGATTACTATCGAAACCGATGTCGCCAAAACGCATAATGAACACTATGAAATCTTAATAATGATTGGTTATAGTCTGGATTGTTAATGTAATTTAAACTTTATCCGGTCGCTATATCGTTGAAAGTTCAGTACCTTTATTGCAAGTTACGTCACACCCTGGACACTCCATATAACGGTCGAAAGTTCTTTACCTACCACTACTATATACAGCAAGGTGCTAGCTGCACACGCGCAAATTTTAATGTGTGCGTGAAGTGGCAGGGTTACCCATCAGTTTCTCGTACAATTACGTTACGTGGTTAGAGCGGCATCATAGCGAAAACTCTAACGCTAATCTGTTATCCATAATTTTATTAATAGAATCCTAATAATTACACATGTTGATTAGGTATTTATATCGATAGAATATTATATTTTTCATTAACTCACTAAATAGAATAAAATTGAAGATTTATTTAAAAAATATATTAAAAGCACTTAAAATGTTATATTTTGGACAGGTACCTTTAAATAAGGTAACCAAAGTATTTGAAATTGCGTATCCAAGTTTATTATTACCTAGTTAATAATTAAGTATATTCACTACTTAATATTTATTGGCAATACAAATTGAAAATTCGAGAACCCTTGTCTAGCTCACGAAGTTATGGCGTCTTATTATATTGATGTAATGAATCTGTATTATATATTACTCTGCACTAAAGAAAACAATAACTGAATGAATCTCAGACATAAGTTTTTTACTTACTTCGTTTCTTCTTTCAAAAGACGGAAGAAACTCCTATCTTTATCCCGTTTAGATGATGAAAAACAGCCGTATATTATATATATTAACATATAAATATATATATTATATATTAACATATAAATTTCGTAATGAATAAGTGAAAAGTATATTCAAATATCAAAGCCGTCTTAGCGCGAAACGGCTCGCCGACAGCCTTGTTCTCGCTGTTTCAATGTGACCGTCAATGTGCGGGGCGTGATGCGGTATCTAAAGCTAGGGAGGGGCAGAGAGTGTCCGTTCTCGTTACTTATTTGTTCTCTGTCTCGGGTTTACTTGGTACCATAATAATAAGCGGAGCTACAAATGAAATCGAACGAGATTTGGTATCTGTTTAGTGTAGTATTATATTATCCGTGTTAGCACCCTTACCTTTGAAAACCGAAATGCAGCAATGCGCACGTTACTGTTTGAATGCAGTAACGTGACCATTAGTTAAGGTAGAAATAGTTAAGGTGGCAGTACTTCTTTGGGCCAATTCCTTCACAAGAGCCTTACTGCTACTAGATCTAAAACAGAGATATTTACGCCACTGTTTAAACTTAGTGCTGTCGTCGGATGTCGTATAGACAACAATGTGACACTAGTGTATTTGACACAGCTGCAAGCTTGGCGGTTTCAAACTGTCTCTGTCTGAAACTTTTGTTATAACAATACGGAGCTGAATTACAACCATTGTTTGTGAACAATTTTTAATTATTCAACAATGGCATTAAGATAACGAATGCTGCTGTTTTCATAAAATGTTTTGACTATTTCACTAAACATTGAAGTCAATTTGTTTTTTAACTGACCTTAAAACAAGGAGGAGGTTCTCAGTTCGACTGTTTTTTTTTTGTATGTAAGTTACACGATAACTCCCGTTTGTGAACCGATCTTGATGATTCTTTTTTTGTTGGAAAGAAGGTACCTCGGTAGTGGTCGCATTTATATTTGAAGGAACGTATTCCACCCTTAAGACTGGCAAACTAGGAGGTGAATGCGGTTTCGCGCACTTTCCGGTTACCGACTTCAATAAAACTTGGCAAATAGATGTCATTCCAGGAACTTTTGAGGGCGGTTTTTTTATTATAATGCAATGCCACTCAGAACTTTAAATAAAGAAGAAACTTTAAGCAAAGATCTGAGAGATACTGCCCACTGCGTCTGTCACCCTGAGACATAAGTTGACAATTTCCATATGCCTATAATTTAAAGCAACTGTTATGAACAGGCGTGTAGCTTACTACCAGGCACATGACTTGTTCGTTTCGTTAGATTATATTATTAAAAAAAAACAAAAAAATAACTATAAGAAAATATTTTTACACATTACGTCGCCTCTTATCGGTATTGATTTCAGCCCTGTGCTGCTCACACGAGAGAGAGCGTCGAGCGCCCTCGCGACGCACCCTAAGGGCTCGCGTCTCTCGTGGCTCAGAGGAGGTACACGAGCTATTGCTTCCCAACTTTATTTCCAATTGAGCCAATTGCACCCGAATTTCCGATCGCTGAGGATCATGATCACGGGCATCATGAATGGAAGTACTTAATTATTGTTTTTAAGGATACAAGATAAAAAAAGCATTTATTTACCATAAAAAATAATTATAGTATCCGGTGTTGGGGCTACTTGTAAAATATTATATATATTATATATATAATATATATAATATTTTATAATATAATATTATATATATTAAGAATATGATCGTCATGTGCAAATTTAAATAAAATTAACTAAAATAAAGATATTAAAAAAAATCAATTTCATGTATAGATAAACACATTAATCAGAGATCGATGCCCTTTCTCAAGCAAATATCTTATGAAGAGGAATTATTCATCTCTATTTATTAAAAATTTCTTCTCAAGGGTGTTAATTTGAATGCATTACTTTAAGAATAGGTAAAAACCAGTGTGTGTATATAAAGGAAATGTGATGTGAAATCGGCCTGCAAAATGTGTATATATAATGCCTTTTTGCATTTCAGTTACGTTGTGCTTTAAGATACGGGTTTGAGAAAGTAAGGAGACGAAATGCAGATTAATACATAAGAATTAAATATGATATAATCTCAGTACAGAGTACTAGAAAAACCGACCTCAAAAGTACGTGGAATCACGTCTATTTGCTAAGTTTAAGCCCTAGTTCGCCACTATACAGGACTTGACACTGGAGATAATAAAAATCGGTTCTCACTACTCAAAGTATATTGAGAGAAAAACGCCTTGAATTGGAGAAATAGCAATTTCAACCATTAAAGTAATTGCTCCTAATTTAAAGTTAGGCGCTATTTATAAAAATGAATTCATGCGTGAACAGCCGTGAACAGAACAGCAGTGAAGTCGGTTAAAAAGTAAAAGCATAACATTACAATTGTCTTAGCAGTGAAAGGGTGCTGACTTAGCATACACCATATTTCCTAGTTTTCAGTCAGTACCAACGAGAGGATACAACATCGTACAATACCAAGATGAAATTATTACATTCACACTCGACAAAATTGTTACCGTCTAGTTGTGTAAGGCTTGATTAATATCGCGCAGACGCTACGCGACGCGACGCGGCGCTACGTTAAAACGAGCAATGCAACTTTAACTCTATCCTCTACAAAATAAGGCAACATTAAACAAACTGCTGCAGAGAGCTGCGGTAGGCGCACTTTATAAAATGCAATATACTATAGAACATATTCTCCACCAAATAAAGTATACATTTCTTCAAACAACAAAAAACAAAAGAGTAAAGACGCGTGACGCGTCGTGTTTCACGACTCCGCACACTTGAATCGCCTCTGACAATACAAAGTGTAACTTATCTTCTCAACAATAAGGTACATTTCTTTGAAAGGCAGATTGCGTAGTAGATGCAATGTAGTATATAATATTATATATAAAATAAACTAAACAAAGTCGATATTTCTTTGAAAGCCAAGCAAAATCTCTTTTGATAGAAGCAATATATACTTTATTTAGTAGATAGTATGTTCTATATTATAACGTATATTATAAAGTGCGCCCAGCGAAGCTCGACCTCTTGCTGCATCTACTTTATGGATGAGTATATGTAGATTATTCATGCAAATAATATTTTTTTTTAAATTTAGTTCATCAAGTTAATGCAGACCACCTAGGCCAAAACCACTTTAGAAAAGTTCGTTTCCCGAATTGGTTCTACCGGGAATCGAACCCGGAACCAAGAGCTACGGAATTCACTTCGCGGCACTACCCAGAACACCTAGGCCAAAATCACTTTAGCAAAGTTCATATTCGAAATTGGTTCTACCGGGAGTCGAACCCGGAACATAAGACTACGAAGTTCGCTCCGCGGCACTACTCAAAATACCTAGGCGGCCAAAAACACTTTAGAAAAAGTTCATTTTTAAAAATTGGTTCTACCGGGAGTCGAACTCGGAACATAAGACTACGAAGTTCGCTCCGCGGCACTACCCAAAATACCTAGGCGGCTAAAGACACTTTACATAAAGTTCATTTTCAAATTGGTTCTACCGGGAGTCGAACCGGCACCAAGATTTACAAAGTTCGCTCCGCGGCACTACCCTGAACACCTAGGAAAAAATCACTTTAGAAAAGTACATTTCCGAAATTGGTTCTACCGGTAATGAAACCCGGGACTTTCTCATCCATGCAATATTATTTGTATGAATAATCTACACGACCACAGTAGAGGCGGCAGCAAACGGCCGCGGGAGTCGTCGAGCTACGCCAGGCGCACTTTATAATATGCATTAGAATATAGAACATTTTATCTACTGAATGAAGTATATATTGCTTCTATCAAAAGAGAAAAGCTGCGCTGCATCGGCGACGGTAGGCGACAGTCGGCGGCGCATGACGACGCAGCGCTGCTTTTTGCTTTGCTTTCAAAGAAATATCGACTTTGTTTAGTAAATATGAAATTCTATACTACATTGCATCTACCACGCAATATGCCTTTCAACAAAATATACCTTATTGTTAAGAAGCTAACTTACACTTTGCATTGCTGGAGGCGGAACAAGTCGCCGACGCTTAGTGACTTCGTGGAGAATATGTTTTATAGTATATTGCATTTTAAAAAGTGCGCCTACCGCAGCTCTCTGCAGCAGTTTGTTTAATGTTGCCTTATTTTGTAGAGGATAGAGTTAAAGTTGCATTGCTCGTTATAACGTAGCGCCGCGTCGCGTCGCGTAGCGTCTGCGCGATATTAATCAAGCCTTACACAACTAGACGGTAACAATTTTGTCGAGTGTGAATGTAATAATTTCATCTTGGTTGCCTTATTTTGTTGAGGATAAACTTTATCTTGCATTGCTCGTTTGAATGCAGCCCTCGCCGCGTCGCGTAGCGTCTACGCGAAGTGAATCAAGCCTAACGTTGAATAAAACTGGTTTTGAAGGTTCTGTGTTGTCAAATACATTGACAACTGCGTAAAACGGAAGATCAAATGTAAACATAATGTAAATGTCAAATGTTATTCAACATTGACAGCTATCAAAAAAGTTTTGGTTTGTACGGCTTGATTGACCAGCGCGCTAAAAGGACTAAATATAGACTGACGCGCGATTGATGCTCTTTTTGCGATGACCTTTTGGTTTGGACACTTCTAAGCGCAGACCCAAAGTCCAATTATTAGCAGGTCAACGGTTACCTATACGTATTTTCCGTTTGCTGTGTTCAGCGAGCGAAAAGTGTGTGTGCTTCAATTTCTTTGTTACTTATTGATACTGGACAATTGCTAAATAGTATATCTCTAAGCGAATTTATGGCACAAGAAAACAAAAATCAAATTTAGCAAAAATGATAACGCAAACACAAGACACTGCTCATTTCTAAAAGAAATTTCTTTCTACAGATTTAAATACAGGACACAATAAAAAATTACAAAAAAGAGTTTATGTGCACAACAAAACAAAAATAAAGTAATAACAAAACAGTATCATAGACTATTATAGACTATAAATACTTAGATGAATACATGTAATCATAACATAATGCCTATGAAATGGATGGAACAATTAATTGGTTTATTTAGTTTGCCATTCAGAATTAGAGTATAATCCTACCCAAGTCAGTTAAATTGTCAATGAAGGAGGATTTTCACTGTCGAAATAGCTCGTTTTAAAGATACCCAAAAGTCAGGGCAACGAACGGTTAAGTGCAATTTTCTGAAATTTAAATCGACATTATACATTTCATGAAACTTGTTGCTTGTTAAACTATTGTTTTATGCGGAAATACCATTGACAACATAAAGTACACATAAAAAATTTACTTGTAATCTATTATTATAATCTTATTATAAATTGAGTAAACTCAGTACAGAGTACCTACGCAAAAAACCAACCTAAGAAGTTCGTCGAATTACATCTATTTCCCAAGTTTTATTGATATTGGTTACCCGAAAGTGTGCGAAACCGGATTCATCCCCTAGTTTTCTACCCTTAGAGGTGAATATTTTCTTCAAATTTAAATGAGGTTACTAGTGAGGCACTACCTTCCAACAAAAAGAATTATCAAAATCGACACACAAATGTTTTTTTCAGAGTTATCGCGTAACATACATACAAAAAAAGCGTACGGACGTATTGCGAACCTCTTCCGTTTTTCTGAACTCGGTTAAAAATTTATTTGTATCCAGAAACACTTCAGCGTTTATATAAAAAGTCGAAAAATATTGTCAACTTGGCGCCGCGTTTAAAGCTCGTAAGAGGAGTCGCCGCCGCGAGCTCAGTGGCAGTAGTTATTTACATTATAATTGGGTAGAACTGGAAAAACAGCTTATAAAATTTAAATGATAAAATGTTGTACTTTTAAAAATAAGCATGCTTTCAAAAGCACGCTTATTCAAAAAAGGACTTTTCACTTAAACAGTTTGAAGCCTGCAAAATCGTTTAGAAAAACAAGAGACTCTTAGACTTTATATTAAAAAAGCTTGCGACATTGTGCTGACAGCGAAAAGCGAGAGTAGGTTTTCAGAGGTAAGTTTATGAGTAAAACATGAGTTTTTATTTTTATCGAGTTCTTAGGTTTTCGCGATTGTTACACA